>NW_027507785.1:58567699-58875199 GCF_037356315.1 Lithobates pipiens
TGCCTACGAAGAGACCTTTCCTCAGGGCTATGATTGTGTCCACTGTTCTGGGAGGTCTTTCCTACAACATTTTTGAGTGTGTCCATGGAAATTCATGCCCATTGAGCCAAAAAAGCCTTTCCGAGGTCAGGTAATAATGTTGGGAGACCTGGCTTACTAGCAACTTTCCAATTCATCTGAAAGGTGTCCAGTAGGGTTGAGGTCTGGGCTCTGTACAGGACACTAGAGTTCCTCTACACCAAACTGGTCAAACACACAATCTTTATGGTGATGGCTTTGTACACAGGGGCATAGTCATGCTGGTACAGAACAGGGGCTTCCCCAAACTGTTTGTACAAGGTTGGAAATGTCCAATTGCCTAAAATGTCTTTCTATGTTGTAGTGTTAAGTAACCTTTATTGGAAATCTGGGAACACTTAAACACAACAGTATGGAGGTGTGTCGACAAACTCTTAGCCATATAGGTTATATGATGCATTTGACACAATCTATTACATACTGCACAGGATACAATGAGTGTGATAGTCTATAGCGGGGCTATGCAATTAGCGGACCTCCAGCTGTTGCAAAACTACAAGTCCCATCATGCCTCTGCCTCTGGGTGTCATGGTTGTGGTTGTGAGACTCTTGCTATGCCTCATGGGACTTGTAGTTCTGCCACAGCTGGAGGTCCGCTAATTGCATATCCCTGCTCTATAGAATACTATTCATTGTCAGGTATTTGGCATGGTTTACTGTATTGACAGACAGATTCCTGCTCGTGCTGAATAGATGAAGGGCTCGCAAATTCCTTTTAATATTAACTGACAGTGTCAGCTGGCCAAACATAACTTTGTTGCAGCCTGTCTCAAAGGTAGTTATCATAATCCCTTAAGGGGCCACTCTTACCAGGACTGATATTTCAGTTTTTGGTAGATGCTGGAGAGTTCTAACATGTGACAGTTTCCACTCTCTCTTTGGTATTCTAGAGGTGAAATCTTTGTGTTCTTGGTCTATAAACCTACGGTGCCCGTTACAAGGGGTTGTAATGGGCACGTTCCCGTTCCCGTTCTCCCTGTTTATTTATTTTATGGTATGTAAGATGGAACAGGAGAAGCGTGGACACACAAATGGTGGACAGAAACATCCAAAACTCCCTGGTGGACAAGAACAGAGTCTGGAGATCTCGCTGTTGGAGCATCAAAGACATATAAGAAGTCAAGGGGCTGATTCAGTCCTCCAGACTCCAAATAAAAGTAAAATATCACTTTTGAGGTTTGGATGACCTGTAGGGTTCAGAGATCAGGGAACTACAAGTTCCAGCACTCCGCCCTTGCCATATATCACCAGGGCTCCTGGAGGTTGTAGGTTCCCAGTGTCTAATTTATGGACCTTTCATATTTGTTCTTCATTTAGGGCGGCTTAGCTCCAGGTGTTCTACATTGAGTGCTTGAGATTCACACTGTACATTGCACAGACTTGAAAGGAACGGCAGCTGCAATCACTGACGTATTAGATGTTGGAGCTTGAATAAAGGGAGACATATGCCGCCCAGAAGGCCAGGGTGGTAAACAATTTACAGTAGAGAACTCACAAAAATAACAATTTGCAGATATCTTACAGCAGCATTCAAATTTAACCCTTAATAGAGCAGCCTTTATCATCAACCTTTATAATACAGAGGAACTTTTAATATAACTTTCTGGTCTCTGGGAACCCTGCTATTAGTATTAAAGCGGAGTTCTGCCGTTTTTTTTTTTTTAAAAGTCAGCAGCTACAAATACTGCAGCTGCTGACTTTTAAAATAAGAACACTTACCCTCCCAGCGCGCCCGCAATGTCGGCACCCGAAGCCGATCTCTCGTACGTCACTCTTGGGTGCTATCGCCGCCATCTTGGGTATGGGAATCAGGAAGTGAAGCCTTGCGGCTTCACTTCCCGGTTCCCTACTGCGCATGCGCGAGTTGCGCTGCGCAATAAGGATGGTCCCTGCTGTCTCTGGGATCCATGTGTTTCCCAGCAGACAGCAGGGGGCCCACAGGAATTGACGTAAATACCTGCAGAATCTGCGGCTATCTATGCCCGCAAGAGGGTGCAGATACCTGTATTATACAAGTATCTGCACCCCTCTCCCCCCTGAAAGGTGCCAATTGTGGCACTGGAGGGGGGGGGGGGGTTTCAATGAGTTCCACTTTAGGGTGGGGCTCTGCTTTAATATCTACAGCTCATGGCAGATTATCGAGATGGTCAGTGGGAGGAATGCTTTGTACAGTGGTGGTTGGTATAAATAATGCTCCTTATGCCACGTACACACGACCGGACTTTTCGATGTACTAGGTCAAACTGAATGAATCTGTCGAATATTACGATCGTGTATGGGCTCCAGCTGACTTTTTTTCCCCAAAAGTCAGACGGACCTAGAAATAAAACATGTTTTAAATCTTTCCGACGGACTCGAGTCTGGTCGAAAAATCTGTTTGTGTGTATGCTAGTCCGACGGAGGAAAACTGACGCTAGGACAGCTATTGGCTACTGGCTATGAAATTCCTTATTCTAGTCCGGTCGTATGTCATCACGTTCGAATCCGTCGGACTTTGGTGTGATTGTGTGTGGCCAAGTCCGTTTGTTCGGAAAGTCAGTCGGAACTCCGCCAAAAGTCCGTTGGGAAGACCGCCAGACCTAGTCTGCCGGAAAGTCCGGTCATGTGTGCACGGCATGACTTGCCATTGGGAAGAATACTTCTTACATTTGTGGTCAGTGATAAGCATGTCCCTTATGCCCCGTACACACGACCAGACTTTTCAACATCAAAAGTCTGACGGAATGATTCCGGCAGACTATTCGAACGTGTGTGGGCTGCAGCGGACTTTTGATTTGCAAAAGTCTGACAGACTTTAGAAATGGAACATGTTTCAAATTTTTCCGACAGAACTCTGCCAGACCCAGAAATCCGCTCGTGTGTGTGCTAGTCTGACGGACTAAAACCGACGCTAGGGCAGCTATTGGCTACTGGCTATGAACTTCCTTATTCTAGTCCAGTCATACGTCATCACGTTCGAATCCGTCGGACTTTGGTGTGATTGTGTGTGGCCAAGTCCGTTCATTCGGAAAGTCCGTCAGAACTCTGTCAGAACTCCGTCAGAACTCCGTCGAAAGTCTGCCGGACTTAAGTCCTGTCGTGTGTACGCGGCATTACACTGATAGTAAGGGGGAAGAATATCCTTTACACTAGAGATCAATGGGAAGAATGTTCCTTAAATTGGTGGTCAGTAGGAGGATGTTCCTTACTTCTGTGGTCAGTAGATAGAATGTTCCTTATATTGGTGATCAGAGGGAAGAATGCTCATTACGTTGGTGGTCAGTGGGAAGAATGTTGTTTGCATTGGTGGAAAGTGTGAAGAATGTCCCTTAAATTGGTGGTCAGTAGGAATAATGTTCCTTACATTGGTGGTTATTGGATAGAATGTTCCTTACATTGGTGATCAGCGGGAAGAATGCGCCTTACATTGGTGGTCAGTAGGAAGAATGTTCCTTATATTGGTGATCAGTGGGAAGAATGTTGTTTGCATTGGTGGAAAGTGTGAAGAATGTCCCTTAAATTGGTGGTCAGTAGGAAGAATGTTCCTTACATTGGTGATCAGTGGGAAGAATGCCCCTTACATTGGTGATCAGTGGGAAGAATGTTCCTTACATTGGTGATCAGTGGGAAGAATGCTCCTTACATTGGTGATCAGTGGGAAGAATGTTCCTTACATTGGTGATCAGTGGGAAGAATGTTCCTTACATTGGTGATCAGTGGGAAGAATGCTCCTTACATTGGTGATCAGTGGGAAGAATGCCCCTTGCATTGGTGATCAGTGGGAAGAATGCCCCTTGCATTGGTGATCAGTGGGAAGAATGTTCCTTACATTGGTGATCAGTGAGAAGAATGCTCCTTACATTGGTGATCAGTGAGAAGAATGCTCCTTACATTGGTGATCAGTGGGAAGAATGCCCCTTACATTGGTGATCAGTGGGAAGAATGCCCCTTACACTGGAGGCCAGTGGGAAGAATGTCTCCTACTTTGGTGGTCAGAGAGAAGAATGCCCTTAATCTTAATTTTATGATGCTAAATAGAAATGTTTCTGGAAAATGTAACATTGGCTTTATAGCAACACCTTAAATATTACTGGGACATGGATAACCAGATGTTGGATGGGCGATGGTGAAAGTGACCATCATCATGCCCAACACACCCTTTGCCGAGTCAAAGCTTGAGCTCTCCAGTCACCAGGGAACATGAGCTGTGCTGATTGCAGAGATAGAATCAGCAGGGGCATAGGTTAGACCTTTGCAGAGAGACCACTGCTTTCAACTGGGAAAGCAAGTGTCCTTCTCTGCAGCAAACTGGAAGGAGGCAGGCTTTTCTACTCAGGCTGGTGCTGCTTTCTAAAGAAACCCAACAGTAAGATTGTATGCACCTTTTGTTTTGATATACCTGGCTTGAATCCCAGTTCAGTACAGAATGAGTTAATAAATCTGGAATGTAGCATCCAATACCCCCCTGGAGGGCAGACCTCATGGGAGGGGCCAGGATGCATGATGTCATCTGTATATTGTCTAGAGTACAGAAGGTGATGTCTTGTTTCAGCCTTGATCTTGAGGCATTAAAAGAAAAACATAATTATTAGTTTTGTGACACCCTCATCCACCTCTGCTGCTACAATCTGCATTGACTAGAACTTATTATATGTATATATATATATATATATATATATATATATACATGTAGCACTAACCCCTGAAGGAGCCGCTGGTTTTTTTTGGGCTTACCGTTACCTCACCTGCTCGCCTCTCCATCTCGGGGGTCCCGCTGGAAAGTACCCCAAATGATGTTAAATCCGACACTTAGTCCTTTTTTTAACATTTATTCAGGATAAGCACAAAAGTCCTTCAATAGAGGGTCAAAGGATAATGCACCTGGTAATTGCGGGTTAGAGGTATTGGTCTGATCCAGAGGACAAACAGCTCCACAGACTGGATCCAGCAACCATCGGATAGGCCCCTCTCACTTGACTTTGCAGCCGATGAGATGCTCAACAAAGTCTCTGCCACAGACTTGTCAATTGAACTAAGAAATCTTGAGAGATTTAAAGAGCTCCCATACAGTACCAGTTTCTTTCAGCCGACCTGGCGATACTGTATGGGTGTTGATCCGGGTTGCATCCTCTAACTGAGTTTCCAGGCTCCTCCAGAGACACCAGCCTTGCGCTCGGTCCTCTACTATAAAAGTCCTCCCCTGGATCCTCCAGTTTTCTTGGCCTCTCCCAGCAGGCGAGACAGCACAGGACCACCCCTGGATCAGTAGGCCTCAAGACTTTTCTGGGACTACCCTCTCAGTTGCAGAGCCTCGGGCCAGCCGGCCCCCGAGGCGCAGGACCATGCGACACAGGCCCCAGGCCAGGAGGGCCATGAGGTCGGGATAGCGGACCCTGGAAAACGAACCACCAAAGAATGCACAGCAGGGAAACCACTCCCACTGAGCTATTTCCGAGAAAGAGGTGGCATTCAATACATCCTGCCTGCTGCATTTCCACACTTACCGGCGGTGACAGCGACACCTATGGTCAAGTGGGAACCAGTGCAACCCAGCTGGACTGGCACAGAAACCAGAATTTTTAGGATAAAATTAGCCTGAGCCAATTGCAGCTTCAGACAACTAAATTTGAAAAATAATAGCGTCTGCCCATTAGTAGCTCAGCGATTGGATAGTTCCCCGTCATTGTTCTCAGCAATTGGATAGTTCCCCATCATTATTCTCAGTGATTGGATAGTTCCCCATCATTGGTCTCAGTGATTGGATAGTTCCTCGTCATTATTCTCAGCGATTGGATAGTTCCTCGTCATTGTTCTCAGCGATTGGATAGTTCCCCATCATTGTTCTCAGCGATTGGATAGTTCCCCGTCATTGTTCTCAGCGATTGGATAGTTCCCCATCATTGTTCTCAGCGATTGGATAGTTCCCCACCATTGTTGGCAGTGAGAGGAATGGTGCCCCATCGTTGGGTTCATTGGGAGGCATAGCGCCCCATATATGTATATAATATATATATATATTTATATATATATATATATATATATATATATATATACATATACATTTTTTTTGTTTGTTTTTATTGTGCTACATTAAAAGTCCTCCAGCTGTTTTTAGTTATTGCTTTGGGGGGGGGGGGAAGCCATACAAGCCGATTTCACAATACATATCAAGTTTATACACTACTTGGCGGATATCGTTACAGGCGTTTTAAACTGCTGTTGAATTCCTAAGAGTGACACAAAACGTATAAATAACTTTCAGTGGATATTAAAGTGTATTTCCATAGGAGACATTTATTGTTTCCTTTCTTTTAGGAGCCACAAGGTACAGTAGATCAGTCCAGTGATTAGCTGTATAAACCTAACATCAATCTTCTTACAGGGGCTGCCCCACAAATACAGGAGGGCATTGCATTTATTTAATTCATGCAAAAAAGTGGATTGCACTGCTGGAGATGGAGCGTAGTAATGGAGCTGCAGGGACATACAGGCTCTTGAAGTGTCCATTGTGGCCAAAGAGAAATGCTAAAGCCCACCTCCAGACATCTACTTTTTGACAAAGAATACTATAGACATTATAAAATGTTAGACCCTTAAAGCCATTTGTGGTTGAGTCAGGGACATTGTAAAACTGTATGTCTTCTGCCGCACCAGCACACTCTGGGAAAGATTGATTGGCCGGAGGAATCTTCCCAGCTGTTCTGTTTGAAATGCCGCTTTATGCATTGAGATACCTCCTTAGACCCAGTCTGTACAGAGTACAGACAGTATGGTCACCTGCTGACTTTTCAGCGTCCACAGGCAGCTTAACCCCTCAATAAGATAAAGAAGTTTAATCCAATGCTATTTGACTTCAGACAAGTACAGAGGAAGTTTTTCTACTCTTCTGAAGTGTAGGAAGACTTCTCTAAGCCACATCTCTGCAAAGAGCTAACACCGACTTAGGGAACATGGAATAAACAGGGAGGATCTAGCTGAACTAACTAGCACTAAACAAGAGGGAAGGACAGGGGAAGATATCAAATCACGAAGTAAACAAGTTGCAGTGACCCTAAACTACTGCTTTTGTTTGGCACCATTTGGGGTTACCAAATCTGAGAAGCCCATACGCATGTTAACCAAAGAGGGCACCAAAAAAAAGTTCCTGGAGTCCGAAGTGGTATTTTTTTTTGCCCTGCTGCTGATAAGGGCTCCTTCTAAAGATTACCTGGCTTAGATTTAATTTTTCCAGCTTTGCTTCAGGTCCGACTGATGTCTAGCTGATTTTAGAGCCCTGATGAAGGGGGAGTGCTGAGCCCCCTAAAAACGCGTTGGATGCCTGGTGCTTTTTTTTTTTCTTGATGCCATTGTTGGAATCAATACAATTCCATTTTCGACTCTAGGAACTTTTGCTTGTTGCCCTCCAAAAAGACAGAGGTTATCTAATTTGAGAAGTCCATCTGCATTTCAACCCAGAAGGGTGTCATTGAATTCTTCCAGGAGATTTGCTCTGGGTCCAACTGATGTCTAGTTGAGTGCTGAGCCCCTAAAATGAATTGGATACCATTTTTTTTTTTTTTATGATGCCATTTACAGTATTAGCAAAATTCCAATTTGGAATTTTTGCTTGGCACCCTCTCACTTATTTGAGAATTCTATATGTATTTTCTACCAAAGAGGGCACCAAGCAAAAATTCCTAGAATCCAAAGCAGTATTTATTTAAATACATGAATGCTGCTGCCAGACTTATCCACCTTACCAACCGCTCAGTGTCTGCAACCCTCTCCTCCAATCCCTACACTGGCTCCCAATCACCCAGCAAATTAAATTTAAAATACTAACCACAACATACAAAGCCATTCACAACTCTACCCCGAGCTACATCACCAATCTTGTCTCCAAATATCACCCAAAACGTCCCCTCCGTTCTTCTCAAGACCTCCTACTCTCAAGCTCTCTCGTCTCCTCCTCCCATGCTCGTCTCCAGGATTTCTCCAGAGCCTCTCCCATCCTCTGGAACTCGCTACCTCCACCGGTCCAGCTATCCCCTACTCTTGCTACCTTCAGACGATCCCTGAAAACTCATCTCTTCAGGAAAGCCTATCACGCCTCCAACTAATCTCTTACCACTTCCATCAGCTCTTTCCCGACAGTTACAACCTTTTTTACCACCTGCCCCACCCTATTAGATTGTAAGCTCTTCTGAGCAGGGCCCCCTTAATCCTCTTGTATTTTATTGTATTATAACTGTATTGACTCCTTTTTATATTGTAAAGAGCTGCGTAAACTGTTGGCGCAATATAAATCCTGTATAATAGTAATAATAATTTGACCCGCCACTGACACAGGCACCAAAAAAAAGTTTTTTTGGCGTCCTTTTTTGGTTGAAATGCGTAATTACTTCTCTCTGTCTATTTGTCCCGGTGAGCGTCATCACCAGAACGGAAAAAGTTGGGAAATCCAAAATTGTTGGTTGTCACCAGAACAGGAAAAGAAGTAGGATCTTCCACTTGTTCTGGTGACAATGGACTAATATGGATTTTTTTTTAAAGCAGTTGTATAGTCAATTTAGCACAGTGGTGTAGTGGTTAGCACTTTTACCCAGCAGTAAGAAGGGTCACTGGTTCAAATCCCAACCAGGACACTACCTGCCTAGAGTTTGCATGTTCTCCCTGTGCCTGCGTGGGTTTCCTCCGGGTATTCTGGTTTCCTCCCACACTCCAAAGACATGCAGGTAGGTTAATTGGATCCTGTCTAAATTGTATGTATGTATGAATGTGAGTTAGGGACCTTGGATTGCAAGCTCCTTGAGGGTAGGGACTGATGTGAATGTACAATGTATATGTAAAGCGCTGTGTAAATTGATGGCGCTATATAAGTAACTGAAATAAATAAATTTTGGGACTTTAACCTACAGGAAAGTCTATAATAAGGCTTACCTGTAGGTATAAAAAATCTCCTAAACCTGTACGGTTTAGGAGATATTCCCCTGACTGCAGCGGCGCATGCGCACAGGGGATTCTCGGCTGAAAGTCCGGCAGACCCCGGACCCTGCCGGAAAGAAATCTCTCGCGCGCATGCGCGGGAGTGACGATATCGCGGCTCCGGCCACTCACAGCGCCGGAGCCGCGATACCCAAAAGAAACGCCGAGGGAACATGTCAGCTTCCTCGGCGTGGATCGGGACAGATGTCGGGGCCTCGTTCTAAGGTAAGTATTTCATAATGAGCTAGTATGCGGTGCATACTAGCTCATTATGCCTTTTCCTTTGCAGGTGAGTAAAAAAAAAAAACTTCAGCGGGTTTACTACCGCTTTAAGCTGAAGAAATTTCCTTTTGTTTCCTGTTGTGTCTACCGGACAGGAATCAAACGAAGAACTTCTCTAATGGGGCACAGGTGGCATAATTCTACCGATAGTTTTTTGCCATTGCCTCCTCTCACCAACATAAAAAAAAAAAAAAAAAAAGTTTTGGTTTTAGATATACCATAATAATTTTGAAGCCTGCACTTGCTTGCTGTTAGGAGCTTCTAGATGGATTTAGAAGGTTGCCGAGCTTCCTATGGGAGTCTTCATGGAATGTTTTCCTTGGTGGCATCTCCACAGGGCAGAGCCAGGCCAGGAGGCTCCCATAGTCCTGCATCATTAATCTGTCACAGCAGACACACAAACCTTGCTGAGAATGGGAGACAAAGGGGCCGAGGCTGCTGGGTCTATAAATAGGGGGGGGGGGGGAGATGTCCATCTTGGCAGCTACACAATGAGCGGTTTCTAAACTCCAACGCTGCCCTTTACGATGAACCAGAACGAGACTAAGCGAGTCAAAGGGGCCTTGGAAAACTCTTCAGGCTGGGGTAGACAGGGCAACCAATAAACAGAGGACATGGTGGTGTCCAAACCGGAGGGGGCCTCCTCAGTGACCCTGCTCACAATACTGCTTTCATTTGGGAGATAAAAATAAAACGTATCCCAGATGTTGTGAAGGTAGGAAGGCCGTCCAATATATATTTATATAAATATATATATATATATATATATATATATATATATATACATATATATACATATATATATATATATATACATATATATACATATATATATATATATACACATGTATATATATATACACACACACATATATATATATATATATATACATATATATATATATATATATATATATATATATATATATATATATATATATATATATACATACACACACACACACACACACACACACACACACACACACACATATATATATATATATATATATATATATATATATATATTAATAAAAAGCACTATTATTATCTATAATACCAAAACAAAACAGTACTATTTTTAACCATATTATTTTTTTGGAAAGGCTGCAGACTGTTCTGAGACAGGAACAAAACGTAACCAAACTACGCATTAAAGCATACAAACGCAGTAATTATTCACTAAAAATAATTAAGCATAGTTTACTTAAATTAAAGTAGTATTAAATAAGGGGTTAATCCCCCACATTGCATAAAAAGGCTTTTTTGATCTTGTCTTCTCTGATCCTCCCCTTCTTCCACCGTCCCCAATCCATCTCTTGATAGAACAAAGCATCGGGGCACTCTGCACATGCTCAGTTTGGTGTGTATTGCTAGAGTTCTTTTTTTCTTTTTTTTTTCTTGGGAGGGTGCATGTTATTGGCACAGGGCCAATCAGCACTGTTCAGAAAGAGGGCCAGGGGTCCTGCAGCCTCACAGGACAGACATAGCAGAATGAAAACTCCTCCTGCAAGCTTTAACCAGACACTGATGCCAATGATGGGGTACCATTGCTCCAACTAATACCAATGATGGGGCACTATTCCTCCCACTAATATCAATGATAGGACACTATTCCTCCCACTGATACCAATGATGGGGCACTATTCCCCCTACTAATGCCAATGATGGGGCACTATTCCTCCCACTAATACTAATGATAGGACACTATTCCTCCCACTAATGTTAATGATGGGGCACTATTGCTCTAACTAATACCAATGATGGGGTACTATTCCTCCCACTGATACCAATGATGGGGCACTATTGCTCCCACTAATACCAATGATAGGACACTATTCCTCCCACTAATGTTAATGATGGGGCACTATTGCTCCAACTAATACCAATGATGGGGCACTATTCCTCCAACTAATACCAATTATGGGGCACTATTCCTCCCACTAATACCAATGATGGGGCACTATTCCTCCTTCTACCGATTACAGGCACTGTGTGATTTTTTTTTCTACTCTTACTGACGCTAGGGCATTTTCTACTTCCACTGGCCACTTAGGCACCCCCTAAAGTCTGGATGACAGTAAACCAGCCCTTTGTTTAGAAAGTTTGGGAACCCCTGCCTTAGATGGTAGGGCCACCTTCATCTCCTTCCCCCTAATACTAAAGAAGAGAGCAGGCAGGATCACACGTAGGACATTTGAAATATGGATAATGCAAAAGATAACACAGATCAGCAGGTTCACATGCATGCACAATTTTGAATTTGCAACTTTAAAGTGTTTGCAATAAAAAAAATATAAACTTTAGTTCTGCTTTCGGCTTTGTAGAGGATGGGGTAGCACTGCAAGCCAATGCTGTCAGGAAATATTTTAAACATGGTAGGGAGGAGGAGAGAGCAGGGTGATGACCCCATTGTCCTTCGCTGTCCAATCACAGGCTGGGAGTTGGTTGGTGGCCAAGCTATCTTGCCCAACTGCAGTGGAGAAAAGAGAGGCCATACACATCTGGCTGTGGTTTGTGGCAGGGGTGCCTGAACACACACATGCGAATCCATTCATACAGTATAGATGTATTTTAATTGGGCATTTTAAAGTTTGTCTTCAATTCAACTTTTAAATATTCCCTCTAGGCAGCGGGTTTGACAATCGGGTGTTAAGAGGGAGTTATTGAGATTGACTGCTATTTCAGGCACATCTGTGTCCTGCAGCTATGTGTACTCAGCATAAATCAATCACAGTTTATTCAAATATGCGATGAAAGACAATAACACTTCAACAGTAATATTTTGTGTGCAATACTTATGAGTAACTGCTACAAATGTCACTCTCTGTTTATAAATGCAATCCTTTGAGTGGATCCACTTCAAAAGAGATCGCCATTGGATAAGGTTACCGGCTTTTCAAAATAAAATGCAGGGACGACCCGGGTTGACCACGCCCACTTTAAAACCCCACCCCCTAAATCACACTCCCATTTCTAACATTCTCAAACAATTGGTCAAGGACTTTTGGTAGAAGCGGCCGACAGTCAAGGTGTAAAGACAAACAGAATTTAAATAAGAGGCACCAAGATACAGTATGCATTTATAGTTGGAACCTTCAAGGTACTAAGAAGAAAAAACACAAATGGCCCAACTTTGGATTGGCACGTTTTTGGATTGGCACATGCAACGTACGACTGATGAGTCGGCATTTACAGTGCAGTACAGTGTGCTCGCTACACCGTCAGGCAGTGCTGGGGAGATGTGCTTTCAAGGGACAGACACCTCAAAACAGGGACATATGGTAATAACCATCAATTAGGAAAATGGTATTGGTAATAAAAAAAAAAGTATTGGGACGCCTGCCTTTACACGCACATGAACTTTAATGGCATCCCAGTCTTAGTCCATATGGTCCAATATTGAGTTGGCCCACCGTTTGCAGCTTCAACTCTTCTGGGAAGGCCGTCCACAAGGTTTAGCAACTAGAATGGCCTGCACAGAGTCCTGACCTCAACCTGATAGAACACCTTTGGTATGAATTAGAGCAGAGACTGTGAGCCAGGCCTTCTCAATCACATCAGTGCCTGACCTCACAAATGCTCTTCTGGAAGAATGGTCAAACATTCCCATAGACACACTCCTAAACCTTATATACAGCCTTCCCAGAAGAGTTGAAGCTGTTATAGCTGCAAACTAGGGCTGAAACAACTAATCGATTAATCGACAACTAATCGATTCATTTCATAATCGATTACTATTTTCATAATCGATTAATCGGCCAGTAACATAATGGGGTTAAAAAAAAAAAAAAATGAGCCCTTTATAGTACAATATAATCACTACTGTAAATATTACTTTCATTGTTCTACGGTAAAAAAAAATGAACCCCTTCTAGTAGTGATTATCTACTTTTTTGTACTATAAAGAGCTTAACCCCATTATGTTACTAAACATCTTAGGCCTGGTTCACATCTATATATGTTTATTGGTGATTTTTGCAGAAACGCACTACACTTCATTTACATGGTTTCTTATGGGACACGTTCATATCTGTGCTTTTTTCAGCCGTTGCATATTTGGAAAGGGTCGGGGACTTTTAACGCAAAACTGTGCTTTTTTGGTTCAATATAATTCAACGGAGAAGCTGCAGAAAAGAATGTAATGCGTTTCTGCAGCAATTTGTGTCAAGTCAAAACGTAAATTGCAGTAAAATCACGTGCGCAAAAATCAAAAACACACAGCAAAAAGCACTGCAGAAACAGATCAAAAGTAAAAACTGCATAGGTGTGTACCGAGCCTTATGCTGGCCTCACCGATCAATTTTCAGGTGAGAATATTCAGATGAAAAATCTTTGTACCTTTGCTGAATGAAAGAATTTTGTTTGAAATTTTCACTTCATTTCTAAACAAAAACCACATACACTGTCTGAAAATTCCTTTGACCAAGAAGTTTTCTATTATTTCCAAATTTTCCCGTCACTGTGGTTGAAAATGAACGTCAATTTGACCCACTTTTTTTTTTTTTAAAGGTTATTAACCGATTAATCGATTAATCGAAACAATAATCGGCCAACTAATCGATTATGAAAATAATCGTTAGTTGCAGCCCTACTGCAAACAGTGGGCCAACTCAATATTGAGCCCTACGGACTAAGACTGGGATGCCATTAAAGGTCATGTGCGTGTAAAGGCAGGTGTCCCAATACTTTTGGCAATATAGTGTGTGGTAAATGACAGGTCTACCTTAAACCCCCCCCCCCCCAAAAAAAAAGAGATGCTTGATTTTGTATTATTTAGTTGTACTTTCACCTTGCCGGAGCAGAAGTGTCAAAAGTCTGGCGTCTCACAATGTGCACAGTTCCTGTGCGTGTAAAAGCAGGTGTCCCAATACTTTTGACAATATGGCATATATATGCTGTAGCACAATCACATCAGTCCCTGTCCTCAAGGAGCTTACAATCTAAGGTCCCTAACTCAGATTAATACATACACATACTAGGGTCAATTTAGACAATTAATCTACCAGCATGTCTATGGTGTGTGGGAGGAACCCAACGCAGGCACAATTAAAACATGCAAACTCCAGGCAGGTAGAGCCGTGGTTGGGATTCCAACCAACAGCCCTAGTCCTGCCAGGCGGAAGTGCTGACCACTTTTCCACTGTGCTGCCCAATCATAATTGTAGCACTGACCCTCGAATGAGCGGCTGATTTGATTGGGCCTACCATTACCTTCTTCACCTTGTGCGTGTCTAGGGATTTCCCGAGGTAGATGGCCCAAGAACTGCCGAGACTGACACCAGATCCACTCAAAGGGATTTTTATTTGCAAAAAATAGTTAACAAATACAATCTCTCAACGTAGGGTTAGAGGGTTTAGGTAGGAAAAGTCCAGGTACTCTTAGTGCTAAGTCAGTATGAAAAAAACACATCTATCATATCAGGAAATCCAGAGAATAGCCACTCACAGCTGGATCCTCACCCTTATTGGATAGTCCTTCTCTCACCAGGTCTAGCAGCCAACAAGGTGTTTAAATCAAAGCAAGTCTCTGCCACAGACTTGGTGTAGAACACTTTAGTAAAACCGAAAGGTTGTAGACAACTTGTAGAACCCTCGTATGGTACCAGTGTCTTGCAGCCGGTCCGGCGATACCACATGAGATTGGATTCACTTGGGGTCTTCCAACTTGTCTTGGCTCTTGTTGAGAAGCCAACCCTTGCGTGGCCTTCTCCTGAAGAGTCCTCCCCTGGAAACTTTCACAGTTGCTGAGCCTCTCCACTAACCGAGATGGCACTGGACCCCCTCCGAATCCTTCCCTCAGTTCCCTTACCTCGCACTAGCCAGCCCCGAGGTTTGAAGTCAGGTGGATCCGCACCCCACACCATGGCAGCCCTGGGGGCTGGTCAGGAGGACCAGGACCAAATAGTCAGAAAACACTTCTGGACCAGAACCCCGAAACATGTGACATCCGCACCTTAAGTACCCTCTCCCAGAAAGCACAGCAAGAGTAACACTCCCATTGGGCTGGTTCCGAGAGAGAATAACCTTAATGCACCCAACTAGACTGCGTTCTAGACCCTGCCATGATGACAGTGCCACCTATGGTCAGGCAGAACACCAGGCAGTCCAGCTAGACTGGTGCTGAGGTCTAAATTTAGAATAATTGAACCCAAAACCAAACTGCGGTTAAATGACAAAACACATAGCGCATGCTCTTCAGGAGCCGGCGCTACATAATTATTTTAAATAACATGCTTGGGGGGTTCCCTAAACTTGTACAATAGACTCCAACAAAGATGACCTTTAGAGAAACAAGTTATTGCTGCTGAATGATAGTTCCTGCCAGGGCCGTCTTTAATATAGATTGGACCCCGGGCAAAAAATTTCTTGGGGCCCCCCCCCCCATGCAATTTTTCTCTCCATCTGCTCTGAGACATACAATAAATAGCAGCTAGACTTAAAATCAGTTTACTGTATCAGATCAGGCAGCAATTGCGATTGGTTGCCAACGGTTACAGCATATCATTACTGCTTAATGACTGGTTGCTAGAGGTTACAGCACACATTACGGCTTACTGATTAGTTGCTAGAGGTTACACCAAAGGATTTATGCTTGTTAATTGGTTGCTAGAGATTACTGTTAAGTAATACTGCTCACTGATTGGTTTTTAGAGGTTACAGCACATCATCTCCTCACAGCAGGGGAGCATGATACACATATGAATGCCACCTTTATTTACATATCAATGCTGCCAGCCGCATCTATTTACTTAGTAATGTTGCCAATATTTACATATGAATGACGGTTATTTACATGTAAACACAGGGTCTGCAGGTGAGTCATCTGTACACAACAATAAGGCAGAACTGTGTAGCATTAGTACCATCACTTTACACTGAGATATCAGGACACAGTACAGGACTAAAACTTCAAGGGACAAGTGAATTTACACTGGGATAGTTGGCGAGTATGATGCAGCTGCTTTGGGCCCCACAACAATGACAGGGCCCAGGGCAGCTGCCCCTTTTTCCCTGCCTTAAAGATGGCCCTGGTTCCTGGCAGGCTTGGTTCTGTTTGAAAACATTGCAATTGGGGGGATCCCCCTTTAAATCCATACCAGACCCTTATCCACTGGAAAAAGGTCTGGTATGGTGTTTTGAGGGGGACCCCATGCAAAAAACAGGTCCCAAAACAATCCATACTAGACCGTTCTTGCAGATGGTTTTACGGTTCTTTGCACACAGTTAATACACTGTGCACCAATTTATTAAATAAGCCTGTATATCTGTCTTCAGATCTAGCTTCAGCAGTAGGAAGGAGTTAAAGCACAATAATGTGGCCTGGAAGCATGGAGGAGTCTGCCTGGGATGTCCGGGACAAGTCCTGCAATTGCAGAGATACACCTTTACGCCCCAGGCCATACATTACAGCGTGAGACACACCCAGATCTCTGCAGCATCGGATTAGAACGCCGAGCCAACAGATGCCCCGTATCTGCCTGGATCTGTTATACAAGGGAATCTGTACTTATTTTGTTTAGATTACCACTATGAATATGGGAGGTCCTATTCAAGGTTTCCAATGGGGATACCAAACGCCCACGGGAATTAGAGCAAAAAAGTTGGCAAACACAAGATCTGTGGGTGTCATTACATGTTTCCTGAAGACGCTCTGTATTTTATAAGTGAAATGTAAACCTATAATAATCAGCAGGACTCACTGTGCAAAGAATTACTTTAAAGGGACACTAAATTATATCCTTATTCACCAAAAACAATCCAATAAACCCTAAAAAAAAATAAAAAAAACCTGCAAGACAAAGGCATAATGAGCTAGTATGCACAGCATACTAGCTCATTATGAATTACCTAACTGAGATCGAAGCCCCCCTGCATCGGTCCTCGTTCACTGCTCCGGCGGCCAACATAGCTTCCGGGGGTCACTTCCGGGTATCGTGGCTCAGGCGCTGTGATTGGCCTGAGCCACGGAGCCGCCGGTAACGGCACAGTCTCATACGTGCCGCTGCTTCAGTTTGCTTCAGTGCGCATGTGCCGATGACGTCGGCACACGCAAATACAGGGGAAATCTCCTAAACCTTGCAGGTTTAGGAGATATCCAGTGTAGCTACAGGTAAGCCTAATTATAGGCTTGCCTGTAGTAAAACGTGGTTGTAAAGGGTTTACAACCACTTAAATGGCCCTGTAATCTATTTTTCATTAAATAATTTCTCACTGTGCTTTTACCACTCAGTGACACGCAATAATGCACGCACCTCTGTTATATTTGTGCCCCAGCCATGTTGTGGGCCCAAGAACCCCATGGCAAGTGCTGCCAGATCGGAGACCAGCGAGTCACTTCGCTGATCTCCCCCGCCCAGAAGTGATATAATACATGTAACTTCATTCGCTTCAATGGAGGGCAGGTGAGACAGAGGCAGGTGAGGCATCAGGGGTCAAAAAGCCCCCTGATGTCCCATTAAAGAGAACCTGACCCATTTAAATAGAATCACATTGGGGACTTTTGGTCTCCTATGTGATAAAAAAGAAAGTCTAAAAAAAAAATAGTTACACCCTTAAAACTTTCCCCCTAAAACATTTTGAGCCCCGACCCTCATATATGTGCATACAAACCTAAACACGTGTGTTGGGGGCTCCTAAGTACAAAAACAGTATATATAAATAACAGTATATATATAACAGTGTGTGTATATATATATTTATATATATATATATATATATATATATATATATATATATATATATATTACACGTGTTACATATTGTCATACACATTGGAGTGAGAGCAATAATTCTAGGCTCATTATTGAAAGTTAAAGTGGCTGTAAAGGCTCAAGACTTATTCTATGCATGAAGGTAAAAAAATCCTCCTGTGTGACACAGCCCCCCAATACTTACCTGAGTCCCATCTCGATCCAGCAATGTGCACAAGAGCAGCAGCTCTCCTGGTCTCTTCCTTCTAATCGGCTGAGACAGAAGCCGGAGCAATTGGCTCCTGCTACTGTCGATCATAGTTAGTGAGCCAATGAGGAGAAAGTGGGGATGTGGCCTGCTCGGGTGTCCCTATAACACATTTATGAATGTACGAATTGATGAACGTGACACATTTACGAATTTCCGAATGTACAAATTTCCGAATGTGCGAATGGACGAATTTACAAATTTTCAAATATTCAAAAAATCTGAAAGATTTGTTAAACGGGTTTTCGTTAATTTGGATATTTCCGATTTAACGAATCTGGCGAAATTCGTTAAAAAACTAATTCAGAACGAAATGAATTGCACATGTCTAGAAACGATGTGTTTTTGATTTTCAATTCATTTTTCCAATAATAAATGCAGGAAAATGCGTGGAAATCAAGGCCCATAAGACTCATTCACCAGTTTTAGGTGGCGCTGACATCCACCCAGGGGCAGACTGACCATTCGGGCACCCGGGCACTGCACGAGGGCCCCATGCCACTAAGGGGCCCCATCAGAGAGTTGCCAGCCTCAATAAAACCAGGAACAGTATGTAAAAATCTGTGTTTTTAAAAAAAATCTCAATATTATAGCTGCCCCGCCTTTCCAGTACCTTTTCAGTGTGTGTGTGTATTCTGTGTGTTTATGCTGTGTGTGCATATTGTGTGTCTGTGTGTGTATACTGTGTGTGCATATTGTGTGTCTGTGTGTGTATACTGTGTGTGCATATTGTGTGTCTGTGTGTTTATACTGTGTGTGCATATTGTGTCTGTGTGTTTATACTGTATGTGTGTGTGTGCGTGTATACTGTGTGTGTGTGTGTGTGTATACTGTGTGGCCCCATAATCTATTGCCTGAGTGCCCCATAATCTCCTATTGCCTGGGGGCCCCCCATAATCTCCTATTGCCCAGGGGCCCCATAATCTTCTCCTACCGCACTGTATGTGTGTGCGTGCGTGTATACTGTGTGTGTGTATACTGTGTGGCCCCATAATCTATTGCCTGAGTGCCCCATAATCTCCTATTGCCTGGGGGCCCCCCATAATCTCCTATTGCCCAGGGGCCCCATAATCTTCTCCTACC
The DNA here is from genome assembly GCF_037356315.1 of Lithobates pipiens. Lineage (NCBI taxonomy): Eukaryota > Metazoa > Chordata > Amphibia > Anura > Ranidae > Lithobates > Lithobates pipiens. The sequence continues at coordinate 58,587,047 of NW_027507785.1, forward strand.
GCACTGTATGTGTGTGCGTGCGCGTATACTGTATGTGTGTGTGTGTGTATACTGTGTGTGTGTGTGTGTATACTGTGTGGCCCCATAATCTATTGCCTGAGTGCCCCATAATCTCCTATTGCCTGGGGGCCCCCCATAATCTCCTATTGCCCAGGGGCCCCATAATCTTCTCCTACCGCACTGTATGTGTGTGTGTGCGTGTATACTGTGTGTGTGTGTGTGTGTATACGGTGTGGCCCCATAATCTATTGCCTGAGTTCCCCATAATCTCCTATTGCCTGGGGGCCCCCCATAATCTCCTATTGCCCAGGGGCCCCATAATCTTCTCCTATTGCCCGGGGGCCCCATAATATCCTATTCTTCGGGGGCCCCATGAGTTGTCAGTCCGCCCCTGCATCCACCGCTGCATGCCAGAATGCAATGCAATATTTGGTTGCCCTGAGCAACAAGAACTGTTCTGCAGATGGCGTAGGATCTCCGCACACTCTACACATCGCCTTTTGCGCTCCAATGCGGGCGCTCGCCGGTGATCGATAGAACAGGCCGCGCGTCTGCTTTCCACATTTCCTGGATTTTCCCTGTAATTCTGCTCTGTCATCCCCCGGGCTTGTTAAGTAAAACCAATGTTTCCGGAACTGCGGTCTAGGATAGCTTTGACATTACATTTTTTTTTAAACGTTTTATTCCTCTCTGAGACTTTTTTCTGCCCACGTGGAGAAGAATACAAAAAGGAAACAAAAGTAAAATGATACAGACACACGACAATACAAGGGCAGCTTGGCGGTCAGCCGTTCTTCCTAATAGCACTTGGGATGTTGTTCTGAATCCAAATCATAACACTGTCTGCATGGAGTTTGCATGTTCTCCCTGTGCCTGCGTGGGTTTCCTCCGGGTACTCTGATTTCCTCCCACACTCCAAATACATGCCGGTGGGATAATTGGCTCCTGTCTAAATTGTCCCTAATATACAGCATCTCGCAAAAGTGAGTACACCCCTCACATATTTGTATTTCTTCTATCTTTTCATGTGACAACACTGAAGAAATGACACTTTGCTACAATGTAAAGTAGTGAGTGTACAGCTTGTATAACAGTGTAAATTTGCTGTCCCCTCAAAATAACTCAACACACAGCCATTAATGTCTAAACCGCTGGGAAAAAAAGTGAGTACACCCCTAAGAGAAAATGTCCAAATTGGGCCCAAAGTGTCAATATTTTGTGTGGCCACCATTATTTTCCAGCACTGCCTTAACCCTCTTGGGCATGGAGGTCATCAGAGCTTCACAGGTTACCACTGGAGTCCTCTTCCCCTCCTCCATGATGACATCACAGAGCTGGTGAATGTTGGAGATCTTGCGCTCCTCCACCTTCTGTTTGATGATGCCCCACAGATGCTCAATAGGGTTTAGGTCTGGAGACACACTTGGCCAGTCCATCACCTTTACTCTCAGCTTCTTTAGCAAGGCAGTGGTGATCTTGGAGGTGTGTTTGGGGTCGTTATGTTGGAATACTGCCCTGCGGCCCGGTCTCTGAAGGGAGGGGATAATGCTCTGCTTCAGTATGTCACAGTACATGTTGGCATTCATGATTCCCTCAATGATCTGTAGCTCCCCGGTGTCGGCAGCACTCATGCAGCCCCAGACCATGACAGTCCCACCACCATGCTTGACTGTAGGCAAGACACACTTGTCTTTGTCCTCCTCACCTGGTTGCCGCCACACATGCTTGTCACCATCTGAACCAAATACATTTATCTTGGTCTCATCAGACCACAGGACATGGAAATTGAGACTCGTCAGACCAGGCAACGTTTTTCCAATCTTCTATTGTCCAATTTTGGGGATCCTGTGTGAATTGTAGCCTCAGTTTCCAGTTCTTAGCAGACAGGAGTGGCACCCGGTGTGGTCTTCTGCTGCTGTAGCCCATCTGCTTCAAGGTTCGATGTGTTGTGCGCTCAGAGATGGTATTCGGCATACCTTGGATGTAACAAGTAATTTGAGTTGACTTTCCATCATCTGGAACTAGTCTGCCCATTCTCATCTGACCTCTGACATCAACACGCCATTTTCCTCCACACAACTGCCGCTCACTGGATATTTTCTCTTTTTTGGAACATTCTGTGTAAACCCGAGAGATGGGCTGTATGTGAAAATCCCAGTAGAGCGGCAGTTTTTGAAATACTCAGACCAGCCCGTCTGTCACCAACAACCATTCCATGTTCAAAGTCATTCCCCTTTTCTTCCCCATTCTGATGCTGGGTTTGAACTTTAGCAAGTCTTCTTCACCATGTCTAGATGCCTAAATGCAGAGTTGCTGCCATGTGATTGGCTGATTAGCAATTTGTGTTACCGAGCAATTAAACAGGTGCACCTAATAAAGTGGCCGGTGAGTGCATATATACAGTATGTATCTATCTATCTATCTATCTATCTATCTATCTATCTATCTATCTATCTATCTATCTATCTATCTATCTATCTATGTATGTATGTATATATGTATAGCTATCTATCTATCTATCTATCTATGTATGTATATATGTATAGCTATCTATCTATGTATGTATATATGTATAGCTATCTATCTATCTATGTATGTATATATGTATAGCTATCTATCTATCTGTATGTATATATGTATATCTATCTATCTATCTATCTATCTATCTATCTATCTATCTATCTGTATGTATATATGTATATCTATCTATCTATCTATCTATCTATCTATCTGTATGTATATATGTATATCTATCTATCTATCTATCTATCTATCTATCTGTATGTATATATGTATAGATAGATAGATAGATCAGGATTTCTAGGATCTTCACTACCTCCAGGACTTCCAGAGAGGACGTACATTGGCATGCGCCAGTGCTTGACAATCTGCATCAGCACATGTCACCATGTACTAATCACACTAGATGTGTTCTGTGGCCAGACGAGTATTTAAAGTGGTTGTGCACCCTGTACAACCACTTTTACCTACAGGTAAGTCCTATATTAAGGCTTACCTGTAGGTGCTGGAAATATCTCCTAAACCTCCACGGTTTAGGAGATATTTACTAAAAAGACGAGCGCCGATGACTAAGGCGCATGCGCCGATTTGATCGGCGCAGTCGCCCTTTAGAGGGGGCACATCGTGCCATTTCTATTAGGAGTCATGCCGTGACTGGCGGCTCCGCCGCGGGAGTGACGTCGCGCCACTCCGGCCAGTCACAGAGCTGGAAATCGCGCCCCCCCCCCCGAAGGAAGAGGGGTGAAGATGGTAGCTCCCTGCTCGTGGGGACAACGACAACGGTGCTGTGTCAGGTAAGTGACACATAATGGGGTAGTATGCGATGCATAGTAGTCCATTATGCTTTACCTTTGCAGGGAAATTAAGAGGAAGTAAAACCCAGCAGGGTTTACTTCCTCTTTAAAGCGGTATTATAAATCCCAAAGCAAATATTTAATCTATTGCAGCTTGCCAATTCTTAGATGTGATGGCTGCATTTGTTTTCTTTTTTAGGCTTTCTTTCTTCTAGTTTCACCTGGCGATCCAGCTAGTAAGTCTGTTGTTTTTCAAAAGAACAAACTCTTCAGCAGATTGTATCAGTAAAGCCCCATACACACTATCAGATTTTCTGCTGATTTTTGTCTTCAGGTTTACCAAAAACCATGTAGTGCAAGAGCCTGCCTGATTGCATACAAATTGAAACTCCTAAGGTTTGACCTCATATTATATGGTTTTGGTAAATCTGAAGGAAAAAATCAGCTGAAAATCTGATAGTGTGTATGGGGCTTTACAGAGATAAGACAAACTACTTACCACTGACAGGGGTGCTTACAATGATCAGCTTTTTTCTCTCCAGTAAAACCTTTAACCAAAAAGGAAAGGAAATGTTTGCTGTATCTGAATTTAAAGTGTGAGTTTGACTTCAGTTTTTTTAGTGTATTTAAATTTGCTAGTACATCTAACACTCCCCTTCCCCCAGACTGACAATTCTGCTGTCCGAAAGTGTCTCTGTTGCTTCTTCATCCATTGTGGGGGGCGCTCTAATATGGGAGGTGTGTTACTGACCAGCTCACCAGGTGAAAACAGAGAGGAAAAAAGCCCTCTCCCCCAAAAAAGGAAAACGAATGCTGCCGCCACATCTAATGATTGGTAAGCTGCAATATAATATATTTTTGGTTTTGGGTTTAATACTGCTTTAAGCACCAGCCAAGACCCCAGCCTGGACCGGACTCATCTCTTAGTGCCTATGCCCAGATCTGACTACTCTCCGGCCCTGACACTTTGCGGAGAGTAGTGGCCCTCTTGTTCCAGCCTCTTCTTAGTGGGGTGATCCTGAGTCCTGTGACCCAATGCCGGTTTGCGGCAAAGAAAACGGGTTACCTGTAGGGTCTCCGGCCCCTTATCCCTTGCAGGGTACTCTGGTTAAGACCAACTGTCACTTGAATCTGCATCACCTGTCAGAGGGCAACATATCATAGGTCCAATTTGAGTTTTAAAATGGGCTGCAAGCAAGTAATGCCGCGTACACACGACCGGACTTTTCGACAGCAAAGGATCTGAGGGAATGAATCCGTCGGACAATTCGATCGTGTGTGGGCTCCATCGGACCTTTGCTGTCCAAAAATCTGACGGAGTTTAGTAGGGCTGCAACTAACAATTGTTTTCATAATCGATTAATCGGCCGATTATTTTTTCGATTAATCGGATAAAAAAAACTGAAAAACGGAAGAAATATATATATGCACGCGCGCGCGCACACACACACACACACACACACACACACACACACACACACACACGGGTGTCCCCCCAGTATAGATGACACACTCCTCCCCTCTCACATGGTGTCACTGCCCCACCTCAGTGCTCCCCTCTCCCCCCCCCCCCCCCTCCGGTGTCTCGGGTTTTCTCACCCCTTCATGGTGGAACTTCCTAGCGTGTTTTTGGGTTGCCAGCACCTGTGAAAAATGAAAATGCGATTTAAAAACGCAAAACGCGGTGCGTTTTTACTACAATTTCCATTCATTTCAATGGGAAGCTGGGTTTTTGGTGCATTTTTCAAAACAGCACAAAAGATGCAGCACGCAGGACTTTTCAAAACGCGCACCAATGTCCAGATTAGATGATACATTTCAGTACGCCATGTAACTGCCTTGCTTTCATCTTCATCTTGCTTGTGTTGGCAAAGTGTAAACAACAATAATAGAGCACCAGAGCAATTATAGGGTGAACGCCGCACTGGGGGTGACGTCAGCGCGCAGCGCGCCGTCGCCGGGTGTAAAAAGATGGCCGCCAGCTCCGGAGCTAGGCCGAAGCCGCGGTCTTTCCTAAGGCCGCGGCACGCTCCGCGGATCACATGGTGCGGACCAACTAATCGATAATGAAAATCAACGATTTTCATTATCGATTAGTTGGTCCGCACCATGTGATCCGTGGAGCGGGCCGCGGCCTTAGGAAAGACCGATTATTATCGATAATATAGATTAATCGTTTCAGCCCTAGACTTTAGAAATAGAACATGTTTTTTCGGTCGGAACTCCTCCGGACCCAGTTGCAACGGAGAAATCCGTTTGTGTGTATGCTGGTCCGACGCACAAAAACCAACGCTAGGGCAGCTATTGGCTACTGGCTATGAACTTCCTTATTCTAGTCCGGTCGTACGTCATCACGGTCAAATCCGTCGGATTTTGGTGTGATTGTGTGTGGCCAAGTCCGTTCATTTGGAAAGTCCATCGGAACTCAGCTGAAAGTCTGTCGGGAAGACCGTTGGACCTAGTCCCTCGAAAAGTCCAGTCGCGTGTACACGGCATTACTTTCAAATGCTAATAATAACATTTAACCACTTCCCGCCCAAGGACGTCATATGACGTTCTGGACTTTCAGTGGGAATATCTGGATGATGCCTGCAGCTACAGGCATCAATCAGATATTCTTGTTTTCAGCTAGCAATTCTGTGCACCATAATGCTGCGTACACGCGATCGGAATTCTCGTTGGAAAAAGCTCTGATGGTTTTCCCGACGGAATTCCGCTCAAGCTGTCTTGCCTACACACGGTCACACTAAATTCCGATAGTTTAGAACGCGGTGACGTACAACACGTACGAGAGGACTAGAAAAAGGAAGTTCAATAGCCAGTAGCCAATAGCTTCCATCTTGTAGTTGAATCTGAGCATGCGTGATTTTTGGCGTGTCAGAATTGCATACACACGATCGGAATTTCCGAGTTTTTCCGTTGGGAAAATTGAGAACATGTTATCAATTTTTGGCTGGTGGAAATTCGGACTGCTAAATTCCGATGGAGCGTACACACAGTCGCATTTTCCGATGAAAAGCTCTCATCGGTCTTTTTCTGTCCGGAATTCCGATAGTGTGTACGCGGAATTAGAACGATCATAGTGGCAGTTCTGCCGCTTGATCATTCTTACAGGTAATGGGAGGGGACATCCCCCTCCCGCCGCCATCCGGTGCTTCTCTGAGGCTCTCCCGTGCCATCGGGGACCCAGAGAAAGAATCGGCTGCCTCCAGATGGTCACCGGTCTCTATGACTGTCGGAGGCCCGGGCGCAACGTTATGACGTCCGGGCTGCGGTTGTAAACAAAGCCACGATCGCGGCTGGTAAGCATGAGATTGTGGATTTTTTTTCAGATCTCATGCTTTCCAGCCTGGAGGAGAGATGTTTACATTCTTTGTAATAGGAATAAAAGTGTTAAAAAAAAAAAAAAAGTTGTAAAAGAAGGTAAAGATAAAAAAAAAAAAAAGCTTGTGCTCAGAGGCGAATGTCCCGCCCACATATGTAACCGCCATTCAAACCACACATGTGAGGCATCGCCGCGCGTCTTAGAGCGCAAGCAACAATTCTAGCACTAGCTCTCCTCTGTAACTCTAACCTGTAAAAAAAAATTAAAGCCTCGCCTATGGAGATTTTTAAGTACTGAAGTTTGCCGTCATCCAATGAGTGTTCACAATTTTAAAGCGTGACATGTTGGGATATCTATTTACTGGGCGTAACATCATCTTTCACATTATATAAAAAAATTGTACTAACTTTACTGGTTTGTTATTTTTGAAATCATGAAATACGTTGCGCAAAATTGTTGCGCAAATACCATGCAAGATAAAAAGTTGCAATGACCGCCATTTTATTCCCTAGGGTGTCTGCTAAAATATATATATATATATATATATATATATACACATACATATATATATATATATATATATATATATATACATATATATACATATATACACACATATATACACATATATATATATATATATATATATATATATATATACATATATATATATATATATATATATATATATATATATATATATATATATATATATACACATATATATATATATATATATATATATATATATATATATATATATATATATATATATATAATGTTTGGGGGTTCTGAGCAATTTTCTGAGCAATGTAGGAGAGGAGTACTAGAATAGGCCCGGTATGGAAGTGGTTAATAAATTTTATAAAATATATCACCCTCTGTAATTGGTAATGGAAGTCTTGAGGAAGGTGTCCTTTTGTGACTTTGCTTATAAGATGCTGGTTATGACAAAAGAATGAATTTTGTCTTAGGATAGAGTTGGTAATGTTTTTTTTTTTCATTTTGTTGGCAATCTTGAAGGTGTGCTGGGAACCCCTTTGTACTGCTTGGTTTGGGTTGGATTGCTGTCTACACTGGGGGGATTCCCAATACTTTCTGTCCTGGTGATAGAAGAGGTCAAAGGAACAGAAAATGATGGTCAATCCCTGCAATGTGGACATAAACGGTAATAAAGACACTTTTATGGGGTGGCGAAAGGTCAGAACCTTTGTGGAGTTTTTATCACATTCTGTGCCCTCCTTTCCTGGTGACCTCCATTCCACCCATTTCTTTTCCAGTGCTACATGGATGAGAGTGGTGGGAAACCTCTTCATGGTGGGAAACCTCTCCATATGTTCAACTCATCCCCTTGTTAACCTAAAAGTAGACCTGCCTTGGACCTCTAAATGTAGTATCTCTGTAATTAGATACCTTTGTTCTTTGGCCTCGGATAAGTATACACAAGTGGTTCTCAGTCCTCAATTATCCCCATCGGGCAAATGGATTGGAATTTGTGACAGTTATTTTATCCAAGGGAAATTCCCAAAACAAGGCATGTTGGGGGCACTTGAGAACTGAGGGTGGGAACCACTAGTATACACCACCATACAAATTACTGAATGCAGAGATTCCAAAAGGTTTGCACCTTTTCAGCTGTGGGGCATTTAGTTGTTTGCATGCCATCCTGATGTAGCACTTTCCTAGTTAGGCTGCTAGGTAAATTTATTTTTTGGCTTCTTCCGTAATCAGAGGAGCAGTGATTGTTTGATCTGGTCTGTTTATGGCTTCACAGGCTGGGAGTTTGATTGCTTCCCCCAGCCTCTGAAAGAAGTTTCTGGAGCTTTGGGAGGGAGAATTCAAATGACAAGCCTAAATATTGAACATGGCCCATCCAATCCCTTGGGAGCTGTGCCCAGACGGTGACTGGGATGCTGTTAAATAGTCTGAAGCCCCAAGGAGATAGTCTTTTTCCTTCCTGAGGGAATGAATCTGTGAGCTGTGAGGAGGGGGGACGCTACTTGTCCCTGGAGCCCTTTGGGCTGGATACTAGACTACTCTACAATAGTCTACGCCTATGGACAGATTTATTCCAGGATCCTGTGGTTAGAGCCTCTTTTTCTGTGCTAAAGCTACTTTATGGTCCCCAGCCTTGAACCTGTAGACTGTTCCAGTTCCAGTCTGCCTTTTCCTGTGTTTGACGACTTCATGGTCCCCAGTCAAGAGCATGTAGACCGTTCCAGTCTACCTTTTCCTGTGCTAAAGCTACTTCTTTTTCCCCAGCCGGGAACTTGTAGGCTGTTCCAGTCTGCCTTTACGTGTGCTAAAGCTACTCCATGGTCCTCAGCCGTGAACCTGTAGACTGTTCCATTCTACCTGCACTTATGCAACTGTTTCTGAGTAAGAAGTGTCCTCTGCTAGCAATACCTCCCATTTTGGAGTATCCCAAAGACATCATCCCAAACCCCCTCCTGTTACTAGTTCTACAAGCAAATAAACTTAAAAAAAGACATCCCCTGGACTATTCAATGAGCCAGAGTGAATGGACTGTTGCTGTGTGCCTGGCTGCCTCTGCACTGTGTTGGTAAAGAACCTGTTGAATCTTCAGTGGCCTTCTACAGGGGGGTACTGCTACACTATATTTTCCTTTCTTGCAGCCAGATACATAATTTAGTCTTAGGCAAGGTAATAGCTTTGGCCATCCAACCCTTCAAGTGAGCATGACCCTTCCAAATCGGGCACCCACTGCCTACAATTGTGTCCTCCCTTGTGAAATGACAGGCAGGTACTCAGCTTCGACCAGTTGTGCTATCACCCTGGTTTACTGCAGGAGCATGAAGGTAGTAGCTGGGACCCTGGACATTCACTGGGACCCTAAGCTCCTGACCGTGGTTTAGGTTGGCTTGCAGCCAGTCTCGAAGAGACATGACTTCAGATACAATCACAGATCCCGTGAGTCAGAAGAATCACTCATCAAATGATCAATGGTCAATAGTCATGTAGCTTATTAAGTGGCGCACTGTGAATTCAAAGTTCTCCCCTCGCCCGGTAATGAGGTGCCCCAATCTTAGATTTCACCTGCTGTCATATCTGGCAGGTGTATATCCCTTTAAGCGTCTTCGTCACTGTTTTGACTACACATACAATTACCGTAGAACAAACGTTGAAGATAAAATCAAAGATACAACTGCTACCGTGTGAGGCTTCAATGACAAGTTGCCATTTGCAAAAATCTTTTACCTTTATAGCCTGCAGGCTCATGTGAAATATTCTTTGTAGAACTTTGTTCCTTGCTCTCCAGCAGGTGGTAACAATAACCGCAGAAAGGGGACTCTTTAATTTAAAGATGAGTTAAGAAGAGAGACCAGAGGAGTAATTGATAGTGGGACATTCCTAAATTGTGAGCTCATCGGTGGTTGGGTTTTGGGTTGGGTCTGATTGATCACCTGCTACTTACATGAGGTCAAAGAATGTAATCTGAATGTACAATCTCTTTTCTGCTGGCCATACATGCATCCATTCTTCCTGCCACTGACCAGTGATCAGGTAGTTTTTTATCAATGAGAGATCTGAAATGACCTTTGACCTATAAATATACTTTTCCCCAGCCAATCACTTTCAATGCTGAAAGCTTCTTTGGATAAAGAAAAAAAACGATTAAAAAAAAAAGTCAAATTTCAGAATTATTGATTGATTAATACAGCAAATGATTTGATTGAAAATAGCCTAACCACGAGGTGGATGTTGGTGCCATGTGCTCCATCTTGTCCAATCAGAGAACTCTTTGCATTCATTCATCATAACGTGCAAAGCATTTTCTGAATGATGTCCGTGCTGAGTAGCAAACCTCCTGTTTTCACAATGCAGCAGGGCAGCCACTCATCACGGGACCCATAATCTAGTGGAGATCGCTGGAGTAGGGGTGCCTACTTCCGTGATTCCCAGCTTTCATGGTATGGTATATGCAGAGTTATATTGGTCCATGCTGGACCAATGTAACCGCATTTATCGGCGTATAACACACACTTTTATCCCCTTAAAATCAGGGAAAATCATGGGTGCATGTTATACAGTGATCCCCCGCCAATTGTCAGCTTTTCTGCCCTTCTCGGCGGCTTTTTGCTATTTTCGGCTATTTTCGGCCACACTTGGCCATTCTCGGCGGCTTTCGGAAAGCCGAAAGCGTCCTGAAAATAGCCGAAAGCTGGCGAGAACAGCGGAGACCTACCGAGCGCCGCCGAGATACACAGGACATCCGCTCTGTATCTCGGCGGTACCATTTTTAAACGGCAAGCCTGCAAAAGACACTGACAAGGCTGCAAATAACTGACAAGGCTGCAATGCAAGGCTGCAAATGACTGACAAGGCTGCAATGCAAGGCTGCAAATGACTGACAAGGCTGCAAATGATTGACAAGGCTGCAAATGACACCGACAATGCTGCATTGATGGGCATTTAAAGGTAAGTTTTTTTTCCTTAAACTTCCCTCCTAAAAGTTTTTTTCTTTAACATTCCCTCCTAAACTTGGCGTGCGTGTTATATGCCGCCACGTGTTATACACTGATAAATACGGTATGTATAATATAACCATACTTGGAATTCCTCTTTTAATCCTGGCAGGCCAGGCGCTCCACAGTCTTCTATTCATGGGTCCTTGAGGACCAGCCAAGGATTCTAAACTCTTCCCATCAAAGTCTCTCGCTGGTCTTATCCAACTACTAGAATTTATTCTTGTGCCATCATTCCCATGTTTTGCATTAGATAGATATGGCAAGCTGTAGAGAATAGAACAACTGACAGGAGGCTGCAGTCTTACTAGGAGACATTCTAATAGCCCTACTTTTTTTTTTTTTTGAAAGCCCATGGCGTGTGAAACACACTCAAAAACTTCACCTGGTGCCAAAAAAATGTGCACACACATGAAGAGCGAAACACAAAAAAGTGCAACGGGTACACAAGCCCTCTGAAACAGAGGGCCATGTCCTGAATCTCCCGGGGCGTTAGGATCCTGACAGGGATAAGGGTACTTAAAACATGGTCCACCTGGCCGAAACCAGACAGACCCATTTCTACTTTTACTAATATTAACGTTTTGAAATAAAAGCTATGATATTATGTGTTCAGTACAGCTGCGGCATTTCTTGAATCGTATTATTAACTCATGGAGTGACTTAACATCTTGTTTGGAGTTGGTCCTTAACCTGCAACATCTGGGTGCCACTTTTGTCCACATCATCATTAAACTCAAACCCTAAGACACGCATGGAGTCTTTTTACTCCGAGTCAATGACATATGGAGGCAAGAACACTATAAATTTTAAAAAATTCCAAGAATTCCATTATATTCAAGTGAATGTCAATAAGATATAGATCACACCCACTGCTTGGCTGTCAGGCTGATGGGTTTTCGAGAGATTGTTAGGAGCCTGGAGGCAATGAGTGAGGCATCAGATAGCCACCTTAATACTCTCTTTAATGTTGTTCTTACCTTATATTGTTATTTAGCCATACGGGAGGTCTGAGAAAGTCAAAAGTAATTATCCCGGCCGCCGAACTTCTGCTGTCATAAAAGCATTTCCTTTTTATGGTTGTTCCTGAGATTGACCTACAGTGTGAACCCAATGATAAATATTTGTATAATACTTGGCTAAAGAATGCTGATGTAGCCAAGCAATATCTCCTTAAAACTGAAGTTTAATCTGCTTATATTTAGACTTTTCTGGTTATTCCCTTTTCCTCTTACCAACATGTTCGTGAAATGAAAAAAATACAAATCTAATTTCATTACATACCTTATTTTGGACCCAGTAATGCCATCACAGGATCTCTGTGTTTCTCTATGCCAGCATTTCTCAACCTTTTTTCACTCCTGGCACCCTTTAAACGTTTGCAAAATCTGGCGGCACCCCAGTCTGAAATCTAATAAAACTTAAATGTTACTTATCATTAGGAAACCTGAGCCTGGGACAATGAACACAACCTCCTCAATGAAATTAACTTTACATTAAAAGTCCTCAATCACATCAGAGGTCCCCTTCACCTAAGAGGTCCCCTTCACATAAGAAGTCCCCCCATCACATCAGAGGTCCTCCATCACATCAGAGGTCCCCTTCACATAAGAGGTTCCCTTCACATAAGAGGCCCCCCCATCACATCAGAGGTCCTCCATCACATCGGAGGTCCTCCATTACAGTAGAGGTCCTCCATCACATCGGAGGTCCTCCATTACATCAGAGGTCTCCCATCACATCAGAGGTTCTCCCATCATATCAAAGGTCCCCCTCACATCAGAGGTCCTCCATCACATCAGAGGTTCCCCGGATGACATCAGAGGTTCTCCATTACATCAGAGTTCCTCCATTACATTAGAGGTTCTCCCTTACATCAGAGGTTTCCCCATCACATCAGATTCCCTCCACCATCACATCAGAGGTCCTCCTTCACATCAGAGATCCCCCTATCCCATCAGAGGTCCTCCTATCACATCAGAGGTCCTCCCTTCACATCAGAGGTCCTCCCTTCACATCAGAGGTCTCCCCATCACATCAGAGGTTCTCCATCACATCAGAGGCCCCCATCCCCATCAGACCAGAGGTCCTCCATCAGAGCAGAGGTCCCCCTATCACATGAGTGGTCTCCATTACATCAGAGGTCCCCCCATCACTTCATAGGTCCTCCCTTCACATCAGAGGTCCCCTTCACATCAGGAAATCCCCCATCACATCAGAGTCCTCCATTCTCATTAGAGGTTCTCCATCACATAAGACATCCACCCACCCCATCAGAGGTCCCTTCATATTGTCAGAGCCACACCCATAATGTCAGAGTCCATCCATCACCAAGTCTTCTCATCACGTTAGACTCCCCCCATCAAAAAGACCCCCAATCACACTGTCCCCTCTTCACTTCAAGGCACTACATTTAGGCTCTGGCAGCACAGCAGAGGGCAGGAGATGGAGCAGGTCTAAAGAAGCCAGACTTCCATCCTCTCTTTAATGCTGATTGCTGCCTGTCCTTGACTGGCATCATGAGTTCCCATGTTGCTAGTGGGCCACCCACCAACATCATAGCAACAAATGATGACATATGTATTGCCAGTGGTTGTTATGGTGCTGGTGGCCAGCAAACCTACACCATGGCAATTGATGACATTGATCTAGGGCAAACTGGGTAATGTGCCTGTGGCACCCTGGGAGAACACAAATGGCCCTCTGGTTGAGAAACACTACTTAATGCAATTCAGGCAGATCATGACTGTGTCCATTATCTACCCCCTTGCTCTGCTGTCCCCACCCCTGTCCCAGCCCTGGCCCTGATGAAAGCAGTGGGCTGGCTCTTGGGAGGTGTTATGCAAATATCAAAATGCCCTGATGGGTGGCTGCCAGTCAAGGGGGGGGGGGGGGGGGCGTTCCTAGGCAGTCTGTATTTGCATGCATGCCCACATGTGATGCCAAGGTTCCATGATTGAAACAACTGAAATCCAATGAGTGACAGGGGTGGGCCAGGGACAGTCAGTCTGGGAAGGAAAGGCCTAGATGATGCTTGGTGTCCTCCAGCCAGGAAATAAGGTATGCTATATCGGATCTGCTGCAGCTTTAAAGGCACATTGTGAGACGCCTGACTCTCTGACACTTCTGCTCCGGCAAGGTGAAAGTACAACTAAATATTACAAAATAAAGCATCTCTTTTTTGGGAGGGGGGGTTAAGGTAGACCTTTCATTTACCACACACTATATTGCCAAAAGTATTGGGACGCCTGCCTTTACACGCACATGACCTTTAATGGCATTCCAGTCTTAGTCTGTAGGGTTCAATATTGAGTTGGCCCACCCTTTGCAGCTATAACAGCTTCAACTCTTCTGAGAAGGTTATCCACAAGGCTTAGGAGTGTGTCTATGGGAATGTTTAACCATTCTTCCAGAAGTACATTTGTGAGGTCAGGCACTGATGTTGGACGAGAAGGCCTGGCTCGTAGTCTGCGCTCTAATTCATCCCAAAGGTGTTCTATCGGGCTGAGGTCAGGACTCTGTGCAGAGCAGTCAAGTTCCTCCACCCCAAACTCGCTGATCCATGTCTTTATGGACCTTGCTTTGTGCACTGGTGCGCAGTCATGTTGGAACAGGAAGGGGCCATCCCCAGGAAGGGGCCATTCCTATAAAGTCAGGAGCATGAAATTGTCCAAAATGTCTTGGTATGCTGACGCCTTCACTGGAGCTAAGGGGCCAAGCCCAACCCCTGAAGATCAACTCCCACACCATAATCCCCCCTCCACCAAATGATTTGGACCAGTGCACAAAGCAAGGTCCATAAAGACATGGATGGGGTGGAGGAACATGACTGGACATCATCCCGATAGAACAAATTTGTGATGAATTAGTCCAGGCCTTCTGGTCCATATCAGTGCCTGATCTCACAAATGCGCTTCTGGAAGAATGGTCAAACATTCCCATAGACACACTCCCAAACCTTGTGGACGGCCTTCCCAGAAGAGTTGAAGCTGTTATAGCTGCAAAGGGTGGGCCAACTCAATATTGGACCCTACGGACTAAGACTGGGATGCCATTAAAGTTCATGTGTGTGTAAAGGCAGGCGTCCCAATACTTTTGGTAATATAGTGTATATGTGGTCAGTCTGCTGATTGGCCTTATTTGACTATTCTGTGAGCATCCCAGTAGAATTGCGGTTTATGGTCCGTGGTTTTTATATGCTCTCCTGGGTTTGTGTGGGATTGCATGAATGTTAAATTTTCCACCCATAATTTCAGCACTTAAAAAAAAAGTTATTGTTTATTTTATTACTTTTTTCTTTTTACACTGTCCCTTTTAAAATATTTTTTTGATCACTTCTAGTGCTATCACAAGAAATGTAAAGATCCCTTGCAATAACAATAAAGCATGACAGGTCCTCTTTATGCAGAGATATTGGGTCTATAGGACCCCACATCTCTTCTTTTATAAGTCCCCTTTCACATTGGGGTGGTGCGGGTGCCATCGGTAAAACTGCACTATTTTTAGCGCCGCTTTACCATCATTTTAGCAGCAGTATTCGGCTGCTAGCTGGGCCGGGTTTTACCCCCCGATAGCGGCCAAGAAGGGGTTAAAACCGCCGCAAAGCGCTGCTGCAGCTGCACTTTGCTGGCGGTATAGCCGCGATGCCCCATTAATTTAAATGGGAAGGAGCGGTATACATGCCGCTCTTTCACCGCTCCAAAGATGCTGCTAGCAGGACTTTTTTTTACCATCCTGCCAGCGCACCGCCCCAGTGTGAAAGCCCTCGGGGCTGGAGACACAGCAGCGGCTCTTTCAGGGCGCTTTGCAGGCGCTATTTTTAGCTCTGTAACGCCTGCACAGCGCCCCAGCGTGAAAAGGGTATTATGGAAAGCATGAGATAAAAAAAAAGCATCGATCTAATGCTTTCCAAAAAAAAAAATGGCATTGCTTACATCAGGCCAGAACAGGAAGTGAGGTCATGACGGCGCTCTGGTCTTCCTAGACCACAGAGGGCATCTTTGCTGAGGTAATCTCTGTGGTTAGCCGCCACCACTGCCAGATCAGTTGCAGGGCACGCTTATCATCCAGGTAAGGCTGAGAATCACCAAAAAGCGGTGTGTAGAGGGGGGGTTTTGGTCCTAAAAGTGATCCAGGGGCTAATCAGCCACTCGGAACGATTTTAGTGATTAGAGAATTACCATCTGAAAAAAGAATACTGGGATTATGGCATATTGGTGCAGCCATAGCCCCGGTATTCCATTTAAAACCCATGACTTATTTTCCCAGTTACTGTAGGCGCTTTTCAAGTGAACTAAAGGCATAACATCTGTTTTTTTTTTCATTTTGGATGGAGTATGGGAGGGTTATAACCTACTGGTCTAGGGGGATGTCTTTTGAAAGTTTATTGCTTGCAAAACTTTAAGAGTGGAGGGGAACTTGGCATGCGAGTCTCCAAAAACGCTCAATGGCAGTCAGAAGTTGGAGGACAGTCTCTTCTAGTAGTAGTAGTAGCTAGTGGTGAAAAGTCCAAGGCCCTATAGCTGAAGACCATGGGGCAAGTTTTTGGGCATCTGGTTACCTGTGCCAGTGCATGTCTCAGAGATCAACTTAAAGCGAAGCTCCACCCAAAAGGGGAAGTTCCGCTTTAAGGCTTCCTGTTTGTAAAAATTTAGCTTTTGGGGAGGAGGGGGGAAGCTGATATCTTAATTTTTGACATGCCCCCACTCCCTCTTCCACTCCGGCCACCTAGGAGAATGGAAGCAGAAGTTCCCCTTCCCCCCCTCCCTCCCACAGTCTTCTGGGATCTGTCATATGTTGCAGAAGACTGTGGGAGGGAGGGGGAAGGAGAACTTCTGCTTCCGTTCAACTAGGTGGTTGGAGTGGGAAGTGGGTACCTGTCAAAAACGAGTACCCTCTACTTCCCTCCTCCCCAAAAGCTACATTTCACAAACAGGAGCGGCGCAGCACCGCTCACACATGCACAGTGGGCACTGTACATCTGCAAGCTGTCGCGGCCAGGTGCCCATAGTAAAGATGCTGGCGCCGGGGAGGACACAAGGTTAAAACGGCTGGGCGGAACACAGTACTGGATCATGAGACAGGTAAGTGGCTTTTTATTAAAAGTCAGCAGCTACACAGGAGACTGGAGCTCCTCTTTAAAGTGTTTGTAAAGGCAGAAGGTTTTTTATCTTAATGCATTCTATGCATTAAGATAAAAAACCTTCTGTGTGCTGCAGCCCCCCTCAGCCCCTCAGCCCCCTCATACTTACCTGAGCCCCATCTCGATCCAGCAATGTTGCAGGAGAGTCTTGGCTGTGTCTGAATGGACACACAGAGCAGTGGCTCGGGTGCCCGGGGGCACTCAGCAGGAGGGAGGGGCCAGGATCACAGGCGACGGACACGAGAAGAGGAGGATCTGGGCTGTTCTGTGAAAAACCATTACACGGAGCAGGTAAGTATAACATGTTCATTATTTTTAAAGTAAAAAAACTGAGACTTTAGCATCACTTTAAGGTCACTACTCACAATTCCCCATAACAACTGCCCCCTTCCAGCTTCTGGGCACAACCCAGTGAGTGAGATGGCGCTTCCCTGGATCAGATCCCCATGTGGTGTGGTTCTGCAATCAGTCTTGACCAAAGTCTATTGAAGTCCCCAGTCCTGGCTCCTCTGGAGCAGTTGTGTAGTCCATGGGCTGCCTGAGCCCCTGCACCTCTGGAACCCTCTTTGGGAAAAGGATCCCTGCTCTCCAGTGTCTCAGGTTATCCACATTCCAGCCCCCCTATTGGACACTTTCCCTCCAGGGATAGGCAGGAGCCCAATAAATATCCAGGCTGGTCATTTTGAATCTTCTGCCCTAAGCTCTGGAAACTTCTTCCAGAGGCAGGGAGAAGTAATCAAACTCCCAGCCTGTGAGACCCTGAACAGGCCAGAACAAACAATTACTGCTCCCTTGGTTACAGAAAGGGGCAAAGCTAAATTTGCCTAGCAGGCTGCTTACATCACCATCATCACCAAAGCAATCCCAGTGCTGTAATGAAAACAAATGATCATATGTAACCATTTATCCATAGACACTCTAAGGAAGTATCTCAGGAACTCCTAATGTAAAAGGATGCTTCAAAATTTCACATAAACAGGATATAGGATATCTTGGGGCTTTCCATCCATGATTGTTTGCAGAAAACTCAAATTTTCATATTACAAGGAAGTTTGATTTATTTTAAAAACAATTCTTTATTGAATTGGCACCAAAAAGAAAAGGAAGATACAGTTCAATTATGAAAACAGAACAATGAGGAACATGACATTTAAAATGATGATGATAGTAGAAAATTGTAGAGGCTGAAAATTGAAACAGGAAGGTTGTTTTAAAAACATTATATTTCAAAATGGCCTGTTTTACAATTATACATGTCATATATTTTTTTTAAAGGGTAACTCCACTTTTGTGGAAAAAAAAAAAAGCAAATAATAAAAAAATAATAATATAGTGTACTGTATACATTTGTGACTCAAGTCATATTGTATTTAAATTTTATTAAAAATTACCTTTCCCTAACTAATAACTTTTGTTTTGTATTCCTGCAAAGAAATAAAGAATTTAAATAAAAAAAAAAAAAAAAAATTACCTTTCCCTTTCTAACTGCAGCGCTGTGATATTCTGTAAATGTATTATGGCTACCTGGAGGCGTTCTGTACGCAGATGGTATACAGAATGCCCCCTGAAAATGTAATTTCCTGCTGTGTGATTGGCTCACTGATTTTGCCAGAAGTCTGCACTAAAATACAAGTCAGATTTTTGGCATTCCCATCAACAAAAATTAAAAGACCCTGCCACTTTCCTCATTTGAGCCCTGCAGGTGCAGCAGCTAACTGATAATTATAAAACCACTCCCATACAGAGTCACTATGCACGTGGACACAAATAATCAGCTACTCCTTTAGAATAAAAAAGGTAGGAAACTGCAAAAAAAAAAAAAAGGAATATTTTAAAAGGCATAAATACCGTGTGAGATAAAAAAAAATTCAAAAGCCACCATTTTATTCTCTAGGGCAGTGATGGCGAACCTTGGCACTCCAGATGTTTTGGAACTACATTTCCCATGATGCTCCACTACACTGCAGAGTGCATGAGCATCATGGGAAATGTAGTTCTAAAACATCTGGGGTGCCAAGGTTCGCCATCACTGCTCTAGGGCCTCTGCTTTTAGAAAATATATAAATGTGTAGGGGTTCTAAGTAATTTTCTAGCAAAAAAAAAAAAAGAATATTTTAAAAGGCATAAATACCCTGTGAGATAAAAAAAATTCAAAATTCAAAATCCATTTTATTCTCTAGGGCCTCTGCTTTTAGAAAATATATAAATGTGCAGGGGTTCTAAGTAATTTTCTAGCAACAAAAAAAATAAAAAAATGAAGATTTTAATATGTATATGAAAAAAAATAAAAAAATGCCCTAGTAGGCAAGGGGTTATTAAATACAGCGTTGCATTAATTTGTGTCTTGTTATGTGTACCTGGGGTTCAGATTTAAACATTTTGGCGATTTCATTTTGCTGCCACAGTTGTACTATGGTGGAATGTTTTAGAGTGTATTTTTCTATCATACAAGATAAAATGATATCGCCGCTTTTTGGAATAACTATTTTTACGTTCTTCTTTGGTTTTTCTGCAGGACTAGAAGATGATAGGGTCATCCGCCTTTTTCGTGGCTCTGCAAGTATTAATATTTTTCCCAAAAAAAGGGTCTGCACAGCAAGGTAAGCAATACTACAAATGACTGGTTTCTAAAATAAAATATTACTACTGGGTCCAAAAGGGTTCAGCATGTCAAAGAAGGAGCACAGCTTTTTTTTTAGGAAATATACAGTGACATTTATATATTCACCTTAGCACAAGGATAAAAAAAAAAATGTATGCAGCTCACAGACTAGAAGCTTAGGGGGTTATTTACTAAAGGAAAATCCACTTTGCGCTGCAAGTGCACTTGAAAGTAAAGCCGCTGTAGATATGGGGGGGACATGCAAAGGAAAATAAAAAGCAGCATTTTAGCTTGCTCATGATTGGATGATAAAATCAGCAGAGCTTCCCCTCATTTTAGATCTACCAGATTTAGAGCGACTGCACTTCCAAGTGCTCTTTCAGTGCACCTTCAATTGCACTTGCAATTCATTGATTTTGTCCAATAGACATTGTAAGGCTGGGTTCGCACTTCTCCCGTGCGTCCCTGTACAATGATTCAGGTGCAAATCAGGTCCGAATTTCTGAATTTGCACCTGATTTGGAGCCAAAGACGCACAAGATCATTCTGCAATACAGACCGCAGCCGTCACGGAGGGGTGTGAACCGGCTCCATTGAAATATAAGTGTGAACCCAGCCTACATATATGGCCACCATTATGTTATAGGGAGATGTGCATCACATTAATGCAACACATTGGGGTTATTTACTAAAGGCAAATCCATTTTGCACTGCAAGTACACTTGGAATTTCAGTCGCTGTAGATCGAGGGGGACATGTAAGGAAATTTTTGCTTATATATGATTGGATGATAAAATCAGCAGAGCTTCCCCTCATTTCAGATCTTCCCCTCAGGTCTACAGCAACTGCACTTCCAAGTGCACTTGTAGTGCAAAGCGCATTTGCCTTTCGTAAATAACCCCCCACTGGTTTGAATTTACTAAAGGCAAAGAGACTGTGCACTCTGCAAGTACAGTTGCTCCAGAGCTTAGTAAATGAGCAGAAGCTCTGCTGACTTCCATCATCCAATCATGTGCAAGCAAACTTGCTGTTTTTATTTTATTTTCCTTGCATGTGATTGGGTATACTTTGCCAAGTGAAGATTTACCTCATTCACTAAGCTCTGGAGCAAAGTCACTTGCAGAGTGCACAGTCTATTTGCCTTTAGTAAATCAACCCCTATTTATTGGTGGCTGAATGCCCCATGAGGTTCCTGCCACAGTTATAATTGCCTCATTTATTTTATTTGTTTATAGCATTTATTATTTGTATTTGTATTTATTAATATTTATTATTATTATTAATGTCATTTAATCAATTAATTATTTGATGCATTATAATTATTAAATGTTTTATTAATTAATTCATAATTCATTTTTAAAATTGTTATTATAATTAACATATTATAATATAACACATCATTTATATAATAATAATAATAATAATAATAATAACAATAGCAATAATAATAATAGTCTATTATTATTATTATTGATATTATTTAAAAGATTATTTAATTTATTAATTTATTTAATATTTATTCATGTATTTATTTATTCATATTTATGATGTACAGTATTTATTAATATGCATATATTGTATCTATTATTTGCCTCATTGAAATAACGCCTCATGTGGTTCATGCCTCATTTATTACCTAAAACCTCAACCAAAGGTTGAATAACACTTGGCAATTAATACCTCAGTTTGTGAGTAACGTGGTATACAAGCATTTTGAAAGTCGAGCAACATTTTTTTGACTTAATATACAAGCAGTACAGTCCATGTAGTAAAGCCACTGGTGTATGCAGTACTGCATGTGTCCAGGGGTCCGGGGTCACTGGTGGCTCCCAGCGCTTCCTGGAGAACTTGGAGACACTCCCAGCTGGGTGGGGCGGGCCTGAAATGCGTCGGAGCATCCGGAAGTGTCAACAGTTCCTGAGTGTCTCCGAGTTGTTCAGGAAGCGCTGGGAGCCACCAGCGCCCCCCTCCTCACCCCTGGCCACATACAGTACTGCATACACCTAGTAGTGGTTGTGGAACGAATCACCTGAGTTTCCATTATTTCTTATGGGGATTTTCGCTTTGATATACGAGTGCTTTGGCTTACAAGCATGTTTCTGATACGAATCACGCTCGCAATCCAAGGTATTACTGTATATGGCAATTGGGTGGCTCTCAGATCAGCTTTCAATCACAATCATGTCATTGTTCCCAGGATCAAATGGGTAAAAATCAATCAAAGCACCCCTTAATGCCACTGAAAAGGCATTTTAATCAATTTCAAGCCCTCCTTCTATAATTTTATAACATGAAAACAGAAAACATTTTGTTTCAGAGCTGATAGGTAGCAACTTGATTGCAAAGTACTGTATGTGACCAACCACTTTCAATTAAGTTTTAGAATGTAGTTTTGTAGTTGGCTTTGCATGAACATCTTCAGCTTTAGGCAGAGTAGGCCTTCGCCTAAGGGAGACAGCAGCTGACAGTTTTACGTTAGTGCGTGCACATGTCACATATTTTTCCTCTTTCCCTGTCAAAAAAAAAAGAAAAGAATTTATGAAATGTCAAAATCCCCAAATGATGTCAGAAGATGAGCTGGCAAGAATGAACTATAAACACGGTTCTTTTTTAAATTCCTTTTATTACTTTTTTCTGTTTTTTTTTGTAACACAATATAAAAAAATGAGGTTGATGACGCAAGACTTAGCTTTACCAAAGATGGCAACATTTTGTGGAAATCTCTGGGCAATAAAAACTCTCAATTTCATTCCTCTCTAGACCCTTTAAATGGCTCAAAAAGTGAACCTGTTGGTCTGCTCCCTCCCCCAGCCTGGAACAGTTTTTGTTGGAGGGGGGAAGGTGGGGTGAATACGGATTTTTATTGGAAACCACTCCCAATTTTTAAGTCTGCACCAAGGTGGGGATAATGTCTCTTGCTTGCCCCCTCTCATCCCCTCCTGCAGCCTTCTAGGGCACATCACATGTCCCAAGAGGATGTGGGACCATTTATGAAACAAGCAGTGGTTCCTCAAGAAGCCACAGCTGAAACCCACATCCAGCATGGCATCACCAGATCATCCCCTCCTGCAACCTCCTAGGGCACATCACATGTCCCAGGAGGCTGCAGGAAGATTTATGGATTGAGCC
This sequence comes from Lithobates pipiens, assembly GCF_037356315.1. Classification (NCBI taxonomy): domain Eukaryota; kingdom Metazoa; phylum Chordata; class Amphibia; order Anura; family Ranidae; genus Lithobates; species Lithobates pipiens. The sequence goes on from NW_027507785.1 coordinate 58,610,046, forward strand.
ATGTGCTTGTAGGAAGCAAGCAGTGGTTCCTGAAGAAGCCACAGCTGGAACCCGCATCCAACATGGCATCACCAGCTCATTCTTTCCTACATCCTGCAGCCTCTTAGGGAACATCACATGTCCCAGCAGGCTGCAAGACCATTTATGTTAGAGGGTGGCTACATTTGTACTCCTTGGTCTTAGTCCCAGTGTATGTAGGAATGTAGCCACCCTGCCTTAGTCCCGCTGTATATAGGAATGTAGCCACCATGCCTTAGTCCTGCTGTATGTAGGAATGTAGGCACCCTGCCTTAGTCCTACTGTATGTAGGAATGTTGCTATCCTGCCTTAGTCCCACTGTATGTAGGAATGTAGCCACCCTGCCTTAGTTTTGCTGTATATAGGAAGATAGCCACCCTGCCTTAGTCTTGCTGTATGTAGGAATGTAGCCACCCTGCCTTAGACTCGCTGTATATAGGAAGATAGCAACCCTGCCTTAGTCTTGCTGTATGTAGGAATGTAGCCATCCTGCCTTAGTTCCGCTGTATATAGAAATGTAGCCATCCTGCCTTAGTTCCACTGTATGTAGAAATGTTGGCACCCTGCCTCATTCCCACTGTATGTAGGAATGTAGCCATCCTGCTTTAGTCCCAGTGTATTTAGGAATGTAGCCACCCTGCCTTAGTCCCACTGTATATAGGAACGTAGCCACCATGTCTTAGTCCTGCTGTATGTAGGAATGTAGGCACCCTGCCTTAGTCCTACTGTATGTAGGAATGTTGCTATCCTGCCTTAGTCCCACTGTATGTAGGAATGTAGCCATCCTGCCTTAGACTCGCTGTATATAGGAAGATAGCCACCCTGCCTTAGTCTTGCTGTATGTAGGAGTATAATCACCCTGCCTTAGTTCCGCTGTATATAGGAATGTAGCCACCCTGCCTTAGTTTCACTGTATGTAGGAATGTAGCCACCCTGCCTTAGTCCTGATGTATGTAGGAATGTAGCCATCCAGCCATTTCACTAAAAATTGATTACTACAGGGCCATTAAGTAGTGAACGTGTATGGGATATTTTGGAGAATAAGGATATTGTTTACTGTCACTTTAAGTCTTGTGTGTAAAGTATAATAGCCCCTCACAACCAATAGGGAATTACCTTTTGAAAAATGTATTTCTGAGCTCCTTTTGGGAGAAAAGAGATGATTCATTAATCTATGCAATGAGTTTTGATCTTTTTGATAGAGATATATCTGCGTGGAAAACAGCTTGCAGCAATCACTGACTCTATACACCTAATGGGATTGGTTTGTGATTTCTGAGTTTCTTTTCTCTTAGTACGGATTGGAGTTTTCTGCTATCATTCTCGCTCTGTAAAGTTCTATGGCCCTTCTGAAGCAGTTTGGGAGGTAATGGAACCTTTTCATGGCCCCTCAGAGCTCACAGAGAGAAATATGTTCCACTAGATTGTGAATTTTCATCCCCCAGAGCCAGTTTGTGGTTTTATTCTTCGTCCCATGCAGAAACCTCCTCAAACTTCCTCAACAAATAAACGAAACTCCAGGCTAAGAGTTTAAAGAACAGTTAGGAACTGCCAATGGATTTGTCATTCTGTTCAGTCAGTCTTGTGATCCCGACACCCCTTTCTACCAGTGCACAATTAGATCAAGAATACGACCCGACCTGCTGATTGGGTAGGGAAGGCTTACACTTTCTGCCCCAGAGACACAACAGATACACTATATTACCAAAAGTACGCACATGAACTTTAACCTCCCTGGCGGTATTCCCGAGTCTGGCTCGGGGTAAGATTTAATTACCATAAGCGGTATTCCCGAGCCAGACTGGGGATCGCATCGCTGGATCCATGGATGGGGTTACTTACCTTGTCCCCTAGATCCATCGATGTCTCCCCGCTGTGATCAGCATTCGCCGTGTCTCGCTCGATCTGTAAAGCCCTTGTACACACGGTCGGAGATTCCGATGGAATGTGTCCAATCGGACCTTTTTGTCGGATATTCCGACTGTGTGTGGTCTACATCAGACTGTTTCCGTCGGAGTATCCGACGGACCAAGTTTTCCAACTTGTTGGTAAAATTTTCAGACAAAATGCTCATATCGGACATACTCCGATCATGTGTAGAGAATTCCGATCGGACAAAGTGCCACGCATGCTCAGATCAAATTCCTACATCAAAGCTATTGGCTACTAGCCTGAACGTAGTCCCGTCGTAACGAAATAACGTCATCACGTTCTGAACGATCGGATTTTCCGTCAACTTTGTCCGATCGTGTGTATGCAACAGTTTCGGACAAAATCCGTCGGACAAAATCCAACAGATTTGGTTGTCGGAATGTCCGACCGTGTGTACAAGGGCTCACAGTGCCGAGCTCCGTTCCCTGCGAGCGTTGTGACGCACGTGGACGGAGTTCGGCGCCAAATTCAAAAAGTAAAAAACACAGTATAGATACAGTATACTGTAATCTTACAGATTACAGTACTGTATCAAATAATTACACATCCCCTTTGTCCCTAGTGGTCTGTCCAGTGCCCTGCATACAGTTGTATATTATAAATACTGTTCTTTATGCCAGGAAACTGGAGATTGTCCATAGCAACCAAAAAATGTCCCTTTACATCAAAAGTGGTTATAGACCAGCTAGAAAACAGCGATAATAAATTAGAATCACTCGCAGAATTGAGCGAAAGTAATTTGTGGGGAAATTCGTCATCAAACACTAAAAGTAATGACAGCGACAATTCTGAAACTCAGCATATTTCAGTGTTTTTGATTTGATTACATTATTGAATAATTTTTATTATTATTATATTATTATTTGTTATAATTATTTATATTTATTATATATATATATATATATATATATATATATATATATATATATATATATATATATATTATATTATATTATAATTTATGATTTCATATTTCAAATTTTATCATACCCGGGGTGTCTATTAGACTCTGGTTTGGACGGATTTAAGTGAATTATTTCTAAGAATTACAGACCTACAATATAAAACACCAAATTTCCATGCAAAATAATGGTACAGCTTTCAGCACCTAAAATCTGAAATAATCATACCGCCAGGGAGGCTAATGACATCCCAGTCTTAGTCCATAGGGTTCAATATTGAGTTGGCCCACCCTTTGCAGCTATAACAGCTTCAACTCTTCTGGGAAGACCGTCCACAAGGTTTAGGAGTGTGTCTATGGCAGTGATGGCGAACCTCGGCACCCCAGATGTTTTGGAACTACATTTCCCATGATGCTCAACTACACTGCAGAGTGCAGGAGAATCATGGGAAATGTAGTTTCAAAACATCTGGGGTGCCGAGGTTCACCATCACTGGTCTATGGGAATGTCTGACCATTCTTCCAGAAGAGCATTTGTGAGGTCAGGCACTAATGTTGGAAGTGAGGACCTGGTTCGCAGTCTCCGCTCTAATTCTTCCCTAATGCCGCGTACACACGATCGGAATTCTCGTCGGAAAAAGTTCTGATGGTTTTCCCGACGGAATTCCGATGGAATTTGGCTCAAGCTGTCTTGCATACACACAGTCACATCAAATTCCGATAGTTTATAACGCGATGACATACATCACGTACGACGGGACTAGAAAAGGGAAGTTCAATAGCCAGTAGCCAATAGCTTCCGTCTCGTAGTTGAATCTGAGCATGCGTGATTTTTGGCGCGTCGGAATTGCATACACACGATCGGAATTAACGAAAGAAAGTTTTTCCTTCGGGAAAATTGAGAACATGCTATCAATTTTTGGATGGCGGAAATTTGGACAGCTAAATTCCGATGGAGCATACACACGGTCGCATTTTCCGATGAAAAGCTCTCATCTGTCTTTTTCCTTTCCAGAAATTCCGATCGTGTGTACGCGGCATTAGGCATTCTGTTGGGTTGAGGTCAGGACTCTGTGCAGGCCACTCAAGTTTCTCCACTCCAAACTTGCTCATCCATGTCTTTATGGACCTTACGTTGTGCACTGGTGCGCAGTCATGTTGGAGCAGGGAGGGGCAATCCCCAAACTGTTCCCAGAAAGTTGGGAAGATGAAATTGTCCAAAATGTCTTGGTATGCTGACGCCTTAAGAGTTTCCTTCACTGGAACTAAGGGGCCAAGCCCAACCCTTGAAAAATAAACCCACACCATAATCCCCCCTCCACCAAATGATTTGGACCAGTGCACAAAGCATGGTCCATAAAGAAATGGATGAGCGAGTTTGGGGTGGCAGGACTCTGTGCAGGCAAGTCAGGATCCTCCACCCCAAACTCACTCTTCCATGTCTTTATGGACCTTGCTTTGTGCACTGGTCCAAACATTTCTCAGGGGTTGGGCTTGGCCCTTTAGTTCCAGTAAAGGGAACTCTTAAGGCGTCAGCATACCAAGACATTTTGGACAATTTCATGCTCCCAACTTTGTGTGAACAGTTTGGGGATGGCCCCTTCCTGTTCCAACATGACTGCGCACCAGTGTACAAAGCAAGGTCTATAAAGACATGGATCAGCGAGTTTGGAGTGGAGGAACCTTTTCAACACAGAGGAACCCTTGAAATAGTTCTCCGGTCTCGGGGAACCCCTGATAAAAATTAGAAATCTACAACTCATGATACATTAGTGTGATGGTCAGTGGGAAGAATGGTCCTTACACTTGTGGTCATTGGAAAGAATTACCTCCTTACAGATCGTTAAAAAGATCAATGGTGTCAGTGGGAACTTATCTGAGAAGCAGAAATTGCCCAATGCTGAAGGAACCCCTAGCGACCTCTGGGGGGAACCCTAGGGTTCCATGTAAACCTGGTTGAGAATCACTGGTTTAGATATTGGAAGAGAAATTTTTTTCAAAATAGTCAAAGAATTGGCCATTGGATTTTTCTTGTGGCCTGGAGGTGTAATGATTTAAGCTCTACATTTAAAACCAGTGAAGGGAAGAATTTATAGTGACATGTAAGGGGAATCCGAAACTGAGCGTTTCTTCAAGGCCTCCAGGATGGAGGAGAGACGGAGTATACGGAGTATACGGGTGAAGGAGTTTCCTAGAAAAGCGATAATCTTGTCTCCTCTGGCTATGTGTGACGGCTGTCAGGGATGATGTGTACTCTACATGGAGACTGTTGACGGCTGGATGGCAGGAAAAAGTATAGTATTCTACATCGCTAATTGTGCGTCTGACCTTTGCTCCCATTCAGCTAATGGTTTGCTGAAAATTTAAACACTGTATGGTGGGTATATTGTATGTATGAAAGATTTTAATTACCATCCCATTTATACAATTTTTTTATATATTGGTATCTAGTGATAGGGCATTAAATACCCACCTGTAAGGCCCAGTTCACACCAAAATGCGGTGCAGGGAAGGCACCACACCACAGGTGAATGCGGGTGCCACTGTATTGTTAATGTATTGTTAATGGCACCTGAAATGCAGATTGCAATTAAGCACATTTGCAACAATAGCCAACCTGACTGCCCCCCCCCCCCCCCTCAAATAAACACCGTTTACTAATGCCGGCCATACACGGTTCAAATTTCGAAAGAATTTTCTTTCAAAAATCGTATCTAAGAATTTTCGTATGAATTTTCGCACCATTAGGCCGGGTTCACACTATAGCGATGCGGGAACGCCGCGAATCCGCGGCGTTTACCCGCATCGCACACCTCCCGCCGGCAGTTCACACTGCCCTATGCGGACGGCTGGGAGTGTCAATGTTATGTTAATGACACCCCCAGATCCGTCGGCATATCGCAGTGCGATCTGCCGACTCGCACAGGAATCGGATCGCATGGTGTGAACCCCCATGCGATCCGATTCTGTTGCGGACCCAAAAAAGGGTCCCGTGCGAGTTTGCTGCGGGAGCGATGCGAATTCAGCCATACTATCTGTATGGCTGAACTCGCATCGCTACGGAGATCGGATGTGATTTGCTGTGCGAATCACATCCGGATCTCCCCCCGCAGCAGTGTGAACCGGGCCTTAGTGGGCTGCAGCAACAGCCGATTTTCGTGCGGAAATAAAATTTGAGGAATCGGACATGTTGGAAATTTTTAGAAAAACGAATGATTTTCTAATCAATGATGGGAGAATCGTGCGAGAAACGTAAGAAAATGTACGGAGATAAAAGAAAATGTATGGAGAGAAAAGAAGATTCCCAGCCAAGAAAATTATTTTCTGTAGCAATATGAGGTGAAATTGAAGGCTTGGTCGGCCGAATTTCGAAAATCAATGGTGGCACCATCGGATCACAAAAAAAACGAATTTTCTGATTTTGAAAAGAAAATTAGTTTGAAATTCGACCATGTATGGCCTGCATAAGCTTCATTTATGAATGAACACAGAGTGATTAGTACCGCTCACTCATTGTGTTCATTCAGGATTGGAAGGCGCTGGCAATTGTGACATATTTGTTGGACCCTTGCCCCACTGTCCATCCTGAAGGATACTATTGTGTCCTTCAGCTTCCGGTGGAAAGGAGACGGGGAAAGGTGACAACATGGTGGAGGGTGGGGGCACACAGTGGGGCCTGGGCAGCAGGGAGAAATGTTTGATGCACAGGGAGGGCGACTGGTACAGCAGGGGGACAATTTCTGGAACCAATTCCCTATATGGCTCTCTCTGCTGCTGCTGAAAGCTGGCTTCTCTTGCTCCTGCCGGATTTCAGCTGCTGTAGAGAGAGCCATACAGGGGATCGGTTCCAGTAATTGTCACCCACCCCCCCTCTCCACCAATCACCTTACCTGCCCACATCCGATTCACCCTGCCTGGGCATCCTGCTGGCATGGGCTCCATAAAGGACTAGTGGTACCCCCTTATCCATGGCCATGTGTTGCTTAGTGCATTGTGTTCTGAAAGGGTAGTAATTTGGGTGGGCTTTCAAAACAGGGAAAAAACGCACGCTCTAGTGTGAATTGACACTAATACTGTACTCATAGGTAAATAATATGGTAATTATGTCAATAATAACTGTAAGGCTCAGTCCACACTGGGGTGACCTGTCAGGCGACTTAGTCCCCTGACTAGTCACGTCCCATTTAGTGCAATGGAACAGTTCTAATTGGAGCGACTCAAGTCACTCTGACATAGAAAAAGTTTCCTGCATGACTTGGGGGCGACTTGCATTGTCTTCTATTAAAGAAGGCCGTGATGCCGCCATGCTGTGCGGCATGTCTTCAAAGTTGGGCGACTTTGAAGCCTTTCTAATGTGAACCGACACTAATATTTATATGTACTGTAACTAATAATAGTAAGGCCCCATTCACACCTGCAGGTTCCGGTAACACGCACAGAAATGCACGTTTATTTGCTTGCATTCTGAAAACCTGCAATGTGCTTGCGGTGCCATTATTTGTTAATGGCACACCAAAGGCTGCAGGCATGGGGAGGGAGGGCTAAACCATCATAATCCTTACATGGGCGATGATTGAGGAATTGGGAGAGGGCACATTTCAAAAAAAGGTACTCCCTGAAAAAAAAAAAACTGCCAATCTATTAGAGGAGGTTAAAAGCTTTGGACAATATATTAGGAAGCTGCTAACCTGAACCAGGAAACAGTGTTGTCATCGGCATGGCCATATGGGATTGTGGTGGTTCTCAACCTTAACAACCCACATGCAGGTGAATACTAGACTTGTGCACAACTGAAAATTTTGTTTAGTTTTCGGTTCGTTGTCATTCGTAAAATACATCATTTCGTTCTGTTATATTTGGTATGTTACGTTACTACGTTTTCGGATAATTCATTATTATTCGTAGAGTGTCGAATTCATTCATTCGTATTCGTTGAAATTTGCTATTTATGTATGTATAGACATTCGTGATAATGATTCGTAGTTTGGAAAGTCGTTTGTTTATTGAATCTTTTAACACACACAATGAGAACTTCTCTTCTCCTCGGCTCAAATACAATACAACACCCTTCTAACTCAGTCCTCAGGAATGCACTTTGCCAGTAATCCATCCTCCGGCACAAAATTAATTAGCTGATTGGACTATAAGATTTACTTTGAGCTGACCTTTTGTTTCATTAGATCTTTAAAGAATTACCGAATCATGTTGAATTCATTCAAATTCATTCGTTATATTTCTTTCGTATTCGTTGTAATTCGTTATTTTTTTATTCGGACATTCGGATGCATCCGAATGTCCGAAAGATGCAAAATTCGGCCGATTTTCGTTTCGTTATAAAACGAATTGCACAAGCCTAGTGAATACCTACTGAATTCTGGAATCTGCAACCCATCTAAATAATTTTTTTTTTTTATCCATCAAAAAAACTTTTATTGGTGACATATATAAAGCCCAATTTAACAATAACCAACCACATGTACAGCTAGCCAGGGGTCTCAGAGTATTCCAAACTTGCCCGGACTCCCCCTATGCTGATAAATAATATTTTCCATCCTAATAGTATTACCTACCGCAGTAACCCGTTCCCTAACTGTGAGAAGGCTCTCCGACTTCCAATGCAATAGTATTAGTTTGCGAGCCAGAATTAAGGCCCAAACAATAGACTCTCTGGTGTGATTCTTCCATTCCAGTTCATCTAATAAGTTTAGCAAGCAGAATTTAGCTTCCAAAGGGAGTTATACTTGAAATATCCCGTTCAGAGTGCCCAGCACCTCCCTCCAATATGGATACAGCTTTGGGCAACTCCACAGTAGGTGAATCAAATCACTGTGGTCTCGTTTACACCTAGTACACACTGGAATAGATAATAGTCCCAAAATGTGTAATCTATGAGGGGTATGGTACACTCTCAAAAGGATATATAACTGCGTTAGTCTCTGAGACACATTCAAGGAACAAGTAGTTATGGCTTGCAGAGCCTCCTCCCATTGGTCCTTACTAAGCTGACCCACATCACTCTTCCACTTTGTGTTTTTCCAGAAATATCTGGAGTAGCATGGCATTTCATTGCGATATGAAGCCTTTAGAAGTTATAGTCTCTTTAAGTTAAATAAGGGTGTTGGAGATACAGACCTGTCAGAAGTTATACTCTGAACCATTATGGCATGCCGTAATTGCATGTAGTAGAATTGCATAGAAGTCAGTAGACCATACGCCTCCCGCAGAGCCTCAAAGGAGAACAGATCTCCATTATGGAAAATTTGCCTTAGATACAAAACGCCAAACTTCTTCCATATTGCACCATGTTGAATTTTGGCTAATTCGAGGCAGGTGTCATTAGACCAGATGGGGCTAAACTCTGTAGCGCCTACCACCTCCTGAAGATATTGAGCTTTATTCCATACCTTCGGAATTAAATTATATGTTGGGAAGGTTTTATGTGGCTTAACGAAAGCCTGGGCTTCCAGAGCCACTGGAATGGAACCAACCTTCACTGTGTGCAGCATCACTGCCTCGGAAGAGCTATACCCCGTGGCCCCTTGTTCTTTACTCCCTATTAGGAGGTGCTGCAGTTGCGAAGCCAGGTAGTATAACCAGGCATTCAGCAACGCCAACCCAGCCTCATCTTTGGGTTGTTGCAGATGTTCCAGTTTTATTCTGGGGGGACGATTTTTCCAGGTTAGCATCCAAAATATGGCATTGACAATCCTAAAGGTCTTTAAAGGAATCATCACCAGGGAGGTATGAAGGAAATACAGCAGTTGGGGCATAACAATCATCTTAATGAGTAAGAGAAGTGTCAGTATCTCCAAGCAAAAATCATTGTGTCATCTACATATAGCATAACTTTTTCCTGTCTGTTACCATAGCAGAAGCCAGTGATGCCGGGTTATCTCTAATCTGAATAGCCAATGGTTCTATGGCTAGTTCAAACAGCAGGGGCGGCAAAGGGCACCGCTGCCGTGTGCCCTTCTCCAGTGTAAAAGTGTGAGACATTCTGCCCGACTCTCGAATGGCTCCATGAGGATGGCAATACAGTAGGCGAACCTAGGAGAAGTATATCCCTCTAAATCCAAACCTTTTTAGGACCTCCCATAAATACTCCCATTCAATGCTATCAAAGGCCTTCATAGCTTCTAACGATAGCAGAGCTCTAGGGCCTTTATTGTCAGCTAGTGACTGCATATTTAGAAAAAGCCTTCGTATATTGACAGCAGTAGATCTATTTGGCATAAACCCAGCTTGGTCGGAATGGACAACGGAAGTAATTACCCTACTTAGCCTAAGTGCCAGTATCTTTGCTAAAAGTTTAACATCGCACTGCAGCAGTGAGATAGGTTGACAAGAGCGTGGATCTACCAGGTCCTTACCAGGTTTTAAAATAAGGACAAGGCCGGCTTTAGACATTGAGGGGGGGCAAAATACTTTGCTCCCTTGCAGTGTTAAAGACTTTTAGTAGTTGTGGCAATAACACCTATGCATATTGTTTATACATTTCCATGGGGAGGCCATCCTCCCCTGGGGCCTTACAATTATGTAAGGCATTAACCGCTGTCTGCAGTTCCTCTGGTGTAAGCGGAGAGTCTAGATTGTGGTAGTATCCATTTAAATATTTACAAGTATTAATCTTGCCTTCCTCAATCTTTTTCTCATGGTCCACACATTTGCAGTAGCATCCCATAGTCTACATTGGGTAAAAGTCTCATAGAAGTCTAGAGTTTCTAGGAAAAAAGTAGGAGGAAAAGTTAGGCTGGCATGGTGTAAACTTTGTGTTGAGTATATCTTTTAAAGTTCACCGTGATCATTTTTTTTACTTCACAGATTAATTAACTGTGACACTTTCTTCTTCTTTTGCAGCAAGATGCGAGAATATATACGACTCTGATATAGTGTTTGTCATTGATGGGTCTTCTAGTATTGGAAGGGCGAATTTCCGAATGATCAAGACATTTATGGAAGGGTTGGTGATTCCTTTTGCAAATGTGGTTGGCCAGGACAAAGTACGCTTCGGTGTGGTGCAATACAGTGATGACCCAAGGTGAGTCTTCCAATTTAAAATTGTCAGCAGTCATTGAGATTTTCAGCAGTGCACTGGTCCCCAACCAGTGGCTTGTGTGTTCCATTGTACCTCCTAGGTCTAATGTTGTTCATTGCAGCAGTAAAGTGGTTATGCCAGCCATACCTGCAAAGACCAGGCCACCCAAGTCAGCTCTGGCTCAGTCTCAGACAGACAGATTTTTTGTAGATCTCAAAATAAGATTTTATAGATAGACCTGCACATTCTGACCATTTATTATCTCTGCTAAACTTTATTGAGAACACCCATTAAACATTCATAGTGATGGAGGACAAAACAAGTGAACCCACGGAGTTAATAGCTGGTTGAACCTCCTTTGGCAGCAATGACTTCAAGCGAGCACTTGAATTTTTGACCATTTCTCTTTACATACTTCAGCTCAGACACATTTGTAGTATCTCTGGTGTGAACGGCTCTCTTGGGGTCATTCCACAGCATCTCTATGGGATTGAGGCCTGGGCTCTGACTGGGCCACTCAAAAAGACCCACTTTCTTTTTCTAAAGCCAGTCTGTGGTGGATTTACTTTGATGGGTCATTTTTCTGCTGCATCACCCAACTCCTACTAAGCTTCAGCTGGAGAACAGCCACCCTGACATTATCCTGTTAGAATATTTTGGTGAATTTGGGATTTAATTTACCTCTCAATAATGGCAAGTGGTGCAGGTCCTGGGGCAGTAAGGGGCAAACCCAAATCATGATGTTCCCTCCATTTTATTTCACCGTTGGGATGACGTTTTGATGTTGGTAAGCTATTCCTTTTTTGCACCATACATAGTGCCGAGTGATCTTACTCAACAATTGAACTTTTGTTTTATTCATGCACAAAACATTTTCCCAGTAGAAATGTGGCTTGTCAAGGTGTTCTTTAGCAAAAATTCAAGCGTGCTGCAATTTTTTTGGGAGAGCAGCAGCTTCCTCCATGATGTTCTGCCATGGACACCCTGCCTATTCACCGACTTATGTATGATATGAACAAGGGATGTCTGCCAGTTCCGGTGATGTCTTAAAACCTTTATCTGTTAGTTACTTCTTGACCTCATTCAGAATTCTACATTGTTTCTTGTGAGTCATCTTGGCTGGGCACCTACTTCTAGGAAGACTGGCCACAGTACTGTCTATATTTATAGAGAATTTGTCTAAGCCCCTGTACACACGGTCGGACATTCTGCCAACCAAATCTGTCGGATTTTGTCTGACGGATTTTGTCCGTCGGATCTTGTCCGAAACTGTTGCATACGCACGGTCGGACTAAGTTGTCGAAAAATCCGATCATTCAGAACGTGATGACGTAATTTCGTTACGATGGGACTACGTTCAGGCTAGTAGCCAATAGCTTTGATGAAGGAATTTGATCTGAGCATGCGTGGCACTTGGTCCGATCGAAATTCTCTACACATGATCGGAGTATGTCCGATCGAACCAGTTGGTCGGAAAATATTTCCAACAAGTTGGAAAATTGGGTCCGACGGATATTCCGACGGAATCAGTCCGATGCATACCACACACAGTCGGATTATCCGACAACGCGGTCCGATAGGACACATTCCGACGGATTCTCCGACCCTGTGTACAAGGGCTAACTCTTCACTGATGGATGCCTAAACACTTTGGATTTCTGATGCTTCTTATGAACAGCAATCTTAAATAGTTTGAGTGTTTTTTTTTTGTTTTGTTTTTATCAAAGTAGCTATAAACTACACCTTCAAAAAACTAATTTCATTACTTGGACTCCAGGTGTGCAAACTACTAACTCTCATTAGTTTTCATTGAAGTTATTAGTCTATGGCTTCACTGACTTTTTCCACCAGCACTGTGACTGTTTAACCACTTGCTTAATGGGCACTTAAACCCCGCTCCTGTCCAGACCAATTTTCAGCTTTCAGCGCTGTCACACTTTGAATGACAATTGCGCGGTCATACAACACTGTAACCAAATGAAATTTTTACAATTTTTCCCGCAAATAGAGCTTTCTTTTGGTGGGATTTGATCACTTCTGCGGTTTTTATTTTTTGTTATAAAATTTTAAAACAGGTAATTTTTCTCTTTCATTGATGTACCCTGATGAGGCGCACTGAGATGCACCGATAGGTGGCAGTGATGGGCATTCATGGGTGGCAGTGATGGGCACTGATGGGTGGCAATGATGGGTGCTGATCGGTTACACTGATAGGCAGCACTGCTAGGTGGCACTGATTGGCACCACTGGTGGGCATTGATAGGTGGCACTTGTGGACATTGATAGGTGGTACTCATGGGCATTGATAGGTGGCACTGGTGGGCACTGGCAGGTGGCACTGGCAGGGGGTACTAGTATGCACAGATGAGGCATAATTGCCTCTTCCTCTTCGGGACTGATGTCCCTTGCAGATAAGCCGGTGATCAGCTTTTTTTTCTCCTCACGCAGATGAGCCAGTGATCAGCTTTTTTTTCTCCTTTCTCAGTGTGATGAAAAAAAAAAAAAAGCGATTAAAGAGTTTTTGTTTACATCATGTGATCAGCTGTCATTGGCTGACAGCTGATCACATGGTAAGGGGTCAGGACCGCCCCCTTACTCGGATCGGTGATCACCCAAGTCTCTGTGACTCGGTGATCACAGCGCGCACTGCGAGCAGGGAGCGTGTACAGGGGAGATCTAGATCTATATATATATATATATATATATATATATATATATATATATATATATATACTCTACCTCCTGCTAAGTTTGGTACAGCCGAAGCTGTGTTAAATGAAAAAAGTCCCTAGTGTTGCCTATAGGTTCCCCACAGCTGATCTTTTCCTATTATTGACTCCCCCATGTTTTGTTCTGCACTGTGTTGAGGGGGACATCTTGGTTTTGGCAGTATAGGCGTGCACAGGGTGTGTGCCAGGTGTGCCTGGGCACACCCTAATCACTATGTGTGGTGCCATTTCCCCCTACTGCCCAGGCTTCCTCCTGTGTTAGAGAGCAGAGGAAGGGGCTAGTAAATTTTTTTTTTTACAATACCGTTCCTTCTCTAAATTAACACAATGAACACGCACACTGTGTTCATGCATAATTAAAGCAAACTGAACAGTGTTTGCTATGCTTCAGTTCTGAAAGAACTGGAAGCCACTCAGCACACAGCACTTCCCATTCATTCACTGCCCCATGCAGCTGTCTGCATAGAAAGGCATGTGTGTTTGAGGTTTGGGATGCACACCCTAATGCAATAAGCTGCGCACACCTATGATAGGCAGGGTTTTGCTTCCTCATCACAGAGCCGCTTCCTAATCATTGAAGATTTGATGACTGAGAGCCGGTGAATGGGTAGGGGTACATTGTACCCCATACTCATTCACATAGGGTGGGGGGCCGGTATCCGGGGGCCCCCTTATTAAAGGGGGCTCCCAGATTCCGATAAGCCCCCCGCCCGCAGACCCCGACAACCAACGGCCAGGGTTGTCGGGAAGAGGCCCTTGTCCTCATCAACATGGGGACAAGGTGCTTTGGGGTGGGGGGGCCGCGCGGCCCCCCCTTCCCCAAGGCACCCCCCCATGTTGAGGGCACGTGGCCTGGTACGGCTCAGGGGGGGGGGGGGGGCGCTCGCTCGTCTCCACCCCCTTTCCTGGCCAGCCGGGTAGCGTGCTCGGATCAGGGTCTGGTATGGATCTGGGGGGGACCCCCACGCCGTTTTTTCTGCATAGGGGGTTCCCCTTAGAATCCATACCAGACCTAAGGGCCTGGTATGCTCTCGGAGGGGGAACCCACGCAAAATTTTTTTCATAAATTTGGCATGGAGTTCCCCCTTCAGAGCTCATTCTCTGATTGGCCACGGCAAAAGTCGCCTGGCTTGGGGCGACTTAAAGTCGTGTTGTAAGTCGCCCCAGGTCGTGTCTAAGTCATGTTCAAGTCGTCTCCAAGTTGCCTCACAAAGTCATCCTGGAAGTCGTGTCGCCCCTGTGTGAACCGGCTCTGATAGAGGAATCCTTAACAAGAAGAGGTGCAAAAAGCCATGTTTTATTGTATAGTATTACTGTACCTGTACACAGTAACGCCAAAAACTGATATTTCAGTTGTAGATATTATGGCAGTGGCAGGTTAGATCCCCCATTGGCTAATTTTAAGCGCTTGTGTAGAATTCCTACAGGTCTTGGAAAGGTAATGGATAGATGAAAACGTTATCATTGTCAGAATCCCTGAGAGAGAAAAAAGAAGCTGACAAGTAAATTGAAGCATTTTTTTTCATTCACCTAAAATTGAAATACCAATTTTAGGTGGGCTTACCATTTAAAGTACAACACCATTGTTTTGATCTTTTTGGTTAATTTGGTAAAACTGATTTGGTAAAACGCTGATGTAGAATAACCACTTATGGAAATAGAGTTTAGTGCTTGTCCTGTTCCCTCATGTTTTATACGTCTCTAGAATTGATCTCTATATCCAAGGACTATGAGGAAATACAGACACCTCACATTCTGGGTGTCTGTGATAATGTCAACATGAGGCTTTAGATATGGATTACCTTGTAAATGGAATGGCCAACTCAGCAGTACAGATATGACAGGTCCACTTTACTTTAGCTATTTCATGATAAATTGGATTTCTTTTCTTTCTCTAGAACAGAGTTTGAATTTTCCCGATACCGAAATGGAACTGAGGTGATCCAGGCCATCAGAAACCTGGGCTACAAGGGTGGAAACACGCGGACTGGAGCAGGCTTGAGATACGCTGCAGATAACTTCTTTGGTCTTGGCACTATTCGGGCCAATATTCCTAAGGTACCAATATTAAGACACACCAGAATGAAAAGACCCCCCCCCCCCCCAAAAAAAAATCATACTAACTGGAACAGGAAGAGATTTGTTGGCCACAGAAACGGCAAATCTTTTACTTGTTGGTTTACTTGGAATGGGTAACTGCTAGCAATATAAGTCACCTTTATTGACTGTGTGTATGGGGAAGGTGGGGTGTTGAGAATGCCAAAACCCAAAAAGTTGACGGGTAAGAAGCTTTTTCAGGTTTTTTTTCTATCTGTGTCCCCATGGGGCAAAATCTCCCTTACTTCCTGTCTTGCTGACCATTTTAAGTAAGTATTAATAAAATGCACAAAGAAGCCTTGTATGGAATTCTTTCTTTCTGATGCTTTTCTGCGAAATGCATCAGTCAAGGAGTTTTTCATGTGTAGCCTCTTTGTGCATGTTGTCTGGAACAATAAAGCTTTATTAAAATGCTAAGGTCATCGGTGTGTAATTGGTTTCTTTTGCTGGGAAATACATGTAAGGAGCAGCACTCTTGCCTAGCAGTAAGAAGGGTCGCTGGTTCAAATCCCAACCACAACACTACCTGCCTGGAGTTTGCATGTTCTCCCTGTGCCTGCGTGGGTTTCCTCCCACAATCCAAAGACATGCTGGTAGGTTAACTGGCTTCTGTCCAAAATTGGCCCTAATATATGAATGGGGACCTTGGATTGTGGGCTCCTTGAGGGTAGGGACTGATGTGAGTGTACAATGTACAGTGATAGGGACAATTGTAGACACTCGCTCTGGATAGACTGGTGTATTTATTCAACCTTACAAACTATGAAACTATGAGTGTTGACAAACTCCATCCAGTGCCAGCACCTGAGTTCCAGACACCATAGGATTCTGTGGGATTTATGGGGAATGGCCCAGTCTGCTAAGAATAGAACTTGGCAGACATTTTAAGGGCTAAGTTCACCTTTTACATAAATTTGGAAAGAGTATTGTTTAATGCAAACACCATAGCTGTAGACCTTTTCTGGCTCCCATGGAGTCTGGTCAGAATACTTTGATGTTTTAAATTCCTATGTCCAGGCTTATTTCCAGGACATGACAGTCCTTGCGCCCTCAACACCACCATCACAGGAGTGAGCGCTCTTCCTGATTCAGAAGCTGCACATTCCCACCAGGAAAAGCTGCACATTCCCACCAAGATTCTCACACTGCTGTAGCCCCTTTCCATCTCATATTGTGGGCTGCAACTAAATGGCCACCAAGCCACTTTAGTTGTCCTCAAAGTAGAAGGCTCGGTGGCCATTTTGTTATGGCCCATGTCCTGAAAAAAAGCCAGGAAGTAGGAATGTAAGGGCAAGGCATCACAAGGGACACAAAGGGCCTACAGGTATGGTATTTGCATTAAACAATATTTTTACAAAATGGCACAGTGTATAGTAAACTACTGAAGGCCTCTTGTCTGCATGGGCAATGTAAAAAGTGAACTTACCCTTTGATTTTTTTTCCAGTCTGATGTGTATTTCTCTTTGACTTCACATTGTAGAATTTCCCTCTCATTTGCTGTGTAGGTGAACCTCATCACTAAGAAAGGAATTTTTTTATTTTTAAAGTATATTTGTAAGATATAGTTTCATAGTTAGTAAGGTTGAATAAAGACAACAGTCCATCCTGAGTGATTGTCCCTATCCCTATATTGCACACTCGCATTGGTCCCTACCCTCAAGGAGCCCACAATCATATACTAGTGCCAATTTTGGACAGAAACCAATTAACCTATCTGCATGTCTCTGGATTGTGGTCAGAAACCAGAGGAAACCCATGCAATGCACAGGGAGAACATGCAAACTCCAAGCAGGTAGTGTTGTGCTTGGAATTTGAACCAGTGACCCCTTTTACTGCTAGGTGAGAGTGCTACCCACTACACCACTGTGCCACCCAAATATGGTTTGTATGTGTTTATATTGATATAAAAAGATTATCTCCTGCTCGTTTATTATGACAGATAATATGTACATGGGCTGTGTGTATGTTTTGTAATGTTTGTAACTGTAAAGCAAAAATCAATAATAAAAAGATATCTGATTTAAAAAATAAATATAAAAATAATATAAAATAAAAATATATATAAAAAAAAAAAAAGAAGGAAATTAAGGAATTCTTCTCAACAGGGATACACCCTACGAAGCAACAAGATGTTGAGGGTGAAGTTCCACTTTATATGGTGGTCTTGGGCTCCATGTCACTTGATCTTCTTCCCACAATAGTGTCTCTTCTCTGGCGTTGTTTTTTGAGTGCTGTAGAATTTTCATCTCTGTTAAATAATCTTTGAAATTATATTTTTGGCTTTCTAGATTGCAGTTTTGATCACGGATGGAAAGTCTCAGGATGATGTAGATGTGCCTTCTCAAAGACTAAAGAACCAAGATATCAAAATATTTGCTGTTGGTGAGTCCTTTATCTGGTCTTAGTTGATTCTAAAGAGCTGAGAAGTCTTAAACTGGCCATAGATGGAGTGATTTTCTTTTCTGCAAACAGACTCAGTGTTGCTGGGGGAATCCCTCCCGTGGAGTCATTGTGTTCTGATGGAGGAGGGTGGGGGGAGCTATCCCCCTTGGTAGAACACAGTGATTACTGCTAGCGGCTATAATAGCCACTAGCAATAAATTGCGCGTAAAATCCGACAGGCTGGTTTTACCCAAGTTGATCGATCAGTCAATTTGGGTACATTTAGCCTGCCCATACATGGTTTGAATTTCAACCGGTCCCTGCTGAACCGTCCAAGGTTTGAACCATCTATGGCCAGCTTTAGGGTCAAAACTGACTTTCTGTCCTGAACTCACACGTTGTCTCTCTGCACTTGAGTGCACATAAAAGTATCAAATAAAAACCATATATCTGTAATTTAAGCTTATTTCCACCTTTTGCACGATGTTACATATTACACCTATGTCATTCATTCACAGAGATCTGAATAAACTACAAGTCCCATCTTCCACTACGGCAGATGGACTTGTAGTCCTCACTGGAACATGGGTGCGATAATTACCATTCTATTCATTAGAAGGGGGCACAGGGGGACGGGGTCTAGTCCTGCTGTCTGTGTCAATGGACGCAGCAGCAGAACTCAGGAGTACGCACGAACGGGTTTCCGAGGGGGCACTCAATGCGGGGAGGAGTCAGGATCACAGCTGGTGGACCCCAGAAGAGGAGGATCAGGGCCGCTCTGTGCAAAACCCTTGCACTGAGGAGGTAAGTATAACATGTTTGTTATTAAAAAAATAAAATAAAAACACCTTTACAACCCCTATAACCAGGGTATCCAAGTTTGTAAGCCAGGTCTAATGAGAATGCCAATGATTTTCTCTGTTCATACGTCAAATATTTAATTATGTTGAGTTTGCCATTTGGATTCCTCCTAACTACATATATAAGCCCTGAAGAAGAACATTTATAAACTGATGAAATGTGTTGGCTGTTTTATATTTCCTTGTTAAAAACCAACACAGAATAAAACATTTTTGGACTTCTAGCTCTTTGGTCTGGTGCTCAATTAAGATTTCTATACTAGATTTTTTTTTTTAGCTGTCTGTGTCCCATTGGGGAGATTTCCCTTTAATTTATGTCCCATATATGCAACAGGAAATTAGGGAAAATGACTCCAAACTTACTTGGACTTGGTCACCATGACAAACAGAGGGTAAATATCTCCAGTGAGGACACAGACAGCAATAAATACCTAACAGACATTAGAAAGAGTGGGCTTTCAAACATATTTTAGAATCTAAACCCAAATTATATCTAAAGATAATACATTTTTGTTTAGTGTTGGATTGAATGGTGATGCCATGGGTTAGGCTCAGAGACCAGCAGCTATAGTAGTAGAGAAGCTCCCATCGACCAGCAGGACAAGTACACAAGCAGGTCACCCTGGAGGTTGATGCATGCTCACCCAAGGTGTGGGGTCTAAGCACTAACTGGCATTTTCCTGATGGTCTAGATGAGTTTTGCTGCATGTTAGGACCAGGTTGTGGTCCTTAGGATTGCCCCACCTGGAGGTGAGCAAGCCAGGGGCCAGTAGCAGATATAGCAGGTAGGGATCAAAAGAAACATAGTCAGTAAACAAGCCAGAGGTCAATATCTAATGGTAGTGGAAATAGGGACAGATGCAGGTATGCAAAGGAGCAAGATATCTGCTACGTAGAGCACAATAATCTGGCAAACAGGTGCAGAGACATGGCTTAAAGAGGGAGTCCGTGAATTTTTTTTTAAAAGTCAGCAGCTACAAATACTGCAGCTGCTGACTTTTAATAAATGGACACTTACCTTTCCTGGAGTCCAGCGATGTCGGCAGCCAAGGCCGAGCAATCGCTCGGCTCTCGGCTGCTGCCAGCATTATTCTTGGTGTGGGAATCAGGAAGTGAAGCTTTGCAGCTTCACTTCCTGGTTCCCTACTACGCATGCGTGAGCCGTGCAGGGCAATGGGAATGGTCCACGCTGTCTCTGGAACCCGTCTGTGACCCAGCAGACAGAGCGCCAGGACAGGAAGAGAGTCTATGCCCGGAAGTGGGTGCAAATACCTGTCTTAGACAGGTATCTACACCCCCCTCCCCCCTGAAAGGTGTCAAATGTGACACCGGAGGGTTCCAAAAAGCAGAGGTTACATTTTTGTGTGAACCACCACTTTAAATCAGGAGATTCAAAGGAGGAACAAAGAGTTCAAGTTTCACCAGAAACAAGAGGCAAGGCAAGATTTCTGTCCAACATCTCAGGAAGCACAGCAAGAAGAGCCACCATCAAACACCAAATTGCCACCAAATCGGTCCAAACCCTGACAGGTGAGGGGTTATAACATCTGTTAGGTTTTATTGTTGTCTGTGCTCCTCTTACAGAGATCCACCCTCAATATTTCTCCTGGTGACCACTGTCATTGGTAGTTAAAGTGATGGAAAATCAGAAACACAATTAGAGAAAAAAATCTTCCAGTATAGACATTGTTAGGGTGACAGCTGTCTAAGCCCTTGTACGCACGGTCGGAGATTCCGACGGAATGTGTCCGATCAGACCTTTTTGTCGGATATTGTGTGTGGTCTCCATCGGACTGTTTCCATCGGAGTATCCGACGGACCAAGTTTTCCAACTTGTTGGTAAAAGTTTCAGACAAAATGCTCCGATCGGACATACTCCGTTCATGTGTAGAGAATTCCGATCGGACAAAGTGCCACGCATGCTCAGATCAAATTCCTACATCAAAGCTATTGGCTACTAGCGTGAACGTAGTCCCATCGTAACGAAATAACGTCATCATGTTCTGAACGATCGGATTTTCCGACAACTTTGTCCGACCGTGTGTATGCAACAGTTTCGGACAAAATCCGTCGGACAAAATCCAACGAATTTGGTTGTCGGAATGTCCGACCGTGGAGATATTTTCATTTGCTGTTGCATCTGCACAACAGGAAGTAAAGGGAAGTATTCCCAGTGGGATGCAGACACATTTCCTGTCACTCACTGTTGTGTCTACAAGACAAGAACATGGATAAAAAAAGGAGACCTCAGTTTTAACTATTCTCTATGGTATCCAGATCCAAAAAGAAAGTTCTAGGCTTATGATGTACTTTATATTCTAGAAAAATTTATGTTTTGTTCTATTACCCAGGAATCAAGAACGCCGACAGTCGGGAACTGACGAGGGTGGCTTCTACTCCATCTGATGACTTTTTCTTCTATGTCAATGACTTCAAGATCCTCACCACTCTGCTGCCTCTGGTGTCACGGAAAGTCTGTGTGACCACTGGTGGAACCTACCTGCCTGCAGATGGTAAGTCTCTTCCCTGTTCGAGCTGCCAACTGTCAATGGCTTCCACAGCATATCCTCCAGTGACCCATGGGCGTGTTGGTAGTCGTAGCTCCTCAATAACTGCATGGTTTATTCTGGCTTTGTTCCTTTCCAGATAAAAGTGGTTTTCCACAAAAAAAAACAAATCCCTGCTTAATGTGTCATTAGGACAGAAATTTGATGGTAAATTCACAAATTTATAGTAGGCACTGGAACAGAAGGGAAAGGGAATTCTTCCAATAGGGACACTTGTTCTGATGAGAACTATTTTAGGCAATTCCCCTCATTTTGCTAAAAGTTTGTGTCACTTTCTGCTGTCTCCTTGGGGAAGGAAATATTTCATGTTTTATGAACACAAGTGGAAAACCCCTTTTAAAACCCATTTAAAAATGTTTCAAAGCATTTTTTTTTTTTACTAGAGGTACCAGGCAGGGGTGCCCACTGTCATTGTTATTATTCAAATTGGCTATAGAACCATTGGCAATAGCAATTAGGCAGACAATAGCTATTAGTGCCCGTTCACACTACTGCGACTTGTCAGGCGACTTAGCCGCCTTACAAGTCGCGCTCCATTCTGTACTATGGAACCGTTCTAATAGGAGCGACTCAAGTCGCTCCGACTTAGAAAAAGGTTCCTGTACTATTTCTGGGGTGACTTCAGGCGACTTGCATTGGCTTCTATACAGAAGTCATTTTGCAAGTCGCTGCTGAAGTTGTGTGCAGGTCGCGTCTGTGAGTCGCGCTGCAAGTCGTGTCGCCCCTGTGTGAACCGGCACTTAGGGGCTATGAGAGAGAAGGCAGAGTTGTTAAAATTTCACTATATGCAGATTATTATATTATTATACACAATTTATACAGCGCCAACAGTTTATGCAGCGCTTTACAATGTATAGGGAGGGGGACAATACAATTACAGTACAATACAAAAGGTACAGGAGGGCCCGTCTCATAGAGCTTACATTCTAAAGGGAGGGGGTGGTGGTACAAAAGGTGAATGCAGAGAATGATTTGATGGGGGTGGCTCGGGGACAGTTAGGTGGGTTTGGGATAGGGATAGATGGTGCGTTATTGTTTTTGGGAGACAAAGATCAATCCCTAACATATGTGATAAAGTTAATTTTGGTAGATTCTCAGGGTTTGTTATAAATTGGGAAAAATCTGTACTACTCCCCGTTGATGAGTTAACAATGGCTTTTCCACAAATAGAGCATAACACAGGTTGTTACATCCTTTAAATATTTAGGGATAAGGGTCTCATCAAAATTTAAAGGAATAGATTAATTATAACTTAGCCCCCCCCCCCCCCCCATATTAAAGTTAAGTTTAAGATGAAGAGTAAAGTATGGTCCAAGCTAACGTTGTCGTTTGTAGGGCGAGCAAATTTAATAAAAATGGTGTGGGCCCCACAGTTACTCTAATGCCGTGTACACACGCTCGGACATTCCGACAAAAAAATCCTGGATTTTTTTCTGACGGATGTTGGCTCAAACTTGTCTTGCATACACACGGTCGCACAAATGTTGTTTGAAATTCCGAACGTCAAGAACGCAATGATGTACAACACGTGACAAATGAAGTTCAATAGCCAGTGCGGCTCTTCTGCTTGATTCCGAGCTTGCGTGTAATTTTGTGAGTCGGAATTGTCTACACACGCTCGGAATTTCCGACAACGGATTTTGTTGGCGGAAAATTTGAGATCCAGCTCTCAAATTTTTGTTGTCGGAAATTACGACAACAAATGTCCGATGGAGCCTACACACGGTCGGAATTTCTGACGAGCTCCCATCGAACATTTGTTGTCGGAAATTCTGAGCGTGTGTACGTGGCATGTGTCTTACACAATTCACCGATCTGGATACCACTAAAATGGTTTAAAAAATAGACTCCCTGTTTTTCGAATCTTGCTATGGAAGGGGCAAAACGCTAGAATTAAACTTAATACACTACAACTTCCCAAAGATAAGGGTGGCCTTGCTGTTCCAAATGCTAAAATTTATTTTTTAGCAGCACAACAACAACAGGTTGCAGGATGGAAAGTAATAGATTGGACAGACCCTATTCAATCAATAATTCTGAATAGATTTTCACAATACCATCTGATAGCTCAAATAGAATCAGGTAGCCTGGTTGATGGGCAATGCCCACCTTTAGGACTTATACATAAGGTCTGGCAGGAAATGAAACATATTATGCAATATAATTACATATCAGTATACTCCCCCTTGTGGGGTAATAAAAATTATAAGGAACTAGACAAATTAAAAGGATTTGGAGTATGGAGAGAAAAGGGGATAAAATATATTGCATAGCTTTATATCGATAACGTATTAAAAACATTTCAAGATTTACAGAAAATATATATATACTGCCTTCTCATACCTTTTTTCAATACCTACAATTGCGCCATGCGCGATAGAGTCAGTTTAAAGATAAAAAAGATTAAAAGAAAGATACAAAATATGCCGCTTATGGATACCCTAGAAAAGAAACGGGTTAAGAAGGGCTTGATATCCACTCTTTATGGTCCCCTAATGCCGCGTACAACGTACGACTGGACTTTCCATCAGAATGAACTCTGACGGACTTTGACGGAGTTCCGATGTAACGGACTTGCCTACACGCGATCACACCAAAGTCCAATCGTTTAAGGTGATGACGTACAACGGGACTAGAAAAAGGAAGTTCAATAGCCATGAGCCAATAGCTGCCCTTGTGTTGTTGTTGGTCAGTCAGACCTGCATACAGACGAGCGGTTTTCTCGATAGGAACTGGTTCCGGCGGAAATATTTGAAACATGTTCTATTTCTAAAGTCCGTCAGATTTTTTTGAAAGAAAAGGTCTGATGAAGCCCACACACGATCAAATTGTCTGAGGGATTCGTTCCGTGGGAACTTTGCTGTCGAAAAGTCCGGTCTTGTATAGGCGGCACAAGGGAGCAGACAAGAGAAACAAATAGCTGCTTAGCCAGAAAAGGATGGGAAAAAGATCTTGGAAAAATTACAGATGAAACATGGCAGGGTATATTGGAATCCATACAAACGGTATCAATATCTTCACAGCTTAACCCAATTATACACAATATATAGAGCTTATAGGACACCAGCTAAACTATATAGGGAAAGAGGTGGGGGGGGGGGGGAAGTGGAGTTGTTGGGGGGGTCCTTTTTTTTTTTATTTTTTTTTTTTGTGTTGTATGAATTTTGGAAATATGTTTTTTTTTTTGTTTTTCATGCTTGTTATGTTTTATAATGTATCTGTGATGAAGTAAAATACTGATAAACAGTTTATACAAAAAAAGAATAAAAAAATATGTTTACAAAATTAGAAAGCAGTTCAATGTGACGCGAGTGAGATCACAGACCCATCAATCTAAGTCTATCCCTTTCACTCTCAGCCGCTTACACAGGACCTTCCAACCTGGTTTTCTCTGACGAGACAACAGACTCCCTGAGGATACAATGGACAGCGGCCACTGGACCTGTCACCGGTTACAAAATTGTCTATGGTCCTCTGTCGGGACAAGGGCAGCAGATCCCACTGGAGCTGAGAGAGGTATGTGTGCTTTCTGCCTGGGCAAACTATTATGGGCTCCGAGCAATAATCATTTCATGGGTCCTCTTCCATGTATGCTTGTGCTTTATCACACAATTAGACATCATGTGTTAAAGGAGAAGTAGGGCCAAAGCTTAAGAGCAAGTAAAGGCACTTTAAAAAAATAAAATAAAAATGCAACCTGCAAGGCAAAGGCATAATGAGCTAGTATGCATAGCATACTAGCTCATTATGAATAACTTATGAATAACTTACCTGAGAACGAAGCCCCCGAAGCGGTCCTCTTCCTTTATCTTCACCGCTGCCATGTATCCCGGAGTGACTTCCGGGTCTCGCTGCTCCGGCGCTGTGATTCGCCGGAACCGCGATGATGTCACTCCCATGCATGCGCATGGGAGCCGACAGCCCAAAAGGCGTAGGGCCTTCTGGATACCCATGGGGATCATTATCATCACCATGAATGTTTTATTGGTTTGAATATTGTTATTTATGTATATATTATTTTTTGTAATAAACTATATTGTATTTTTTTTTTTTAAGAGTCAAAAAATGTTCCTTTATTTAAACAGAAGATCAAACAGGATACAGCATATGTGCATTGTATTTTAATATTACCCTGTTGCCGCTAAAGTCCCATTCTTTCTAGTGCTTTTTTCCATTCAGTATACCAGGGATGTTGGCAACCAAACAGGCATGATTGGATGTCCATTCTTTATTCTACAACAGACCGAGTCCCTAAGTACCAGTTTACTAAACCGTAATATTTAACTCGTACATCGATGAACGCAAAAATGGTCAAAAAGAAAAAAATCAACCTTACCTCCCTGAAGCCCGTTTGGAGATCACATGACCAGCCATTCTCTTTTTGTATCCAAAATGTGAAACGATGAGAGCAATTTTTATAGTTGGTTGATTTGATCTTTTTAGTCCTTTTGCAAATGAAAGCTGGTTGAAAGTGGTTGAAATTGTAAGAACATGTTTTGTGTATGGCTAGAATCTGAAATGCAGACCCTACTATGATGACCCTATTATATCACACCAGTGCCCATATAATAATAATAATAATTTGATATCATATAAGACAATTAAGTGTTTGTGATTTCTGTCCACAGGTCAGCCTAACAGCAGCACAGACAAATACCGTCCTGCAAGGCCTCAGAGCTGCAACAGAGTATTCCGTTACCGTCACTGCACTATACGCTGAAAGTATTGGCCAAGCTGTCTCAGGCAGAGGGAGAACATGTAAGGCTGCTTAACTTTGTAAAAAAGAGATTTGCATGTAGTATCCTGAAATGAGGGTAAAGAGAATGTGTCAACACTTCCTGTTTGAGAAGCAGATATAATCCTGCAAATTCATTGGCCAGTCTTCGATTCTCAGGTTGCCTGTTGGAGTGTAGGTGTCACTTGCGGTGGCGGTGGTGGTGAATTTCGTTAGTGTATTAATTCTGGGCAGTCAGCAACCTAGCCTATATTTGTGAAACTTGGCCAACACCCTATGTGGGCCACTGGCCCTTGGTGGGCCATCTGCCCATGTATGGCCAGCTCTAGAGACTACTAATGCCACGTACACACGATCAAATTGTCCGGCGTACTAAGTCCGCCGAAACGCATTTCACCGGACAATTCGATCGTGTGTGGGCTTCAGCGGACTTTCTCAGCGTAAGGTCCGGCGGACTTAGAAAGTATTTTTGCAGTCCAATCTTTCCGCCAGACTTGGGTTTCAGCGGACAATACGTTCGTGAGTATGCTAGTCCGGCGGACTAAGAATGACGCATGCTCAGAAGCAAGTACGAAAAGGAAGCTATTGGCTACTGGCTATTGAACTTCCTTTTTCTACTCCCGTCGTACGTGCTGTACGTCATCGCGCTAGCAAACGCCGGACTTTCTATGTGTCCGTGTGTGGCCAAGTCCGTTCGGTAGAAAGTCCGCCGGACTATCCGCCGGATTGCTTGCCGGACTAAGTACGCCAGACAAATTGATCGTGTGTACGCGCATAACTGGGGAAGTGATGCAAGATTTTGGCACTACAAAGCCTACTCCAGAGATTTTAAATGACAGTTACCACCTATGTCTATTAAGCCTTTATATGCAGAGTTTTCGATTTTGCACCTACATTTCTTATTTTGCAGCAAGCGCAGCTGGGATATCAAACTTCCGTGTGGCAGAGGCCGGCCCATCCTTCCTCAGGATAGCATGGTCCATTTCTGGAGCAGAGCCGCCAACTGGATACCGGCTGACCTATTCTACTAGAGGTGAGTATGTGGACCCTTACGTATGTGTTACTCTATTGTGTTTTTTAATGTCAGCTGGCAACAGGAAGTGTTGTCACTGGCAGGATCTCCAGGTGAGAAACTTTGCAACAGATTCCCCAAAATGATTTGCTGGAAAAAAACTGTATACAGTGGGTCATGATGCTAAACATAGATCTTTGGGTTTACACATACTTTATCCCTTGTTCTCCCCCCTAGTGCTTAACATAACCCTTAACGTGGTTGTAAATCATTACATACTGTATACTCAGTGATACACAGAGATTAATCTAATCCCCCTGCATAAGTTGTACCTGTATATCTGCAGCCCTCTCTTCTCTACATCTACTCAAACTTCAGAATTGACACGGCCTTTCTGAGCTTCCAGGGGCACATACTGCACAGCTCGGAGAGGAGAGCTGAGTGTATTCTGAATCTAGAGTGAATAGGGACACACCACCATCTATACAATGCCATAGGAAAACAGATAAAGCTGTCAATCACAGGCTGTGTGCTAGAGGCCCCCCCTGCCTTGAAGTCGGCACAACCTGGCAGACATAA
Organism: Lithobates pipiens; assembly: GCF_037356315.1. Taxonomy (NCBI): domain Eukaryota; kingdom Metazoa; phylum Chordata; class Amphibia; order Anura; family Ranidae; genus Lithobates; species Lithobates pipiens. Next base: position 58,637,893 of record NW_027507785.1, read on the forward strand.
AACACACTCAGTGCTTTGGGTTGAGGCAAACATACACTATACAAGGATATGCTTTGCTCATTTTAACATGTTGGGGGTTTACAGCCACTTCACAACTTATTATTAACCGCTTCAGCCTCGGAAGATTTGGCTGAATGAGCGGGCCATTTTTTGCGATTTCGGCACTACGTTGTTTTAACTGACAAGTGCACATGTCATGCAATGGTGCACCCAAACAAAATTGATGCCCTTTTTCCCCCACAAATAGAGCTTTCTTTTGGTGGTATTTGATCATCTCTGCGGTTTTTATTTTTTGCCCTATAAACAAAAAAAGAGCGACAATTATGAAAAAAACTAAATATTTTGTACATTTTGCTATAATAAATCCCCGTTTAAAAAAAAAAAAAAAAAATAAAGCTATTTTTTTCTCAGTTTAGGCCGATATGTATTCTTCTACATATTTTTAGTAAAAAAAATCGCAATAAGCGTATATTGATTGGTTTGCACAAAAGTTATAGCGTCTACAAAATAGGGGATAGATGTATAGCATTTTTTAAAAAAAATTTTTTTACTAGTAATGGCGGCGATCTGCGATTTTTTTTTTTTATTGGGACTGTGACATTATGGCGGACACATCGGACACTTTTGACACATTTTTGGGACCATTGGCATTTATACAGAGATCAGTGCTAAAAAAATGCACTGATTACTGTAAAAATGTCACTGGCAGGAAAGGGGTTAACACTAGGGGGAGATCAGGAGGTTAATTGTATTCCCTCTCTGTGTTCACACTTAACCCCCCCCCCCAACCTGAAACCTAACCCCTAAAACTTTAACCCTAACATTAACTCAAAAACTGACCTTAACACCAAACAATTTTAACTCCTAAAGCAGCCTTTCTTAACTATACTAAAGTGGAAGAACTGTCATGTCTACCCCAATGCAGATGGTCAGACACTATAGCTGGCTACTGTGTGCTTTACCTATAGCAGCCCCCTTTTCCATAAGGCAAGCAGGCCTACCAGTACTCGGTTGCCCCCAGGACTTATACACAATGCTATAGTGCCTGGCCCGCACGCTGGGGCACATGAGAACTGAGCAAACCAATTACATAATGGCGGTTAGCAGACAGATAGGGTGGTTCTATGACAGTCCAGGTAAAAGGAAGGCTGAGTTCAGGGAATAGTCCAATAATCCGGTCCAAAGTCATACACAGGGAAATCCAAAACTAACAGAACAGGGCAGACAGACAGGGAGCTTAATCAGGAACAACACACGTATCACTCTCCATCACAAGCACTCAAATGAGGTTTGAGCTGGCTTATAACAGGCTCGGTTTCCACCCAGAGACCGATCGTATTAATCAGCCTGCGGGTGGACAGACAGACAAGGAAATTGCCGTAACCAAAACCCGGATGCTGGAATGAGGAACAGGAGCACTAAGTGATCCTGACAGGAACCTTTGCAATACCCTTCTGGTCTCACTGAACCCCTGTTGATAGTTACTACAGCTCACAGTAGATTAGTGTGAGGGTCGGTGGGAAGAATGCTCCTTACATTTGTGGTCACTGGGAAGACACCCCCCCATTTTCTTCCTTAAAACTATCTTAAAAGATCATTGCTGGCAGTACTTATTTATCTAGGAGGCAGACATTTCTTATTGCTCATAGATCTATTAGCAACCTCTAGAGCACGGTTTCTCAACCAAGTTTCCATAGAACCCTAGGGTCCCTCCAGAGGTTGCAGAGGCTCCTTTGGCAGTGAGCAATTTCTGTTTCTCAGATACTGTAAGTTCCCTCTCACACCATTGATCTTTTTAGCTATCTCTAAGCCCCTGTACACACGGTCGGAGATTTGGACAACCAAATCCGTCGGATCTTGTCCGAAACTGTTGCATACACACGGTCGGACAAAGTTGTCGAAAAATCCGATCTTTCAGAACGTGATGACGTAATTTCGTTACGATGGGACTACGTTCAGGCTAGTAGCCAATAGCTTTGATGTAGGAATATGATCTGAGCATGTGTGGCACTTTGTCCGATCAAAATTCTCTACACATGATCGGAGTATGTCCGATCGAACCAGTTGGTCGGAAAATATTTCCAACAAGTTGGAAAATTGGGTCCGACGGATATTCCGTCGGTCGGAGATTCCGACGGAATGTGTCCGATCGGACCGTTTTGTCGGATATTCCGACTGTGTGTGGTCTACATCGGACTGTTTTCCAACTTGCTGGTAAAATTTTCCTACAAAATGCTCCGATCGGACATACTCCGATCATGTGTAGAGAATTCCGATCGGACAAAGTGCCACGCATGCTCAGATCAAATTCGTACACCAAAGCTATTGGCTACTAGCGTGAACGTAGTCCAGTCGTAACGAAATAACGTCATCACGTCGGATTTTCCGATAACTTTGTCGGACCGTGTGTATGCAACAGTTTCGGACAAAATCAGTCGGAAAAAATCAGACGGATTTGGTTGTCGGAATCTCCGACCGTGTGTACAAGGGCTAAGGAGCATTCTTCCCACTGACCATCACACTAATGTTTTATTAATTGTAGATATAGTCATTTTTAGCAGGGGGTTCCCTGAGACTGGAAAGTTATTTCAAGGGTTCCTCTGTGTTAAAAAGTTTGAGAAAGGCTGCTCAAAAGGAACCATAAGGTTCCTCAGAACCCTGGTGGACAAAAGCTGCCCTAAAGTAATTCTTAAAGCGGGAGTCCGCCGGGACTCCGCGTTTTTTTTTTTTTTAAAAGCCAGCAGCTACAAATACTGCAGCTGCTGACTTTTAAAATAGTGACACTTACCTGTCCAGCGCGCCCGCGATGTCGGCACCCGAAGCCGATCTGTAGATCGTTTCTCGGGTGCTGCCGCCGCCATCTTGGGTATGGGAATCAGGAAATAGAGCCTTTCGGCTTCATTTCCCGGTTCCCTACTGCGCATGCGCGAGCCGCGCTGCGCAATAAGGACGGTCCCCGCTGCCTCTGGGATCTGTGTGTTTTCCCAGCAGGCAGCGGGGCACTTGCGGAAAGGGGCGGGCACTTGCGGAAAGGGGCGTAATCTACGCCCCTTTCCGCAGAGAGATATCCCAGAAGTGGGTGCAGTTACCTGGATTATCCAGGTAACTGAACCCCCCTTCCCCCTGAAAGGTGCCAATTGTGGCGCCGGAGGGGGGGAGGATTCCGATGAGCAGAAGGTCCATTTTAGGGTGGACCTCCGCTTTAAAGCCTATAGCAGAACACTTGCCTTGTCCTTGCCCAGGAACAGCCATTATGAAAGAACTGTAAAAGTTGTAACTGGTCTAACCCAGGGGTCTCAGAAATTTCGAAACATTGGCCAGTTTACTGTCCTTCAGACTTTAGGGGGGCTGGACTGTGGCCTGTGGGAGTGGAAAATGCCCCAGCATCAGTGGGGGTAACAATACCCCATCATTGATATCAGTGGAAAGAATAGTGGCTCATTGTTGGTATTAGTGGGAGGAATAATGCTCTATCGTTGCTGTCAGTAAGAGGAATTGTCCTTCATCATTGGTGTCGGAGTGAGGAATTGTGCACCAATGGCAGGATAAAGGCTAAGCAAAAGGCCGTATCCGACCCGCAGACCACAGTTTGGAGACCACCGGTCTGGACCAACTTCATCCAAACAGAACATTAGGCCTACTGTATCACATACTTGTATGACGTGTTAACATCACTTTATAATATTCCAGATAAGACCAGATAAAAGGATCTTATATGAAATTAAATTTGTATATACCTCCCTACATATGTACTTTCAAACTGAACATCTACATTGCGTCTCTATTCCTGCCAATTCCTCCCATGGCTATTTAATAAGATATGTCGGAACGCATCTAACCATACAGTGCAATTTGCTCAGCAAGACATTGACATATAGTGTTTAGAAGACCTATCTGGTGTTAGGATAATGTTCTGAAGGTATGTAGGTGTTTGAATTCTAAAAATAAAATAGATTAGCACATCTGGAAGGATGCCAGCATCAGCCTGGGACATACCTGTACATGTCTACATCTGATCCTTACATGTCTGCAGCCATAACGTATCCTTCTCCATACCACACCCTGCCATGGTAATGTATCTCCAACAAATAAAGAATATTCAGCCCTGAGGCTAGCAAAGATACAAGCTTGTGACTCACCAGCAAACACTGCTAGCAGAGATGATTTTCATTGCTCGCTGTGATGCTCAGCTGTATGATGATTGATGGGTGACGCATGACTTCCCGCTCTAACTGTGTGTCTTTGGTGTGCAGGGGATGGCAGGGCGGCAGAGAAGACTTTGAGTGGAAGCGCACTATCAGATACTCTGAGTGACCTGAGACCTGACACCGAATACATCCTGGTGCTTTATCCGCAATTCCAGAGGCAAACTGGTACATCTGCCACAATAAGTGGACGCACACGTAAGTATCTTACACTAGATGGTTGAAAAAAGGACTCCTGTGCATGAGATTCAACCTCTTATGAAACAAGCATTTCAGTGACAAGGTCTGGTGGTACCCAACTAGAAGAAAATGCTAAAACGTGCTTTTCCAAGGAGGCTAAGATGGATAAAAATTGCATGTCCATGTCAACACAGAAATGACAGCTCTATGAATGGGAAACCCAAACAGTATGGGGGGGAGGTGTTGTGACATGGCTATATTATTGCGATTTAGGCTGGGTTCACACTGCTGCGAATCTACTTGCGGGTTCCCGCATCGCATGCCTCCCGGCGGCAGTTCACACTGCTGCGATGTGGGAACGCTGCGAATCTACTGCGGGTTCCCGCATCGCATGCCTCCCGGCGGCAGTTCACACTGCTGCGATGTGGGAACGCTGCGAATCTACTGCGGGTTCCCGCATCGCATGCCTCCTGGCGGCAGTTCACACTGCCCTATGCGAACTGCTGGGAGTGTCAGTGAAAAGTTAATGACACCCCCAGATCAGTTCGCATATCGCAGTGCAATCTGCAAACTCGGACAGGAATCGGATCGCATGGTGTGAACACCCATGCGATCCGATTCTGCTGCGGACCAAAAAAAAGGGTCCTGTGCGAGTTTGGGCCGGATGCGATGCGAATTCAGCCATACTATCTGTATGGCTGAACTCGCATCGCACAGAGATCGCATGTGATTTGCGCTGCAGTGCGGTGCGAATCACATCCGATCTCGTACACCACAGCAGTGTGAACCCACACTTAAGCCTCATACACACGATCGGACTTTGTACAAACTTTCCCGTGGACTTTTGTACAAAGGGCGTAGTCCACAAGTTTATATTGCATACACACGGCAGGACATTTTAGGCAACAAACATAACGTACTGATGACACTTCAAAAGAGGACGTTCAATTACTCCAGCGCCACCTTTGGTCAACTTTTGTATTGTAGTCTGATCTTTAGCATTGGTTCTGAGCATGCGTGTTCGTACCTTGTACAAAAGTACGATGGTTTTCTGTACACACGATCAGACTTTGCTCCATCAGACTTATGTTGTCAAAAAGTTTGTCCGTTCGCACAGCCAACAAAAGTCCGATGAAAACAGAAAAAGTTTGTCCGATGGAGCGTACACACGGTCAGATGTTGCTCCAAAACAGCTAATTTGCATGTTTGTTGTAAAAAAGTCCGATCGTGTGTACGGGCCTTTAGTCATAATAAGCATTGGAAAAAAGAAACAGAATTCCAATAACATACAAAAATAACCAAAATCCATTCTTCTATAGCCTCATACACACGATAGGACTTTGTACAAACTTTCCCTTGGATTTTTGTACAAAGGGCGTCGGCCCTGAACTTGTATTGCATACACACAGCAGGACTTTTTCAGCCAACTTTCACCAAACCACGTGCTTTTTCTGCTCTTTACCGCCACCTTTGGTCAACTTCTGTATTGTTGTCTGATCTTTTGCATTGGTTCTGAGCATGCCTGTTTGTACTTTGTACAAAAGTCCTATGATTTTCTGTACACACGATCAGACTTTGCTCCATCGGACTTTTGTTGCCAGAAAGTTTATCCGTTCGCACAGCCAACAAAAGTCTGATGAAAACCAAAAAAGTTTGTCCGATGGAGCGTACACACAGTCGGATGTTGCTCCAAAACAGCTAATTTGCATGTTTGTTGTCAAAAAGTCTGATCGTGTGTATGGGCCTTATCTGGGAATTAAGGTATTGTATAACTCATCCAAAGTGAAATTTTATTCCTTGACAAATTTGCAAGGGGTTAAGGGTGATAATTGGTGGGGGTCTGGGGGACAATATAAAGGAACACCTACCGGATGGAAGGGATATTTACTCTTCTTTAATTTAGGCTGTTTGGTTTCAGCTGGAAAAGGTGGAGAGTCTCTTCTCTAAGCCCTTGTACACACGGTCGGAGATTCCGACGGAATGTGTCCGATCTGACCGTTTTGTCTGATATTCCGACTGTGTGTGGTCTCCATCGGACTGTTTCCGTCGGAGTATCCGGCGAACCAAGTTTTCCAACTTGTTGGTAAAATTTTCCGACAAAATGCTCCGATTGGACATACTCCGATCATGTGTAGAGAATTCCGATCGGACAAAGTGCCACGCATGCTCAGATCAAATTCCTACACCAAAGCTATTGGCTACTAGCGTGAACGTAGTCCTGTCGTAACGAAATAACGTCATCACGTTCTGTTTCCGACAACTTTGTCCAACCGTGTGTATGCAACAGTTTCGGACAAAATCCGTCGGACAAATTCCGACGGATTTGGTTGTCGGAATGTCCGACCGTGTGTACAAGGGCTTAGGAGTGGAGCGAAGACTCTTTAGTCAAAGACAGAACAGCACTGTGGTAAAGTGTCCCTTTTTGGTGGTCTGGTTGGAATGACTTACTGTAGAATAACTGGAATGTATCTGCAGTTACTTTGTGTAACTGTCCCAATACAGTGTGCCTGGGAGTCCAGCCAAAAGAAATTAGTTGGTTATCACAGCAATTGGGTTCAGAATTTGGTGCCATGAAAAACCCTTATTTATTTTTCTAATTTCTTGTGTAATCTTTTTGGTCTTTAATAAAAGGCTTCCATGGCCATAAAATTCCACATGTATGATAGAAGAACAAAAATGTTGGGTGGGATTGTTGGTATAATGATGGTTAAATTTTGGCTTTGTTTGAATTATCCAAGTCATGGTCCAGCAGAAGGTTAAATCCCCTGGGCGCCTGTGGTCAATTTTTAATCTCTGGGGAAAAAGGTCTCTACTGGACCCACAAAAATAGTCTAAATATCTCTCTGGATCAAAATATAATGCCATCCTCTAGATCAGGGGTCTAGAAACTTTCTAAATAAGGGACCATTTTTTTGTCCTTCAGACTTTAGGGGGGCTGGACTGTGGAAATTCTCCCTTTATCAGTAGGAGTAAATATCGCCACATTTGGTATTAGGAGGGAGGAATAGTGCCCCGTCGTTGTTATCATTAGGAGGAATAGTGCCCCATTGTTAAGGCCCATACACACGATCAGACTTTTTGACAACAAACATGCAAATTAGCTGTTTTGGAGCAACATCCGACCGTGTGTACGCTCCATCGGACAAACTTTTTTGGTTTTCATCAGACTTTTGTTGGCTGTGCGAACGGACAAACTTTCTGGCAACAAAAGTCTGATAGAGCAAAGTCTGATTGTGTGTACAGAAAACCATAGGACTTTTGTACAAAGTACAAACAGGCATGCTCAGAACCAATGCAAAAGATCAGACAACAATACAGAAGTTGACCAAAGGTGGCGGTAAAGAGCAGAAAAACCACGTGATTTGGTGAAAGTTGGCTGAAAAAGTCCTGCTGTGTGTATGCAATACAAGTTCAGGGCCGACGCCCTTTGTACAAAAATCCAAGGGAAAGTTTGTACAAAGTCCTATCGTGTGTATGAGGCTTTAGTGTCAGTGGAAGAAATAATGCCCTATTGTTATGCCCCGTACACACGAGAGGGATTAAGTCTGACAGACCTCCAAAGGAGTTCCGCCGGAGTTCCGCCGGAGTTCCGACGGAGTTCTGGCGGACTTTTCGACCGAACGGACTTGACCACACACCATCACACCAAACTCCGACGGAGTCGAACGTGATGACGTACGACTGGATTCGAAGTAGGAAGTTCCTAGACAGTAGCCAATAGCTGCCCTAGCGTCGGTTTTAGTCCGTCGGAGTAGCACACACACGAGCGGATTTTTCAAAGGGGACCGGGTCCGGCGGAGTTCCGTCGGGAAAATTTAAAGCATGCTTCATTTCTAAAGTCCGTCAGACTTTAGCTTCGCTAAAGTCCGTTGCAGCCCACACACGATCGGATAGTCCGCCGGACTCAGTCCGTCGGAGTTTGGATGTCGAAAAGTCCGCTCGTGTGTACGGGGCATAAGTGTCCCAAGGGCCAGATAAAGGCAACCAAAGGGCCGCATCCGGCCCCCGGGCCACAGTTTGAAGACCACTGCTCTAGATATTATAAATACATAATTTCTTTAAAAGAAAATCATCCAGTTATTTTATTTATGTATTTTTTTTAATATTGATTTTGCCATTACTCCTGGTGTAGTTGTGCAGCTTAACTGCTGTTAAGCCCATAGCACAGTTGTGATCCTTTCACTGGCAAGTTGTAGATAAGGGCCCATTCACACTCTTGTGTTGCGGTAATATGCAGTGAAAGGTCTATTGGATTTCAACTATATTCTAGCTGTATGGTAGGAGTTCAATTTTGAAGATATCCATTTGTTGACTTTTATTAAATTGACGTAAAAAAACAAAAAAACAAAAAAAAAAACCTTTTTGCTTCTTTGTATCCACAGGGCGTGTAGATGGGTTAACAGATCTCAATATACAGGATGTAACATCCCAAAGCATGAGGCTCACATGGAGAGGGATCAGAGGTGCCACCGGCTACCGTATCTCGTGGGTATCTGAATCAGGTAATTTGTTTCTATTATACTCGAAAAGTGCATATTGTTTACCTGCACCTCATTCCTCGGTGGTTGTTCCCCATGTACCTTGGATGGGCTCTACTCTCTTTTTGGCTTTAGTGCCACTGCACCGAAAACTGTCCATTCCTGTGATGACCAGCCCTACCCACCACACCCATGAAAAGCCCATTCTTCTAAAAGATTGGTTCAGGTTACAAAATAATGTCTACACTTTAAAGCAATCCTTTGATAGGGGGGTCTCCTCTGATCATTCAGATGTTTTAATTAAAGTGGTTTCTTTGGTTCTCAGCCTCACCACATGCTAATAACGGGGCAAGAATGTGCATGGCGCCTTTGATAAGAGAAATGTAAAGACTTGCACCACATCGGTGCCAAATGTTGTCTGCTTGGGTTATTGGGCCAAGGCACAAGGGAGTTACCTAGTTGGACGGAATTTCTGGAAGACATTCAAACAGATTTTTTTAGGGTAGCTAATAATACAATAGGAGTTCAACATGAAAGAACACAAGTGCCCGTCCTCACACAACCTTGTGACGTATCACAATAGTCCGTATGTTCATGCTCGGTATGATATGAAGATGTTCTGCAAAGTACTTTTTTTTTTTTTTTGCAGGCAACATTGTTATAAAAATAATTTTCCAACCCTTGTTAAAGTGTGCATTGCTAACATCATATTATATTACCAGTTGTGGTTTATCTGGGTTGTCCTTTTTTTGAACTGTTTTTTTTGGCAGAATGAAATGTAGCAAATTATAAAATGTGGATTATCCCAGGCGTCGTAATTCACACTCTCACCTTCTCTCACTCTCATTCTAACCATCTATCTTCCCTCTCTACCCCCCTCTCTCTCCTCCCTTTTGTTTCCCTCCTCTCTTTCTCCCTTCTCTCTCCCCCCTCCTCTAGTCTCTCTTATCCTTTCGCTCCCCTCACTCTTCCCCCGTCTTTCTCTCTCCCCCTCCCTCTTTCTGTTCTCTTGCCCTTTTCCCCTTCCCCCATTTCTCTCTCTCTCCCCCTGTCCTGTCTCTCTCTCCCCTCCCCCCATCTCTTTATCTCCCATCATCTCTCTTTCTCTCTCCCATCCCCCCTTCCACTCTCTCTCCCTTTTTCTCCCCCCCACCTTTCTCTCTCCACCCTCTACTGTCTCTCTCTCCACGCCCATCTCTCACTCTCCTCCCTCCTTTTCTCTCTTTCCCTCCCGTCCTCGTCTCTCTCTCTCTCCCCCTCCTCATCTCTCTTTCCCCCCTCCTCATCCCTCTCTCTCCCCCCTCCTTGTCTCTCTCTCTCTCCCCATCTCTCTCAACCTCCTCGTCTCTCTCTCTCCCTGTCTCTCTCTCTCCCCTCCCCTTCTCTCCCCTCCCCTTCTCTCCCCTCCCCATCTCTCTCTCCGCCATCTCTCTCTCTCCCCCTCCTCGTCTCTCTCTCCCCTCCTCGTCTCTCTCCTCCCTCCTCGTCTCTCTCCCCCCCCTCGTCTCTCTCTCCCACTCCCCGTCTCTCTCTCCCCCTCCCCGTCTCTCTCCCCCCCCTCCTCATCTCTCCCCTGTCTCTCACTCTCCTCCCTTCTTGTTTCTTTCTCCTCCATCCTCGTCTCTCTCTCTCCCCATCTCTATCTCCCCCTCCTCGTCTCTCTCTCTCCCTGTTTCTCTCTTTCCCCTGTCTGTCTCTCCCCCTTCTTGTCTCTCTCTCCCCATGTCTCCCCCTTTCTCTCTCCCCCTCCTCGAATCTCTCTCTCACCCCCCTCCTCGTCTCTCTCTCCCCCTCCCCGTCTCTCTCCCTCCCCGTCTCTCTCTCTCCCCATCTCTCTCTCTCCCCCCTCCTCATATCTCCCCCGTCTCTCACTCTCCTCCCTTCTTGTCTCTTTCTCCCACGTCCTCGTCTCTCTCTCTCCCCATCTCTCGCTTTCCCTCCTCGTCTCTCTCTCTCCCCCTCCTCCTCTCTCTCTCCCCGTCTCTCTCCCCCCTGTCTGTATCTCCCCCTCCCTGTTTCTCTCTCTCCCCATGTCTCCCCCTTTCTCTCTCTCTCACCCTCCTTGTCTCTCTCTTCCCCCTCTCCATGTCTTTCCCCCGTCTCTCTCTCTCTCTCTTTCCCCCTCCTCGTCTCTCTCTCCCCGTCTCTCTCGCCCCTTCTTTCCCTTCTCCTCCCTTGACTCCCTCCCCCTCTCTCCCCCTCCCTATCTCAGTCTCTTTTTCTTCCCCTTTTTCCACCCCTCCCCCTTCTCATTCTCTCCACTCTTCTCTCTTTATCTTTTTTCTCTCATGATTTAGTCCCTACTTCTCCCCTTTTTCTAACTCCCCCTCCTCTCTCTCTCTCCTTGTAGCTCCTACCTCCCACCTCCCTTTCTTCCCCCTCTGTCTCTTCTGTCTTTCCCCGATCCACTATCTCCATCCTAAATTATGTAGGCTTCCGGTTTTCTCTCGCTACCTCACTCTCCCACTTTGTTTCTCCTTGCTCCCGCCCCCCCCCCCCCCCAATATCTCTCTCTCTCCTCACTTCTTCTTCAAGTCTCAGGGTCTCCCCAATGAAGAGTTGGCAGTGGTTCCCGTATTCTATTGTAGACTAACAAAAGTAAAAAGTTAATATCAATCTGCACAATCTCGTGAAATAAAGTAGTGTATACATTAAATAATTAGCTGCTATCACTTACAAGTGTTCTCACTTCACTTAAAATGTGCAATTAATCAGGTTTAGGGTATATTAACAAAAGTAAAGATTTGGTTTGATTTTGCATTTAACTAAACTAAACATTCACATGTTATTATTTATTTATGGTACTTATATAGCGCTGAAAATGTACACAATGCTTTATACAGTATATACTGTATATTGTACATTGACATCAGTCCCTGCTCTCAAGGAGCTTACAATCTAAGGTCCCTGGCTCACATTCATACATACACATATTAGCGCCAGTTTAGACAGGTGCCAATTAACTTACCACCATGTCTTTGGAGTGTGGGAGGAAACCTGATTACTCGGAGGAATGCCACGCAGGCCCAGGGAGAACATGCCAACTCTAGTCAGGTAGTGCCGTGGTTGGGATTTGAACCAGATTGTACAGGTTCATCTTCATATTACATAGCATTGGTAAATGTAAATGAGATTGTACAGGGATTAGACAATCGGATTATATCATGTATGACAACCCTTAGTTTTGCAAATTTTTTAACACTTGAATTGTGTGTTTAATTTTCAGGGGAAGACACAAAAGACTTTGACGTTGGTCCATCTACAGAATCTTACTTTATCCAGAACCTCCAGTCCAGCACAGAGTACACTGTGTCCGTTAGTCCACTTTTTGGGGCCACAGAGGGGCCAGAAATATCTAAGAGGGTGAAAACAGGTAGCATTCAAATGCACCAACAAATGATAATTAGGACATTTTTCTTAACAGATTGGCGTTATATAGCCTTGGCAGTTCCCCATTATCCAAACCGTGAATACATGGAACCTGAGGCATCCTGAGCCAGAGCAGGGGGTGAACCTGGGAACATTAACAGATATTCCCCCCTTGTAAAACCAATGATATAGATTGAATTTAAAAAAATATATGTTTTAAAAAAAGTAAGGTGGGAGTGTCCATTTTTTTAAATGGTCATTTTACATCTTGACCCTCCTACAATTAGAAGACAATTTCAGATTACACTGTAATTACTGTAGCAACACCTGCTGGCGAAATCTGGCATTAAATTTCTGCAGGTTCTGAGGTCCTAGTGTCCTTGGTGTGGTTCTTGCCAAATTATTATACTGACATTGGGTTTATTTATAACTATTATTTAAATATTCTCCCATATTGAGAATATATATATATATATATATATAATTTTCTATTCTTTTTTAAACCTCTTAACTGCAAATTGTTAAAATGTTTGCCCTATGAACTTCCCTCTGAACTAATGCAGTCACAAATCCAAGAGTTTCTCCCCAGCTTCAATCTTATAGAACAGCTGAAGTGGAGAAGCAAAAGTTTGTAGTAGGATTATAGAGTCATTTTGTGTAAGAGTATTAGTATTTTGTCATAATATGAAATATCATTAGCGTTATTATTTTTGCTATAACTATAACTTTTATCCATAGCACTGCTCCCTAAACCCTTGTACACACGGTCGGAGATTCCGACGGAATGTGTCCGATTGGACCGTTTTGTCGGATATTCCGACTGTGTGTGGTCTACATCGGACTGTTTCCGTTGGAGTATCCGACGGACCAAGTTTTCCAACTTGTTGGTAAAATTTTCCGACAAAATGCTCCGATCGGACATACTCCGATCATGTGTAGAGAATTCAGATCGGACAAAGTGCCACGCATGCTCAGATCAAATTCCTACACCAAAGCTATTGGCTACTAGCGTGAACGTAGTCCCGTCGTAACGAAATAACGTGATCACGTCGGATTTTCCGACAACTTTGTCCGACCGTGTGTATGCAACAGTTTCGGACAAAATCCGACGGATTTGGTTGTCGGAATCTCCGACCGTGTGTACAAGGGCTTAGAGTCCACTGATTGTGCTGACAGTTCCCCTGCCACCTGAATTTATTTTAGACATATTATATGTGAAGATCAGTAACGTGTTGTCACAGTTCAAGGGGAAAGGAGGTAGATTGAAAAATGTAAAGGTAGGGGAGATGTGATAAAGAGCTCCCTATACCAATTCGAAATTCAATCATACCAAAAGCATGTTGGACTATACCGGTACTTAATTCGATACATAAAACTCAGAAAATATATAATAAAATAGTACAAATTTTAATACAAGGAAAGAATATTTTCACAAACAAAAAACAATATATTGATACAGCGAAACATATTATATTTAAAAAGCTAGTGTATCCCAGATTTCTTGTGTACAGTTACTCATAATCGAGTTCCGTTCTAGGAGTACATTTTGGAGATTCCTCGACTAGTTTCGCGGAATTGTATCCGCTTCATCTGGAGGTAGTCTAAGAATTAAACTATACATTAGAGAATTTATACCTATTCATATACTTATACAGTCATATAGATATATATCGCAAAATAAGCAAAATCAAAAGGAATATACAATTAAATTTTGTTGTCACAGTTGACTGGAAGGTCCCATCAAAATTTTTCTATGCAGCCCAATGATTTGTGGTTACACCTCTAGTACATACTTGCCTTTCCTGTTGTCCGCACCAGTAAACTCTGCTACATTGTGGAGAACCAGTGCCATGAAGTCTGCAGGGATTGGGAAAGCAACACTTCCAGGAGTGGGACCTTCTAGGTCACTGGTGAGAGCTGCAGGGGACCCAGGAGATTGACATGTCAGGAAGGGTAGTTTTCTTAGTGGATTAGGTGAGAGCAGTTTTCTGCAACAGAGCAGAGTTGATGCGGTGAGAGCAGCAGGAAAGGTAATTACACACTGTACATTATTTATTACATGCATGTGCTTTTATTAATAGGTTTTATAGGGTGACAGGGTCTCTTTAAATCCCTCAACAGTTTTTTCTATTTCTTTAGGACCCTGTTGATGAGGTCTCTGTGCTAAGTTCTTGCTTATGCACAGTCCTGCTTTTCCCATTACGAGGGGCTCCCACGATACCTGTGCTGAGTTCCTGGGTCTGAACACCCACTGGGCCAATTATGAGAGGTTCCCACCATCCCTGATCTGAGTTCACACGTCTGTACAGCAGCTTTTCCCATTATGAGGGGCTCTCACTATACTTGTGCTGAGTTCCTGGGTTTGAACACCCACTGGGCCAATTATGAATGGTTCCTACTTACCTGTACTGAGTTCCCAGGTTTGTACACCTGCTGTGCCCATTATGAGGGGTTCCCACCATTCCTGTGCTGCGTTCTTTTGTCTGCACACCTGCTCTTCCCATTACGAGGGGCTCCCACTATCCCTGTGCTGGCTCCCTGTGTCTGAACACCTGCTGTGCCCATTATGAGGGGTTCCCACCATTCCTGTGCTGAGTTCTTTTGTCTGCACACCTGCTCTTCCCATTACGAGGGGCTCCCACTATCCCTGTGTCTCAACACATGCTGTGCTCATTATGTTTGTATGTATTGAGTTCCCAGGTTTGTACACCTGCAGTATCCATTAAGGGGTTCCTACCATGAGGAACCCCTTAATGGAACATGTATTGGGTTCCCTTGTCTGCACACCTGCTCTTCCCATTATAAGGGGCTCCCACTCCCACCATTATAAGGGGCTCCCACTATTCCTGTTCTGACTCCCTGGGTCTGAGCACCTGCTGTGCTCATTATGAGGGGCTCCTATCCTCCTTGTGCTGAGCTCCCAGATCTTCACACCTGTTGTGCCCATTGTGAAGGATTCCTACTATCCCTGTGCTCAGTTCCCAGGTCTGCATACCTGCTCTTCCCATTATGAAGGGTTCCTACTATCCCTGTACTGTTCCTTTGTCTACACACCTGCTCTTCCCATTACGAGGTGCTCTTGCTATCCCTGTGCTGACTCCCTGGGTCTGCACACCTGCTCGTATGTAGGTCTCCTATCTTCCTTGTACCGCGTTCCCAGGTCTGCACACCTGTTGTGCCCATTATGAAGGGTTCCTACCTTCCCTGTGCTAAATTCCCAGGTCTGCATACTTGCTCTACCCATTATGAGGGGTTCCCACCATTCCTTTGCTGATTTCCTGGGTTTGCACACCTGCTCTGCCCATTTTGGTTGGTGCCCATCATCCCTGTGGTAAGTACCGAGGTCTGCACACTTGCTGTGCCCATTATGAAGGGTTCCTACCATCCCTGATCTGAGTTCCCAGGTCTGCACACCTACAATTCTGCCCATTATTGAGGTTTAACACCATCCATGTTGGATTTTTTTATTTATTTTCTATTATGGAGAATATAACAGAAGTAGCAGAACACAAAGGGTGGGAGGGAAGAGAACACCCAAGCCTCCAAGGTGGGCAGGAACAGCATGGATTAATAAACCACAAACTTGAATGTGATTTATTTTTCGATTCAAGATCCATTTCCAAAATATATGACCTCTCTATGACCATTTCCATTGTTAGTGCCCCTTTCAAGCTTACTGATGTTAACGCTTGGTCAGCTACAGGCTGGAAATTTAATGAAGAGGAACAAATCTTTTCTTTACATCTATTATCTCCTCGGCTGCATTTCCTGCAGAGGAGAGGCCAGATTTAAGATCAGTAAATATAACTAGATTACTGGAACTTTTGTTAGGCTAGAAGGCCCATGGTAAAGAGGAAATGTGAAAAGTATAGTAGGGGTAACATTACAAAACTGAGTTTTAAAACACAACTGAAGAATCTTTAAAAGGAAGCTTTGAGGATAGGAAAATGGCAGCTTCTACCGCTGTCTTATTTTTTTTAAGGTGTTGGCTCCAGAGCTGTCATCCAGACCTTGGCTTCACCATCTTGTTACATAAACAAGTATGTAGGCCGGTGTTCTGTTGAGAAGTGCCCCCCATCGAATAGTGCTCGCGCATGCGCAGGACGGAGCCGCACTTCAGCTAATTTGCTGATCAGCTGGAGTGACGTGACCAGGGAGCAAGCGCACATTGTAGGAGGCATCTCTCAATGGGAGCTACCATTTCACGGCCACAATTGAAACCTATGCAAACAGCAGGGGGAGACAGTAGTTCTTACACTGTGCCTCACTGTTGCAGGGCAGCTTTACAGTGTGCTGATGGTCCGGTTTTATATGTGTTGCAGGGCGGGTTTGCTGTGTTGAACGGCCGGTTTTGCTTGTGTGAAAGGGCGGCTGGTAACACAGACAAAACCAGCTCATCAACACAGACACTGGCCGCCCTCCAGCAGCAGCGATGCACAATGTAAGAACTACGGTCTCCGCCGCTATTTTTATAGGTTTAAATTGTGCCTGTAAAATGGCATCTCCCATCAAGAGATACCTCCTACGATGTGCGCATGCGCCCTGGCTACGCCAGCCCAGCTGATCGACAAATCAGCTGTTGTGCAGTTCCGCACGGCGCATGTGCAGTACATACCGGGCACTGTTGGACGGGGGGCACTTATAACAGAACACGGGCATGTTATTGTTAAAGACAACTTCTATATACCAATAAGCCCCCTGCCTGCAACCCCCTCAACCACTGGGTCATGATTGTGGGGAAGAGACCCTTATCCTCATTAACACGGGCAAGGCACCACCTCATGTTGAGGTCATGTGATCTGGTCTGGTTCAGAAGGGGGGGGGGGGCACACAATCATCCATCCAACTAATCCACAGAATATAACTGTTGGGGTATGTTCCTGACTCTCGTTGGACCTGAAGAAGGGGATTGGATAAGCTATGAAATGTGTTCAGCATTATAATTACTACCACTTCTAGATCTATCTTTCTTATCAGTTGTCAAGAGGAAGAACGCTAGTGCCTTTGGACCGGGGGTGGGGCTTGGGGGAGAGGGGCGGGGTTAGGTTGGGGCAGTGGTTAGTATTTTCCTGATGTCATTAGGTGGGAACAGTGGGAGGGACCTTTTCCTCCCAGGTTGAATCTGTCCAGGTTTACCAGGCTTGTTCCCAGTTGATGGCAGGGCTCTCCCTAAGTTCTAATGCCTTTCTGATTTGAATGGGGCTGCATTTGTCTGGCCTGGGGCTTGGAGGCACAAGCGGCTTTGGGTGATGTGCCCCCAGGAGGGGGGGTGGCATCCCTGGGTGTTCCAGTTGAACACTTTTGTAGCAGGTAGGGTAAGATAGAAGGCATAGTCAGCAATCGCTGCTAAGGTCAGGGTACCAGTGGTCAGCAGACAGACGAGCAGAGACGTAGTCAGGCCAGAGTCGAGGTCATATACAGGATTGGGGACAGGAGCAGATCTGTAGACAAGCCGGGGTCAGAGCCAGGAATGAGACAAGAAAAATCCAAGAGCAAGCCAGGTTGGTAAGGGGTAATTCAGTAGTACAAGCACACAGGGTCACGGGTATCAGGTCTGCATGCATCTGTCATTCCTTGAAAAGGCCAGAGGGCGCCAGAAACCACTGCAGGCAGTGTGCACCGGTGCGCAAAATCACACGCCATGGCGCGTATGCATGTGCCTGTTCTCTTCCATTGTGTGTGAACATTTCTGTGCAAATGAGCACAGCCATGTTGAATATTGGCCATTATGCCAGGTCTCCGGGCAAATCTTTTCTGGCTTGTTCCCTGACAGGCACCAGTCCAGTGCTGTCTTCCATCCAAACTTGATATGTGGATATGTCTATATGTGGAATTTAGTATCACATCTGTAGGATTGTTATTACTAAACATCTGTATTATACCTCTTTGCCCAGAATCAGGAATTGTTCAGGAGTTGAGATCATTTGCCAACAGCCCCACCTCAATCCAGGTGACGTGGAACCTCATCCCAGAGGCTACCGGCTATAGGCTGGAATGGAGGCAAGCCCGAGGTAACAGAAGGGCAAATTTAGTACTGGGATTAGTAAAGTAAGGTATGAGCAGGACAACAGGTAAAGGTATTAATCACAGACCTGTCTTCTAGGTGGTCCTAAGGCTCCACAGCTTGTGAATCTCCCCACGACCACCAATCAATATGAAATTACCAAGCTGCGGCCAGGAACGGAGTACCGTATAACCCTCTTCACCTTGTATGACGGCAGAGAGGTGGCAACTCCAGCAACCACCTATGAGACTGGTGAGTCAAGCCAAACCTGACGTTTTACGATCCATTGATCAGTGTTTCTCTGCAGAGCAGTGTTCATTTTGACCTCAAATCTCCATTCAGGTTTAGTCATAGCCCTTGTACACACGGTCGGACATTCCGACAACTAAATCTGTCAGATTTTGTCCGAAACTTGTGTTGCATACACACGGTCGGACAAAGTTGTCGGAAAATACGATCGTTCAGAACGTGATGACGTAATTTAGTTACGACGGGACTACGTTCAGGCTAGTAGCCAATAGCTTTGGTCTAGGAATTTGATCTGAGCATGCGTGCCACTTTGTCCGGTCGGAATTCTCTACTAGTGATGGACGAACTTCCGACGGGACGTTTCGCGAACGCGAAACGCGAACGGACACAAACGTTCGCGAAAACGACCGTTCGCCGCGGGCTCCATTGACTTCAATGGGAGGCGAATTTCGCAAACCTTTAGGTCGAATTTGCGGCCACGGGGTAATTATTAGGGGGTAGCACGTAGTCCCACCACCTGGACAATAGCATAATACATGTATGAGGTGAATTTGGGATCGATAACTACAAGCATTTTTTTTTTATTTGGGAAATTGTTCTGACAATTCAGGACTATGGAGCTAATGAAGGCAATGGAGGAGAGGGAAGGTCAGGGACCAGGGTAGGCAAACAAGAGGGTGCAGGAGATACAGAGCACTGACAGCAGCACCGTAATACAGAGCACTGACATCAGCACCGTGACATACAGCGCTGACAGCAGCTCCGTGACATACAGCGCTGACAGCAGCTCCGTGACATACAGCGCTGACAGCAGCTCCGTGACATACAGCGCTGACAGCAGCTCCGTGACATACAGCGCTGACAGCAGCTCCGTGACATACAGCGCTGACAGCAGCACCGTGACATACAGCGCTGACAGCAGCTCCGTGACATACAGCGCTGACAGCAGCTCCGTGACATACAGCGCTGACAGCAGCTCCGTGACATACAGCACTGACAGCAGCTCCGTGACATACAGCGCTGACAGCAGCTCCGTGACATACAGCGCTGACAGCAGCACCGTGACATACAGCGCTGACAGCAGCTCCGTGACATACAGCGCTGACAGCAGCTCCGTGACATACAGCGCTGACAGCAGCTCCGTGACATACAGCGCTGACAGCAGCTCCGTGACATACAGCGCTGACAGCAGCTCCGTGACATACAGCGCTGACAGCAGCTCCGTGACATACAGCGCTGACAGCAGCTCCGTGACATACAGCGCTGACAGCAGCTCCGTGACATACAGCGCTGACAGCAGCTCCGTGACATACAGCGCTGACAGCAGCTCCGTGACATACAGCGCTGACAGCAGCACCGTAAGCAGCCCCAGGAGGAAGTCAGCACAGCACAGGGATGGTGTGATCCCCTCATAATAAGAACCCCCAGGAGGAAGTCAGCACAGCACAGGGATGGTGGGAGCCCCTCATAATAAGAACACCCAGGAGGAAGTCAGCACAGCACAGGGATGGTGGGAACCCCTCATAATAAGCAGCCCCAGTAGAAATATGACACCGCTCAACCTCTTCAAAGAGGAGGGTAGGGGCATATAGTACGGTGTGCTTTTTTGGGTCAGGGAAGTGAGCCAAATGAATTAAGAAGGTCTGTGTGCTTGATTCCAAAAATTGTTTATAGCCATATACATGGTCTACTGATCACATGTGTTGAATTCCTCCGAGATCCATGCCTCATTCATTTTTAGAAATGTGAGGTAGTTAACACTGTGGTGAGCTAGGCGAGTACGCTTATCGGTCACAATCCCCCCTGCTGCGCTGAACGTCCTTTCGGACAGGACACTGGATGAGGGGCAAGCCAACAGTTCGATTGCAAATTGGGCAAGCTCTGGCCAGAGGTCAAGCCTGCCCACCCAGTAGTCTAGGGGTTCATCACTCCTCAGAGCGTCCACATCGGCCGTTAACCCAATGTAGTCGGACACCTGACGGTCTAGGCGTTCCCTGATGCTGGATCCGGATGACACCTGTCGATGGGTCGGCTGAAAGAATGACCTCATATCCGAAGTCACCAACACATCTTCAAACCGGCCTCTTCTTGCAGGCGCTGTTGGATTGGTACCCGCAAATCCTTCTCTGGGAGTGGGAATTGCTCCTCTGCCAGCGCACGCAAAAGCAGAATGCAGCATTTCTCGAAGCAAGGCCTGGAAGTGCTGCATTCTGACAGCCCTCTGCGACGGCGGTAACATTTCCGCCATTTTGTGTTTGTACCGGGGGTCTAAGTACGTTGCCACCCAGTACTGGTCCTTGACCCTCATGCTTTTTATACGGGGGTCCCTATTAAAACACTGGAGCATGAAGGCCCCCATTTGCACTAAAGTGGAAGCGGTGTGGTGGCCTGGCTCCTGCTCATCATCCAGGATAATGTCGTCCTCTTCATTCTCCTCTCCCCATCCTCGCACAACAGGGATCCCAGAAAGGTTTAAAGCATGCTCTTCTTGCTCCTGCTCATCCGCCCCGGCACCATCCTCCTCTGACTCCTCATCAGACTCCTGTTGTTGACTTGTCTCAGATAGAGTAGCCCCCCCTGGGAATTCATCCAGCATTGCGACTTCCTCATCTTCCCGCTCCTGCTCCTCCACAGCCTGATCAATGACACGACGCAATGCACGCTCCAGAAAGAAGGCATAAGGTACCATGTCACTGATGGCGCCATGGCTGCGACTGACCAGTTTGGTGATCTCCTCAAATGGCCGCAGAAGTCTGCATGTGTCGCGCATGAGCAGCCACTGGCGCGGTGAAAAAAAACCCAGCTCCCCAGAACCGTTTCTTTCGCAGAGTTCATACAGGTAGACGTTAACTGCACGTTTCTGCTGGAGCAGCCTATCAAGCATATAGAAGGTTGAGTTCCATCGCGTCGGGCAATCGCAAATAAGACGTCTGACCGGCAGATGGTGTCGCCGCTGAATGTCAGCAAGGCGAGCCATGGCCGTGTAAGATCTTCTGAAATGGGCCGAGATTTTCCTTGCCTGCCGCAAGATGTCCTGGACCCCAGGGTATTTGACAAGGAATCGCTGCACGACCAAGTTTAAGACGTGTGCCATGCACGGCACGTGCGTGATTTTGCCCTGTTTCAATGCGCTAAGCAGATTGGCACCGTTGTCACACACCACTTTACCAACTGTCAAATTGAGCGGTGTTAGCCACTCATCTGCCTGTGAACGCAAAGCTGAAAGGAGTGCCGGGCCAGTGTGGCTCTTTGCTTCCAGGCACAACAGACGCAGCACGGCATGGCAACGTCTCACCTGGCATGTGGAATAGGTTCTGGGGAGCTTGGGCGGTGCAGTGGAAGAGACGCTAGCAGCGGAAAAGGAGGAGGCAGCTGAGGAGGAGAGGGAGGAGGATGGAGTAGGAGGAGGAGAAGAAGAGTCAGGCCTGCATGCAATCCGTGGCGGTAAAACCAAATCTACACGGGTGCCACGGGTTACATGCTTGACGGCCGTCAGAAGGTTCACCCAGTGGGCAGTAAAACTGATATACCTTCCCTGCCCGTGTTTGCTAGACCACGTGTCTGTGGTCAGATGTATCTTGGCACCGACACTGTGTGCCAGAGATACATTCACTTGCCGCTGAACATGGCCATATAGCTCTGGGATGCCCTTCTCTGAGAAATACTTCCTTCCTGGGACCTTCCATTGTGGTGTTCCAATGGCCACAAATTTGCGAAAGGCCTCCGAGTCCACCAGTTTATATGGCAGTAGTTGGCGGGCTATGAGTTCTGACAAGCCAGCCGCCAACCGTTGGGCAAGAGGGTTATCCGGCGTCATCATTTTTTTACGCTCAAACATTAGGCCCACGGAAGCCTGCCTTTTTGCAGAAAAATGTGAGCTTGGCGTGATGGAAGGTGGAGTGGAGGACAATTGTGAGGAGAGAGGAGAAGGAGAAGTAGAAGACGAGGCTGGACGGTGAGAGCCTGCAGTGTGGCTTTGTGTGTTCCGTTGCTCCCACTGGGCTCGGTGATGGCTGCTCATGTGCCTTCTTAAGGCGGTCGTCCCTAGGTGAGTATTGGGCTTACCGCGACTAACGCGTTGACTGCAAAGATTGCAGATGGCAACGCTATTGTCAGCAGCGGACACGTTAAAAAAAGCCCACACTGCGGAGCCATGTGCCGGTGTCCTGGGAGCGCCAGATGTGACCGTACATGGTCGATGACTCGCTCCTGATACATTTGCAGTCTGCTTTGTCCCTGCTGTGCAATGTAAGTCATTGCTGCTTCTCCTCCCTATCTGCTGGTCCATATCTCCCTCTGAACTCCCCTCCTCTTCCTCTCTTGTGGGCACCCACGTGACATCACTAGACACGTCATCATCAACGTCACCTTCCCCACCGCTATAAGTAGAGTAGGCAGCAACACCGGGGACCAACCTCCTCCTTGGGCTGATCTGGGTACTGGCGTCAGACTGCTGAGTAGCGCTTGTTGCTACCTCCTCTTCCTGATCCAATACCAAGAGTGGCTGCGCATCAGAAATGTCCTCTTGATATGGATCGGAAAATAATTCCAGTGACTCAAGCGGAAGGTATGTGGTGGTGGTGGTGGTGGTCGTGTTGTTGGTGGTAGTGTCTTTGGGGGTGCACATAGCAGAGAGTGAAGAAGAGGGTGCAGATCGAGAGGATGAGGAGGGTGCAGAAGAGTAAGGCTGAGCGAGCCACTCAACCAAGTCTGGTGCATCCTTTAAAGTAATTGAACGCACCTTCTGCAACTTCCCACTTTGGCTCAAGCCTGTTGCTCCTGCCCTACCCCTACCACCCCTGCGGAAGGGCCTGCCTCTTCCTCTGCATGTCATTTTTTAAATGACCCTGTGACAAAACTCTTAGTCCCTATACCGCTGAAGGACTGCTGCAGTATAGGTGAGCGGTCAGCAGTGGTGCACGTCAACCCTATCTATTGTGGACCTATAGCGGTCCTTACAGAACAGCAGACTGTACCGCACTCAAGCCTATGTACCGTAGCACCCTATACCAAGTTACCAGTCCTTATAAGAACTTTTGTGGACCAAGCAGGTTGTGTATTAGTGTTTAGCAGACTGTACGTCAGTCCCTATACCGCTGAAGGACTGCTGCAGTATAGGGCAGCGGTCAGCAGTGGTGCACGTCAACCCTATCTATTGTGGACCGATAGCGGTCCTTACAGAACAGCAGACTGTACCGCACTCAAGCCTATGTACCGTAGCACCCTATACCAAGTTACCAGTCCTTATAAGAACTTTTGTGGACCAAGCAGGTTGTGTATTAGTGTTTAGCAGACTGTACGTCAGTCCCTATACCGCTGAAGGACTGCTGCAGTATAGGTGAGCGGTCAGCAGTGGTGCACGTCAACCCTATCTATTGTGGACCTATAGCGGTCCTTACAGAACAGCAGACTGTACCGCACTCAAGCCTATGTACCGTAGCACCCTATACCAAGTTACCAGTCCTTATAAGAACTTTTGTGGACCAAGCAGGTTGTGTATTAGTGTTTAGCAGACTGTACGTCAGTCCCTATACCGCTGAAGGACTGCTGCAGTATAGGGCAGCGGTCAGCAGTGGTGCACGTCAACCCTATCTATTGTGGACCGATAGCGGTCCTTACAGAACAGCAGACTGTACCGCACTCAAGCCTATGTACCGTAGCACCCTATACCAAGTTACCAGTCCTTATAAGAACTTTTGTGGACCAAGCAGGTTGTGTATTAGTGTTTAGCAGACTGTACGTCAGTCCCTATACCGCTGAAGGACTGCTGCAGTATAGGGCAGCGGTCAGCAGTGGTGCACGTCAACCCTATCTATTGTGGACCGATAGCGGTCCTTACAGAACAGCAGACTGTACCGCACTCAAGCCTATGTACCGTAGCACCCTATACCAAGTTACCAGTCCTTATAAGAACTTTTGTGGAACAAGCAGGTTGTGTGTTAGTGATTAGCAGACTGTACGTCAGTCCCTATACCGCTGAAGGACTGCTGCAGTATAGGTGAGCGGTCAGCAGTGGTGCACGTCAACCCTATCTATTGTGGACCGATAGCGGTCCTTACAGAACAGCAGACTGTACCGCACTCAAGCCTATGTACCGTAGCACCCTATACCAAGTTACCAGTCCTTATAAGAACTTTTGTGGACCAAGCAGGTTGTGTATTAGTGTTTAGCAGACTGTACGTCAGTCCCTATACCGCTGAAGGACTGCTGCAGTATAGGGCAGCGGTCAGCAGTGGTGCACGTCAACCCTATCTATTGTGGACCGATAGCGGTCCTTACAGAACAGCAGACTGTACCGCACTCAAGCCTATGTACCGTAGCACCCTATACCAAGTTACCAGTCCTTATAAGAACTTTTGTGGACCAAGCAGGTTGTGTATTAGTGTTTAGCAGACTGTACGTCAGTCCCTATACCGCTGAAGGACTGCTGCAGTATAGGGCAGCGGTCAGCAGTGGTGCACGTCAACCCTATCTATTGTGGACCGATAGCGGTCCTTACAGAACAGCAGACTGTACCGCACTCAAGCCTATGTACCGTAGCACCCTATACCAAGTTACCAGTCCTTATAAGAACTTTTGTGGACCAAGCAGGTTGTGTATTAGTGTTTAGCAGACTGTACGTCAGTCCCTATACCGCTGAAGGACTGCTGCAGTATAGGGCAGCGGTCAGCAGTGGTGCACGTCAACCCTATCTATTGTGGACCGATAGCGGTCCTTACAGAACAGCAGACTGTACCGCACTCAAGCCTATGTACCGTAGCACCCTATACCAAGTTACCAGTCCTTATAAGAACTTTTGTGGAACAAGCAGGTTGTGTGTTAGTGATTAGCAGACTGTACGTCAGTCCCTATACCAATGAAGGACTGCTGCAGTATAGGGCAGCGGTCAGCAGTAGTGCACGGCAACCCTATGTATTGTGGACCGATAGCGGTCCTTACAGAACAGCAGACTGTACTGCACTCAGGCCTATGTACCGTAGCACCCTATACCAAGTTACCAGTCCTTATAAAAACTTTTGTGGACCAAGCAGGTTGTGTGTTAGTGTTTAGCAGACTGTGCGTCAGTCCCTATACCGCTGAAGGACTGCTGCAGTATAGGGCAGCGGTCAGCAGTAGTGCACGGCAACCCTATGTATTGTGGACCGATAGCGGTCCTTACAGAACAGCAGACTGTAACGCACTCAGGCCTATGTACCGTAGCACCCTATACCAAGTTACCAGTCCTTATAAGAACTTTTGTGGACCAAGCAGGTTGTGTGTTAGTGATTAGCAGACTGTACGTCAGTCCCTATACCAATGAAGGACTGCTGCAGTATAGGGCAGCGGTCAGCAGTAGTGCACGGCAACCCTATGTATTGTGGACCGATAGCGGTCCTTACAGAACAGCAGACTGTAACGCACTCAGGCCTATGTACCGTAGCACCCTATACCAAGTTACCAGTCCTTATAAAAACTTTTGTGGACCAAGCAGGTTGTGTGTTAGTGTTTAGCAGACTGTGCGTCAGTCCCTATACCGCTGAAGGACTGCTGCAGTATAGGGCAGCGGTCAGCAGTGGTGCACGTCAACCCTATCTATTGTGGACCGATAGCGGTCCTTACAGAACAGCAGACTGTACCGCACTCAAGCCTATGTACCGTAGCACCCTATACCAAGTTACCAGTCCTTATAAGAACTTTTGTGGACCAAGCAGGTTGTGTATTAGTGTTTAGCAGACTGTACGTCAGTCCCTATACCGCTGAAGGACTGCTGCAGTATAGGGCAGCGGTCAGCAGTGGTGCACGTCAACCCTATCTATTGTGGACCGATAGCGGTCCTTACAGAACAGCAGACTGTACCGCACTCAAGCCTATGTACCGTAGCACCCTATACCAAGTTACCAGTCCTTATAAGAACTTTTGTGGAACAAGCAGGTTGTGTGTTAGTGATTAGCAGACTGTACGTCAGTCCCTATACCAATGAAGGACTGCTGCAGTATAGGGCAGCGGTCAGCAGTAGTGCACGGCAACCCTATGTATTGTGGACCGATAGCGGTCCTTACAGAACAGCAGACTGTAACGCACTCAGGCCTATGTACCGTAGCACCCTATACCAAGTTACCAGTCCTTATAAGAACTTTTGTGGACCAAGCAGGTTGTGTGTTAGTGATTAGCAGACTGTACGTCAGTCCCTATACCAATGAAGGACTGCTGCAGTATAGGGCAGCGGTCAGCAGTAGTGCACGGCAACCCTATGTATTGTGGACCGATAGCGGTCCTTACAGAACAGCAGACTGTACTGCACTCAGGCCTATGTACCGTAGCACCCTATACCAAGTTACCAGTCCTTATAAAAACTTTTGTGGACCAAGCAGGTTGTGTGTTAGTGTTTAGCAGACTGTGCGTCAGTCCCTATACCGCTGAAGGACTGCTGCAGTATAGGGCAGCGGTCAGCAGTAGTGCACGGCAACCCTATGTATTGTGGACCGATAGCGGTCCTTACAGAACAGCAGACTGTAACGCACTCAGGCCTATGTACCGTAGCACCCTATACCAAGTTACCAGTCCTTATAAGAACTTTTGTGGACCAAGCAGGTTGTGTGTTAGTGATTAGCAGACTGTACGTCAGTCCCTATACCAATGAAGGACTGCTGCAGTATAGGGCAGCGGTCAGCAGTAGTGCACGGCAACCCTATGTATTGTGGACCGATAGCGGTCCTTACAGAACAGCAGACTGTAACGCACTCAGGCCTATGTACCGTAGCACCCTATACCAAGTTACCAGTCCTTATAAAAACTTTTGTGGACCAAGCAGGTTGTGTGTTAGTGTTTAGCAGACTGTGCGTCAGTCCCTATACCGCTGAAGGACTGCTGCAGTATAGGGCAGCGGTCAGCAGTAGTGCACGGCAACCCTATGTATTGTGGACCGATAGCGGTCCTTACAGAACAGCAGACTGTAACGCACTCAGGCCTATGTACCGTAGCACCCTATACCAAGTTACCAGTCCTTATAAGAACTTTTGTGGACCAAGCAGGTTGTGTGTTAGTGATTAGCAGACTGTACGTCAGTCCCTATACCAATGAAGGACTGCTGCAGTATAGGGCAGCGGTCAGCAGTAGTGCACGGCAACCCTATGTATTGTGGACCGATAGCGGTCCTTACAGAACAGCAGACTGTAACGCACTCAGGCCTATGTACCGTAGCACCCTATACCAAGTTACCAGTCCTTATAAGAACTTTTGTGGAACAAGCAGGTTGTGTGTTAGTGATTAGCAGACTGTACGTCAGTCCCTATACCAATGAAGGACTGCTGCAGTATAGGGCAGCGGTCAGCAGTAGTGCACGGCAACCCTATGTATTGTGGACCGATAGCGGTCCTTACAGAACAGCAGACTGTAACGCACTCAGGCCTATGTACCGTAGCACCCTATACCAAGTTACCAGTCCTTATAAGAACTTTTGTGGACCAAGCAGGTTGTGTGTTAGTGATTAGCAGACTGTACGTCAGTCCCTATACCAATGAAGGACTGCTGCAGTATAGGGCAGCGGTCAGCAGTAGTGCACGGCAACCCTATGTATTGTGGACCGATAGCGGTCCTTACAGAACAGCAGACTGTACTGCACTCAGGCCTATGTACCGTAGCACCCTATACCAAGTTACCAGTCCTTATAAAAACTTTTGTGGACCAAGCAGGTTGTGTGTTAGTGTTTAGCAGACTGTGCGTCAGTCCCTATACCGCTGAAGGACTGCTGCAGTATAGGGCAGCGGTCAGCAGTAGTGCACGGCAACCCTATGTATTGTGGACCGATAGCGGTCCTTACAGAACAGCAGACTGTAACGCACTCAGGCCTATGTACCGTAGCACCCTATACCAAGTTACCAGTCCTTATAAGAACTTTTGTGGACCAAGCAGGTTGTGTGTTAGTGATTAGCAGACTGTACGTCAGTCCCTATACCAATGAAGGACTGCTGCAGTATAGGGCAGCGGTCAGCAGTAGTGCACGGCAACCCTATGTATTGTGGACCGATAGCGGTCCTTACAGAACAGCAGACTGTACCGCACCCAAGCCTATGTACCGTAGCACCCTAGACAGACCAAGTTACCAGTCCTGATAAAGAGCTTTGTGGAACAAGTGAGTTGTGAATGATTAGCAGACTGCAGCAGAAGGGCAGCAGTCAAGTATAATATTCTTTCTATATTTGGAAGAAAGAATATTATACGTGTACAAGCCTATTACCGTACCACTGATACCAGTCCTGAAAAGAACCTTTGTGGAACTAATAGTAACAGCAAGTCTTTAAAATTATCCTCACTGCCTGACACACTGCTTCCTGCCTGTCCCTATACAAATTGGCAAAAAAGAGTAGGCTGGAACGATTAGCTGGAACAGCTCTTTTGTGGACCTGATAGTAACAGCTAATGATGATGATGATGATGATGATGAAGAAAGACTAATCTGGCTGAGCTGTCCCTAAAATAGCAGCATACAGCGCTCTGTCCCTTTATCTAAACTGACAAAAGAAACTCAGGCTGCTGACCTAACACCTATACCAGTCCTGAAAAGAACTTTTGTGTACCAAATAGCTAGCGTTTTCTCTGTCCCTACTCCACACAGGATCCTTTCCCTACAGTGACAGAAGAAAGAATGTAAAATGGCCACCGGATCGGGTGTATTTATAGGTTAGGGGGAATGTCCAAGTGTCCATGAGCTGTCATGTCTCAATTGGTTGTCCTGTAACACATGATAAACGTGTCACGAAAGGTTAAAGTTCTTGTATACATTAAACACGTAAGTCCGCCGGGGCGAACGACGGAAAAAGGCGTTCGAACCCGCGGACGGCGAAAGTCGGAAATTCGCCGCGAAACGACCGCCGGGCGAACCGTTCGGCCATCACTATTCTCTACACACATTCGGACAAAGTCCGATCTGATCATGTTGTCGGAAAATTTTATAGCCCAGCTCTAAAACTTTGTCGGTCGGATATTCCGACGGAAACAGTCCGATGGAGCCCACACACAGTCGGATTATCCGACAACACGGTCCGATCGGACATTTTCCATCGGAATGTCCAACCGTGTGTACAAGGGCTTACACTTAAGTCCCGTACACATGATCAGAAAATCATACGAAAAAATACCGCTTTCGAATCGATCGTCCGATAAACTAACCGTTAGTACAGATCTTTTGAGAGCCAATCATGACAGTTCATCCGATAATATCCGATCGGACATGCACAAAAAATGTTGGTCGGTCGGATATTCCGACGGAAACAGTCAGATGGAGCCCACACACAGTTGGATTATCCGACAACATGGTCCGATTGGACATTTTCCGTCGGAATGTCCGACCGTGTGTACAAGGGCTTAGTCTTTTGA
Source organism: Lithobates pipiens (assembly GCF_037356315.1). Taxonomy (NCBI): domain Eukaryota; kingdom Metazoa; phylum Chordata; class Amphibia; order Anura; family Ranidae; genus Lithobates; species Lithobates pipiens. The sequence continues at coordinate 58,667,733 of NW_027507785.1, forward strand.
CTAAACTGCCACTTTAGTTTTAGGCGTATTTTAGTCATCTAAATTGTTTTAGTCGCTTTTTAGTTTAACTAAATTCGAATGGATTTAGTTAAATTGTAATTAATTATTTAAGCATTTTTCTGAAATTTCCAAACTCATTATAGACTCCTGGAGTAAAAAATCGAATAACATTATTCTTTATTATTATTATCATTATACAGGATTTGTATAGCGCCAACAGTTTACGCAGCGCTTTACAATATAAAAGGAGACAATAAAGTTACAATACAATAAAATACAAAAGGGCCCTGCTCAGAAGAGAGTAAAAATCTAATAGGGTGGGGCAGGCGGTACAAAAGGTTGTAACTGTGAGGAACGAGCTGATGGAAGTGGTAGAAGATTAGTTGGAGACGTGATAGGCTTTCCTGAAGTGATGAGTTTTCGTGCTTATTTTCGGATTTTCGAATTTGCGAATTTTTGAAGTTTTGAATTTCCGAATATTCGGAAATTAAAAAATTCATATATTTCAAATGAACTAATTTGGAAACTAAACTAATTGCACATGTCTATGTGGAAGGAAACCCACACAAGCACAGGGAGATCATGCAAACTCCATGCAGATATGTCCTGACTCGAAAACCATTTCTGCAAAATAAAAAAACAGAGCTTTTTAAAGCCCTGTAGGACCAGAAATCTTAGTATGATGCTTTGAAGGCTGGGGGAGAGATTTGGAATCTAATAGAACCCAGATCTCCCCCATAAAGAGGACCTGTCATGGCTCATGCTATTTCATGTTCCAAGCCGGGTCAGGGGAGAGGCCAAGCGCAGAGCCAGGGGTGGGTTCAAGGGCGGGTCAAAGGGGGCCCCAAAAGGTAGCCTGTACAGGACCCATGATTTCTAACAGCAGCCCTGACTGGATGTATCTTCCCAGCGGGGAAACAAACAGCAATAAAATCCTTGACATGAGGTTCTAACCATTACCAAGCATAAAATTAACTTTTTAGATACACTTTAATAATTTAACAATGTAATTGTAAATTGAAATAAATAAATAATAATAAACCAATCTATAAATATACAAATAATATCCAAATATCAAAAAATAAATAAATAATGTATACAAATATTGAAATAAATAATAAAAAATAAATAAAGAATTATCTCATTTTAAATTTGTTGTATCAATATTTTAAACCAAATGGGAGTTTTCCTTAAAAAATGGAATTAAACTCTCCCAATCAACACTATTTTTAATCCTTATGCTGCTTAGTAAATTGATAGGAAGGTATATTTTATTTACTTGTTTTAGACTTTTTTTTTTTTTTTTGCTTCCTGGTTTCTGGCCTAGGCCAAAATGATGTCATACATCCCAGGCATTTTTTTTCTTTCATCTGGCAGAGGGGAGAAGGGGGCTTTCTCAGCTAAGCACAACCCCCCTGTTTGCATGCCTGAGCTAAGGGCAGATGAATTCAAAGAAGTAAATACTACATGAATTATCTGCCCTTACTCAAGATGGCCGCAGCTAGAAATGCTGGGGGGGGAGGGGTGGGGTGGTGTTTTTTTAAAGTGATTTCTCAACAAAATAAAGCATGGGGACATAGATGGATGGGGGAATTTGCTTTGAATATTAAAAATTAATGAATTAGCGTTTTTGGTTTGTGGTGCTCAGACCCAGTTAAGTTCCACTTTAAAAGACAAGTTGTAAACTGGCATCACTGTGGTTTTAGTATTTACCTCTTAATAGTTTGGGTTCCTGAAATGTTACCTTTTTCTTTTGACCAAGGTGTCGTAGGTACAGTTACCAACTTGCGGCTTGTAGATGTCACTGGCAAAAAAGTGCGTTTGGCGTGGACGGCATTGGCGGGTGCAACGGAATACAAGGTGGTGATTCGCAGCACTGATGGTGAGGATGGTCATGTACTTGTTTTTTTCCAGAAAGAGAAGGATGGCGTGAAGAATGCCAAACTACAAATCAATGCAAGTGTTCAGCAAACAATTTGAAAAAAAAAAAGTCCCATGTGTTTCGAGGGTCTGAGCACTCTTCAGGGCTTGGATGTCATAGATATGGTTTTATAAGAATACATATAGCACAATTAACAAACTGACTGATAAAGTTTAATTGAGTGCTACAGTATGTGAAATTGCTTTATACAGTGTTAGTTTGCGGTCAACAAATCTAGACATGTGCACTGCCGAAAAAATCATTTGTTTTAGTTTCATTCATTTTTTTTTTTTTTTTCGTTTTTTGGGTCATTCGTTATGATTGAAATACATCAATTCGTAAAATCGTAAATTGGAAAATCCAAAAACCTGGAAATTTGAAAATTCGGAAATTTGAAAATTCAAAAATCCGAATGTTAGACAATCTGAAAATAAGAAAGAAAATCTGAAAATTCTAAAGCATAAAAATCGGAAATAATAGATAACTAACTAATAATAACTAACTATTAAATTATAGCTATTGGAATTTCCTTTCAAATTTGGCTGTTAGTGAATGTAACGAATACGAATTTATCCGAAGTTACAAATTATCGGAAAAAACGAATACCGTATCTAAACAAATGGAACAGAACAAATTAATAACAAATAATAATAATAATAAAACGTTATTATTATTATTATTATTGTTTAATATTATTGATTAGTTATGTTCCATTCGTTTAGAAATGGCATTCGTTATTTCAGATAATTCATAGCTTCGGATAAATTTGTATTCGCTACGTTCACTAACAGACAAATTTGAAAGGAAATTCCAATACCTATAATTTAATAGTTAGTAATAGTTCTTATTAGTTATTATTTCAGATTTTAGAATTTTCGGGTTTTTGAATTTTCAGATTTTGGTTCTTATTTTTGGACTTTCAGATTTCCAAATTTTCGAATTTCCAGAATTTAGAATTTACGAATTTTCGAATTTCTGACTTTCCGAATATTCTAATTTATGATTTTCCAAACTTACAAAATGTCCGGATTTTAAAATTTACGAATTTTAGAATTTCCAGATTTTAGAATTTCTGAATTTTTGGATATTCAAATTTAAGAATTTATGAATATTCGTAAAAATTAGTTGAACGGCTTTTTGTTAATTTGGATATTTCCGAATCAATAAATTTGTCGAGATTCGTTAAAAAACTCATTCGGAACGAAACTAATTGCACATGTCTAAACACATCTCTTAGCCCTTGTACACACGGTCGGACATTCCGACAACAAAATCCGTCGGATTTTGTCTGACGGATTTTGTCCGAAACTTGTGTTGCATACACACGGTCGGACAAAGTTGTCGGAAAATCCGATCGTACTTAACGTGATGCCGTTATTTCATTACAACGGGACTACGTTCCGGCTAGTAGCCAATAGCTTTGGTCTAGGAATTTGATCTGAGAATGCGTGGCACTTTGTCCGATCGGAATTCTCTACACACAATCGGACAAAGTCTGATCGGATCATGTTGTCGGAAAGTTTTATAGCCCAGCTCTAAAACTTTGTCCGTCGGATATTCCAACGGAAACAGTCCGATGGAGCCCACACACAGTCGGATGATCCGACAACACGGTCCGATCGGACATTTTCCGTCGGAATATCCAACCGTGTGTACAAGGGCTTACACTTAAGATTACGATTACGATTTTCGTTTAATCAGTACAGTTGTCCCTCCATAATGCAATACAAATATACAAATTTTTATTCTGTCATATGAGAATTTTCGTGACTTTAGTAAACTCTTCAGTTTCGATCTGAGATTAGCATGCAAAAAAAAAAAAAAAATGGATGATCAATCGTCTGATAATCTCGTTGTGCGTACCAGGCATTACAGTGTAGAAAAAACAAAATCTCTTACAGGGTCTTTTGAAAGAACGAGACGAATTCCGGGCAACCAAAACACGATTGAAATTAACAGTCTTGAAGAAGGTGTGACATATGAGGTGTTTATATCAGCGCTGATTGGACGAAGGGAAGGCTCGCCCGTGTCCATCACTGTCCAGACAGGTAATTGCAGAAACAAGAATTAATCAATTAAGAGTATCTGGTTCTTTTTTTTTTTTTTTTTATTATTTCTTTTAGGAGCTTAGCATAAAGTTTTTTAACCCAAATTACAGCTACAGCTGTAGTGAAAACAAAAAAGTTTCCATAGGTATCGGTAATTGGTATCGGCGAGTACTAAAAAAAATGGTATCGGTGCAGCCCTAATATGTATATACAGTATTTCACAAAAGTGAGTACACCCCTCATATTTTTGCAAATATTTTATTATATATTTTCATGTGACAACACTGAAGAAATGACACTTGTCTACAATGTAAAGTAGTGAGTGTACAGCTTGTATAACAGTGTAAATTTGCTGTCCCCTCAAAATAACTAAACACACAGCCATTAATGTCTAAACCACTGGCAACAAAAGTGAGTACACCCCTAAGTGAAAATCTCCAAATTGGGGCCAATTAGCTATTTCCCCTCCCCGGTGTCATGTGACTCGTTAGCGTTACAAGATTTCAGGTGTGAATGGGGAGCAGGTGTGTTAAATTTGGTGTTATTGCGCTGACTCTCTCATACTGGTCACTGGAAGTTCAGCATGGCACCTCATGGCAAAGAACTCTCTGAGGATCTGAAAAAAAAAATTGTTGCTCTACATAAAGACGGCCCAGGCTATAAGAAGATTGCCAAGACCCTGAAACTGAACTGCAGCAAAGTGGCCAGAACCATACAGCGGTTTTACAGGACAGGTTCCACTCAGAACAGGCCTCGCCATATTTGACCAATGAAGTTGTGCTCAGCGTCATAACCAGTGGTTGTCTTTTGGAAATAGACGTATGAGTGCTGCCAGCATTGCTGCAGAGGATGAAGGGGTGGGGGGGGTCAGCCAGACCATATGCCGCACAACCTCAATCAAATTGTTCTGCATGGCTGTCATCCCAGAAGGAAGCCTCTTCCAAAGATGATGCACAAGAAATCCCGCAAACAGTTTACTGAAGACAGGCAGACTAAGGACATGGATTACTGGAACCATGTCCTGTGGTCTGATGAGACCAAGATAAACTTATTTGGATCAGATGGTGTCAAGCGTGTGTGTCGGCAGCCAGGTGAGGAGTACAAAGGCAATTGTGTCTTGTCTACAGTCAAGCATGGCACTGGGGAGCTACAGTTTATTGAGGGAACCATGAATGCCAACATGGACTGTGACATACTGAAGCAGAGCATGATCCCCTCCCTTCTGAGACTGGGCCGCAGGGCAGTATTCCAACATGATAACAACCTCATGCACACCTCCAAGACGACCACTGCTTTGCTAAAGAAGCTGAGAGTAAAGGTGATGCACTGGCCAAGCATGTCTCCAGACCTAAACAATATTAAGCATCTGTGGGACATCCTCAAATGGAAGAAGGAGGAGTGCAAGGTCTGTAACATCCGTCAGCTCCGTGATGTCATCATGGAGGAGTGGAAGAGGACTCCAATGGCAACCTGTGAAGCTCTGGTGACCTCCATGCCCAAGAGGGTTAAGGCAGTGCTGGAAAATAATGGTGGCCACACAAAATAATGACACTGTGGGCCCAATTTGGACATTTTCACTTAGGGGTGTACTCACTTTTATTGCCAGCGGTTTAGACATTAATGGCTGTGTGTTGAGTTATTTTGATGGGACATCAAATTTACAGTGTTATACAAGCTGTACACTCACTACTTTACATTGTAATAAAGTGTCATTTCTTCAGTGTTGTCACATGAAAAGATAGAATAAAATATTTATAAAAATGTGAGGGGTGTACTCACTTTTGTGAGATACTGTGTATATATATATATATATATATATATATATATATATATATATATATACAGTATTATTATTTAAATTAAAAAAATACTAACCTATTGTCATGATCCCTATTTTCAGGCATGCCTGTACGTGGTAGTATTCTTACATTGTTTAAAGCAGGGGTCTCAAACTGGCGGCCCTCCAGCTGTTGCGGAAACTCCAAGTCCCATGAGGCATTGCAAGGCTGACAGTTACAAGCATGAGTCCCATAGGCAGAGGCATGATGGGATTTGCAGTTTTGCAACAGCTGGCAGGCTGCCAGTTTGAGGCCCCAGGTTTAAGGCATAGTCATTAAATGGTTGATTGCAGCTTTCCCCCCTATATCCTCAATTATCTTGATTCTGTTTTACATGATAGAATCATTGTCGATTGGCGCTGTGACAAACCTTCGAGTCTTGGAAGCAAGAGGAGAGCGAATCCGACTGGCCTGGAGAGGAGTACCTAGAGCCACGGAATATAGAGTCCTGATCAGAAATTCCGAAGGTAAGTTTCAACTTTTCTTTCTTTTCTTCAACTGTAAAACTCAAATGACTGCCCAGAATGCAGCGGCAGAATACATTTTTATCTTATACTTGCCAGTTTCAAGGGCATCCCATTTAGCAGGCACCTGGCTAGTCTTATTTAAAAATTATCAGGATGTCTCCTTGTAGCTTCTTAAGCTCTCACCCTTTGAGTGATAAAAGCCATTCTGTCTTTAGATTGGTGTTGTTTTGTTATTTATATAACTTGGTAAAAGTTAAACTCTGGGATTAATTAAAAAAAAAGAGTTAAAACCCCATTAAGAGGGTAGAGTATAAAGGTGTAATACTTAGCTTATTCCTTGCTCTGGTAGGCTTCTTTCAATCTGTGGAATCAGGCCTCCAAAGTTTCTGCTCTGGGGTTCTTCAGTGAATGGTTGCACTCTGATGTCATCATATACAATGCAGGACCAATAGTCCTGCATTGTATGTAAGGGTGGCGAGGGCTCACCCACAACCTGGAGCACCAGAGAGAAAAGGTAAGTGCAGAAAACCCGCTGGAGTGAGGTATATATGGTAAGTATTACACCTACAGGTGTAAGATGTAATACTTGCCTTATTCCTCACTCCAGCAGACTTCCTGTGCAACCAATCCTCCGAAACCAGTGGCATTGGGGAGCTGGTTTCACAGGCTGGAGTAAGCCTGTTGGATCGAGGTATAAAGTAAATATTACACCTTATTCCTCTACCCCTAAGTGTACTACTTATGCTGCGTACACACGACCGGACATTCCGGCAGAAGAGGTCCGACATAATCATTCTGTCGGATAGTCCGATTGCGTGTGGGATAGTCCAATCGTTTTTCTTTAAAAAAATCAGAAGAACCTCAAACTAGAACATGTTTCACATCTGTCCGACGGACTCAATCCCTATCGGAAAACCATTCGTCTGTATGCTGGTCCGATGGACCACATACGATGCAAGGGCAGCTATTGGCTACTGGCTATTGAACTTCCTTTTCTAGTCCCGTCGTACGTCATCACGTTCAAAACGAACAGACTTTTGAACAGACTTTAGTTCATTTGTGTGTGGGCAAGTCCGTTCATTCGATAGTCCGTCGTAACGCCGTCGAAAGTCCGTCGGGAAGACCGTCGGACCTTTTCTGCCGGAAAGTCCGGTCATGTGTACGCGGCATATCAATAAAGTATTCCTCGCTCCAGCAGGTTTCTTGCATTCACCTCTTATCTCCGATGCTCCAGATTATGGGCAGGCCCTCACCATCCTCATATACAATGCAGGACTATTGGTCCTGTCTTGTATATGAGTACATCAGATTGCAATTGGTGACTGGAGCACCGCAGAGCACAGGCCTGGTTGCACAAGCTGGAGGAAGCCTACCAAAGTAAAGGGTTTCCTTCTGATGCCCAGAGTGCGATTTAATATAACAACTTAGATTTACTGTATTTACTCTTCTTTATTGTAGGCTGTTTGGTTTCAGCTGGAAAAAGTGGAGAGTCTCTTCTCTAAGCCCTTGTACACACGGTCTGAGATTCCGACGGAATGTGTCCTATCGGACCGTTTTGTCGGATATTCCGACTGTGTGTGGTCTGCATCGGACTGTTTCCGTCGGAATATCCGACGGACCAACTTTTCCAACTTGCCGGTAAAATTTTCAGACAAAATGCTCCGATCGGACATACTCATGTGTAGCCTACTCCGACGGACAAAGTGCCACGCATGCTCAGATCAAATTCCTAGACCAAAGCTATTGGCTACTAGCCTGAACGTAGTCCCGTCGTAACGAAATAACGTCATCACGTTATGTACAATCGGATTTTCCGACAACTTAGTCCGACCGTGTGTATGCAACATCACTTCCGGACCTCTTCCGGAATTAATCCGTCGGAATTACTCCGACGGATTTGGTTGTCGGAATCTCCGACCGTGTGTACAAGGGCTTAGTCATTCAGCCACCTGGAAAGAGAAGTAAAGCAAAGCCTTTGTGTAGAAAAGCAAACAGGATGTAGAGACTGAAGATGGTCATACACCAGTAGAATTCTGAATAATTGGTAGAGGATTCCATCTTGCCATCATTGAGTCAACTAACTTTCTTTGAAAGCCCTATCATTTTTCCCAGATGCTACTTATATAGAATTGCAGACATATTAAACATTCGGAGTTAGAATTTAGTTTGTTCAAGAAAAATGTCCATCCTGCTTCACTAAATTCTCTCTCTGGAGTCGAAAATGATCATTGATTTGAATATCCAAGGATTATCAGTAATTATGGGAAATCTAGAGATGGCTGCAATGAGGTATGAGAGCTTATGTATTTTGCTTTACCTTTGTTGCTTGTTTACCCATAGATGGGACAGAGAGAAGCCAAGTGATTCCTGGAGACCAGACAACCTTTGACTTGACCGATGTGCAGGAAGGCATCACGTATGTAGTGAGGGTGACTCCAGTGGTGGGGACGAGAGAAGGAACACCTGTGACTATCAACGTCAAAACAGGTGGGACTCCATGCTATCTGTACAGTTATTTATTCCAACCTATGAAGCCCACAGCAGACATAAACAATCTTACTTCTCTTCACAGTCTTCCCATGTCCAACTTATGGCTTTAGGATTTGCTCCTTTTCCCCGCTACTCTTTTAATTACCGGTATCCCATTAGATATTCTGCAAACTCTTGTTCAAAATTCTCTCAAAACTCTTATTTAAACTCATTATAACCCAGTTTTTTTTTCCATATGCATGTAGGGTCACAACCTGTTGGCTGAAACCCCAAATATGGTCCCTCAATACATTTTGGGATCCTCAGACTGTTACAAATTTTGTTAAAGGGTCATTACCCCCTAAAGCTAATATTTTACTTTTGGGCAAATGTTGAAGAGTTACACCACCTGGCAGTTTCTCCTGGGAATAATAGGTGATAAGTTCCAGAGTCTGCATATTTGCTATAGCCATTATGCTGGATTTACTATAATTTATTTTAATGAACGGAGAATTAAAAAGGAGGTGATGGAACATCCTGGAAACATCCTAGGTGGTCAGAACAAAGTTGGAATTTAAGGCTGGGGTATTTCATTATCCAAGAAACAGAAGAAGCCAGGGATTGACTCAGCCTACTTGGCTCAACCTGTAGCTACAATACCATACTTGGGATGGTCAGCACTTTACTTGTCAAGGTTTCATTGAGCAAAACATTTGATGGTCTCAATGGTAAACTGATATTTAGGGGTACATGGAAACGTTGGGATTTTTCTGTTTTGTTTTGTGCCTATTTTTTCTTTGTTTCCTTTCTTGTTTCCAAATGCTAGTATGATGTTGCTGGACTACATAAATCAATCGATGGAAATCAGTAATATTAATACTTCAGAAATTCCTATAATGGAGATATGTTTGTTTTGTTTCTAAATGGTATGCTTCCTGTGATTACAGCGGAAGTAGGTATTGGTGGAGTGGCCAACCTTCGAGTGACGGAGACAACAGCCAACAGAATCCGCATTGTCTGGACTGGGATAGCAAGAGCTACAGGATACAGAGTTAGATGGAGACTAAGTGATGGTAGATCACATTTTTTTTTCAAATAAAAACTAAAGTGATTATTCATAAAGTCATAAATATTTAGGTATTTTTATTCTTTACACATAAGACACGTTTCAAGTGAATTCAGTAAACATTTGAACACAAAAAGTACCAGAACTAAGGAATCCAACCTACCTGCAAAGATTGAATGTCAACACCATGGGATTGATTTACTAAAAGCATAGCCGTGATCGTATAGTGGTTAGTACTCTGTGTTGTGATTTACTAAAAGCAAATAGACTGTGCACTTTGGCAGTGCAGTTGCTCCAGAGCTTAGTAAATAATGTGAAGCTCTACTTTGCAAAGAATACCCAATCACATGCAAGGAAAATAAAAACAAAAAACAAAAAAAAAAACAGCGTTTTTGCCTGCATATGGTTGGATGATGAAAGTTAGCAGAACTTAAAGCAACTGCAGAGTGCACACTCAATGTGCCTTTAGTAAATCAACCCCCATGGAATGACATAAAGCAGGGGACTCCAAACCTAAGAGCCACATCCAGCCCACTATAAAATTTTATCTGGCCCTCAGCTAGGGTCAGTGGAGTGTCTTCAATGTGCAAAATTAGGGATTAAAGTGGTTCTAAAGGTAGAATTTTTTTTTCTCGTAGCCTCCCTGGCGGTATTCCCGAGTCTGGCTTGGGGTGAGATTTAATTACCATAAGCGGTATTCCCAAGCCAGACTCAGGATCGCATTGCTGGATCCATCTAGGGGGTTACTTACCTTGTCCCCTGGATCCAGCAAAGTCTCCCCGCTGTGATCAGCGAGCCGCCGTGTCTCGGTCGGTCTGTCACAGTGCCGAGCTCCATTCCCTGCGAGCGTTGCGACGCACGGGGACGGAGTTCGGCGCCAAATTCAAAAAGTAAAAAACACAGTATAGATACAGTATATTGTAATCTTACAAATTACAGTACTGTATCAAATAATTACACACCCCCTTTGTCCCTAGTGGTTTGTCCAGTGCCCTGCATATAGTTTTATATTATAAATACTGTTCTTTATGCCAGGAAACTGGAGATTGTCCATAGCAACCAAAAAATGTCCCTTTACATCAAAAGTGGTTATAGACCAGCTACAAAACAGCGATAATAAATTAGAATCACTCGCAGAATTGAGCGATAGTAATTTGTGGGGAAATTCGTCATCAAACACTAAAAGTAATGACAGTGACAATTATGCAACTCAGCACATTTCAGTGTTTTTGATTTGATTACATTATTGAATAATTTTTATTATTATTATAATATTATTTGTTATAATTATTTATAGTTATTTTTTTATATATATATATATATACATATATATATTATATTATATTATAATTTATGATTTCATATTTCAAATTTTATCATACCCGGAATGTCTATTAGACTCTGGTTTGGACGGATTTAAGTGAATTATTTCTAAGAATTACAGACCTACAATATAAAACGCCAAATTTCCATGCAAAATAATGGTACTGCTTTCAGCAGCTAAAATCTGAAATAATCATATCGCCAGGGAGGTTAATGCATTGTATGCATTAAGATAAAAACTCTTCTGTGTGCAGCAGCACCCCCTAATACTTGCCTGAACCCCATCTCGACCCAGTGATGTTACACGTGAGCCTCGGCTGTCTGGGACTCTCTGTCCCTCCCACTGCTGTCAATCAAAGTCAGTGAGCCAATGATGAGAGAGAGGGGACGGACCAAGCAGCGGCTCCATGTTTGAATGGACACACAAGGCATTGGCCTCAGCTCGGGTACCCCCATAGCAAGCTGCACTTGGCAGGAGGGATTTGCCAGGAGCGCCGGCGAGGAACCCCAGAAGAGGGATATCTGGGCTGCTCTGTGCAAAACCAGATAAGTATAACATGTATCACTTTAAGGAAAGCAAAGTCTGCCTCTGTTAGCCACAGGATCTACAAGATGGCTTACAACCGAGAGTCCCTAAAGAACTCAGTCAGGTTATAGCCAGACCGCTATTCCTCATCTTCATGGACAGCATACTGACAGGAATGGTACCAGCTGATTGGCGAAAAGCCCACGTGGTACCAATATTAAAAAATGGGCAGAGATCCGTTCCTGGGAACTATAGGCCTGTCAGTCTAACGTCGGTAGCTTGCAAACTATATGAGGGGATGGTTAGGGACCATATCCAAGAATTTGCTGATGAAAACAGTATAATTAGCAGTATTCAGCACAGGTTTACGAATAGGTCACGCTTGCCAAACCAACCTATTAACATTCTACGAGGAAGGGAGCTGCCATCTGGACAAATGTTGGCCAATGGATGTGGATTTTGATAGAGCATTTGATTCAGTCCCCCCACAAACACTTTATCTAGAAACTGAGGTCTGTAGGCATGGAATATAGGGTATGTACCTGGATAGAAAACTGGCTTTGGGGGCGTGTCCAAAGGGTGGTGAAAAATAACGCATACTCAGAATGGTCTAGAGTGGTTAGTGGGGTACCCCAGGGCTCTGTCCTGAGACCAATTCTGTTGAATCTGTTTATAAATGATATAGATGATGGGATAAATAGCCTGATCTCAGTGTTTGCTGACGACACAAAAATATGCAGGACAATAACAACACAGCAGGATATAGAAACTTTACAAGAGGACCTGAATAAATTAATGGAGTGGGCTACTACATCCGTCCAGTTTTGTTCACCAAACTTCACAAGGGATGTGCTGGAGCTGGAGAGAGTCCAGAGAAGGGCAATTTAATTAATATGGGGACTGGAGAACCTCAATTATGATGAACGAGTACAAGCCCTAAATGTATTCTCCCAGGAGAAGAAATGCTTGAGAGGAGATATGATTCTGATGTGCAAATATCTCAATGGCGATCCCATCATAAATATGAAACTTTTCAATCCCAGGTAGTGTAAGCCCTTGTACACATGGTCGGACATTCCGACAACAAAATCCGTCGGATTTTGTCCAACGGATTTTGTCCGAAACTGGTGTTGCATACACACGGTCGGACAAAGTTGTCGGAAAATCCAATCGTACGTAATGTGATGACATTATTTCATTACGACGGGACTACATTCCGGCTAGTAGCCAATAGCTTTGGTCTAGGAATTTGATCTGAGCATGCGTGACACTTTGTCCGATCGGAATTCTCTACATACAATCGGACAAAGTCCGATCGGATCATGTTGTCGGAAAGTTTTATAGCCCAGCTCTAAAACTTTGTCCGTCGGATATTCCAATGGAAACAGTCCGATGGAGCCCACACACAGTCAGAATATCCGACAAAACGGTCCGATAGGACACATTCCGTCGGAATCTTCGACCGTGTGTACAAGGGCTCAGAGGACACGGGGCCACACAATGAGACTGGAAGAGAAGCGGTTTCACCTTAAGCTGCGTAGGGGGTTTGTCACTGTCAGGGCGGTAAGGATGTGGAAGTCTCTTCCACAATCAGTGGTGTCGGCAGGAAGTATGGATAGATTTAAAAGACTTTTGGCCGTGCATCTTAACGTAAACAATTTAAGGGGATATGGAAAATGATTTTGCTACACACACCTACACAGGTTGAACTGGATGGACTGTTGTCTTTATTTAACCTTACTTACTATGTTACTATGTCTAGGCTTCAACCCTCTCCAAATCACACCTAGACCCTGTAAGGGGGATGCTAATGGGTACCCTGACATAAGGGGAGACCCTAATGAGGATCCTGATGTAAGGGGGCACTTTGATGTAAGAGGGACTCTGGGGATGGGGATTCTGATGCAACAGGCACTCTCATGGAGACTCTGATGTAAAAGGGAATTTAATGGGGACAGTGATGTGGAGGGAACTACAAATATTTGTAAAACATACAATGTGGCTGTTATACTAAAGAGCTTTGAGAACCTTGATATAAAGTGTTGGAGTTGGCTTGCCAAAATCCATTCAGTAATTTTGTAATTGGTTGAAATCGCCTTACCATCGCCATGTGTGTGTGGTGGCACAATGTGCCTATTTCAGTAAATTTCAGCTACTTCTATCCATTAGGAATAGCAAACATGATTTCAAGAGATCACAATAACTAAAACAACCTACCAGCCACGAGTTTAAATGACCACCAGAATACAGCTCATTATAAAGTCAAAACTATGCAGTAAATAGACAGATCAATACAATTTATTGAGAGTGAATCACTATAAAAAAAAAAAAGGCAAATCCCGATTTTGCCATTGGCTTTGATTAGGGCAATTTCACTCTCATCTCCTTGCTGTTGATCAAAATGACCATTTTATGTTTTTGATGCCTTTAACATTTTTAAAAAAGAATGTATTCAAACGATTTTTTTCCTGTTAAGGTCGGGAGATCATAAGAACCCTTCCAGCTGGGGCAACATCATTCGACATTGAGGAACTGCAAGCAAACACAGTGTATATCATAGGGGTGACCGCTCTTGCCGGTAACACAGAAAGCAGCCCAGCGACCGTCACGACTCGCACAGGTAAGTCGAATTTTACGGCATGGTATCAAAAGTTTTGTGCTAAGAACTTTAAAATACAGTATATCAAAAGCCACAACTTTTTGGTTTGGCCAGAATAAAGATTGGTTAAAACCCCAGTAAATGTTTTGCCATTATTATGTCTTATTGGGGAGATTTCTCCTAATTTCCCGTCCCATAGACCCAATAGAAAGTAAGATGATATCTTTAAAAAGTGAGGAAAATTCCCTCTAAGCCCTTGTACACACGATCAGACATTCCGACAACAAAATCCGTCAGATTTTGTCCGACGGATTTTGTCCAAAACTTATGTTGCATACACACGGTCGGACAAAGCTGTCGGAAAATCCAATCGTTCGTAACGTGATGACGTTATTTCGTTACAACGGGACTACGTTCAAGCTGGTAGCCAATAGCTTTGGTCTAGGAATTTGATCTGAGCATGCGTGGCACTTTGTCCTATCAGAATTCTATACAAACGTTCGGACAAAGTCTGATCGGATCATGTTGTCGGAAAACTTTATAGCTCAGCTCTAAAACTTTGTCGGTCGGATATTCCGACGGAAACAGTCCGATGGAGCCCACACGCGGTCGGATTATCCGACAACAGGGTCCGATCGGACATTCTCCATTGGAATGTCCGACCGTGTGTACAAGGGCTTAGATGGTTACCACCAGAACAACTCCCCATTAGAACATTTCATCTTGATCCCTGTTCTGGTGACTCAACTCTTTAAAATTTTCCCTCACTTTTAGTCCCAGTGAAAATGGCCATCAGGACAAATACAGAGAATGAATCTCCCCAGCAGTGATACCGACAGTGAGATGTTCTAGCCCTTCCACAATCTATCCAAACCTAAACCTATGGAGGGCTGGTATCTTCTTAAGCCGATCATAGATCATCACAAATGATATAACATAACAACTGGGGATTAATTGGAAAACACTGCATCCATGATGACCCAGCAAATTAGTGGCTTTACTATGCAGTGCCAACCCTTGTTGGTAAGGGTTAGCGGTTCTGAGGAAGGAAGGTGGGGGCCGCTCCCTTCTTAGCCCATCTTGTTTCCATCTGACACTTTGTTATTCTCATCTGATCTCTGTAGGAACTGACACGGTAGATAAAGTCACCAATCTGAGGGTTCAGAACCTTGGGGAAAACACCATACGTGTGGAATGGAGCCCGGTCCTCAGAGCCACCAATTACCGGATTACCTGGAGACGTAGAGATGGTAGGTCAATCTTTCTCTTCTTTGTCAATGCTAGTCTTTATGTGCCCAGCTCACAAAATTTCAGAAGGTAAGGTGTTTAAGGCCCCATACACACTATCAGTTTTTCTGCTGAGTTTTTCCTTCAGATTTACCAAAACCACATAATATGAGGTCAAACCTTAGGAGTTTCAATGTGTATGCAATCAGGCAGGTCCTTCTACTACATGGTTTTGGTAAACCCGAAGGAAAAAATCAGCAGATAATCTGATAGTGTGTATGGGGCTTTAGATAACATTGGGACTGTGAAGTAAAATAACAATGGCCAGATTTTTGCCCCCATGCCAATTATCCTATACTGCCAGTCATATCCAAGGGGAAAGGGCTTAATTCCACACTATTTAACAGGCATATGCAATTAGCGGACCTCCAGCTGTTGCAGAACTACAAGTCCCATGAGGCATAGCAAGACTCTGACAGCCACAAGCATGACACCCAGAGGCATGATGGGACTTGTAGTTTTGCAACAGCTGAAGGTGCGCTAATTGCATATCCCTGCTTTATAGGATCAGAGGTAACATACAAAAAAATATCAGTGAATATGGCAGTGCACCTAAAACCAACTGTTAGAACCATGGCCTGATCTAGGGGGGTGCTGGGGAGGTCAGCGCCCCCCCACCCCAGATTTCAGTTGTGCCCCTCCCTCCTAAGCCTGGGTCCCGTAAGGTCTTCTGAGACTGGCAGGGAGGTTGTACAAAATTTCACTTCAATTCTCAGACCTCAAAATTTCAAGTCCTGATCTACTAACCAGGCCTTGAAGTTGCCCCACCAAACCCCTACCCTGTCCCTCCCCTAATTCCACCCCTAAACACGCCCTCATAAATTATCTCATGAAATTACACTGTTAAATGTTTTATGCATAAGTAACTTACAAAAATAAATGTTAACAACAACATCTTTAAAGAGGAAGTAAACCCTGATGAGTTTACTTCCTCTTTCATTCCCTGCAAAGGTAAAGCATAATGGACTACTGTGCATCGCATACTACCCCATTATGTGTCACTTACCTGACACAGGAGCCAGCGATGTCACCGCTGTCCCCTGTAGTCCGGCGCATCCATCTTCTCGGTGGGTCTCGCTGCTCCGCCTCTGTCATTCGGCGAAGCCGCAATGACGTCACTCCCGCACATGCGCACGGGAGCCAACACACGCGGCATCTTGTCGGGGTGTCTGCCCCCCCCCCATGTGAATAGGTAGGGGAACATCTATAACATACAGATTATAGTTAAAGCTTTTTCCTTTGTCTGTAATAATACCACTGTATAATATATGGTTTATTCTCACAGGGGTTGAAGTGTCTCGGCTGGTTACCAGGGATGTGACATCAGTCGACATTACAGATTTAGTGCCCGGGACCGTCTATACCATCTTTGTCGCAACACTTATCGGCTCAGTCGAGAGCGGAGCAGAATCTATCACTGCGGAAACTCGTAAGTCAAACCAACATTTAGAGTATACTATGTATTGCATAATATATAATATATAACATATATATAACATATATATATATATATATATAACATATATATATATATATATATATATATATATATTTATATATATGCTATATTACCAAAAGTATTGGGACGCCTGCCTTTACATGCACATGAACTTTAATGGCACCCCAGTCTTAGTCCGTAGGGCTCAATATTGAGTTGGCCCACCCTTTGCAGATATAATAACTTCAACTCTTCTGGGAAGGCTGTCCTCAAGGTTTAGGTGTTTAGGTATAGGTTTAGAAGTGCATTTGTGAGTTCAGGCACTGATGTTGAAAAATGTTGTTGGAAAAAAATAAAACTGACGAGTTATAACCTTTCCTTACTCTATCCAAAGGACCCACCCCCACAGTGCATGTGGCCTGGTATGGTTCAGGAGGGTGGGGTGCTCCCCCCCCTTCCTGACCTACCAGGCTGCATGCTCGGATAAGGGTCTGGTATGGATTGGGGGAGGCATGCCGTTTTTCTCTTACACTTTTTTTTCAATAGCCGTCAGTTTAAATGTGACTCATATTTTTTCTTTAGAAATTAAATTTTTGCTGCAGCATGTTCTATATACAGTATGCTACGGATGCACCACTTTACAGGCAGACTAAGGGGAGCCACCCAAGCACTATATTAAAATGTTTTTTTTATTTTTTTGCACTTAAGCATCATTAAAATCACTGTTCCAGAAAAAATTATATGTTTGCATTGATACATGTCCCCCAGGGCATAACCTGGACCCCCCATGCTGTCAGCGGGGGGGGGGGGGGTATGTAATGAAAATGCATTACATGCCTTAATAAAAACACCACACAGCACACATAAACACTGGCTAGGCACACATTTAACCCTTTGATAGCCCTAGATGTTTAACCCCTTCCCAGCCAGTGTCATTAGCACAGTGACAGTGCATATTTTTTAGCACTGATCACTGTATTAGTGTCACTGGTTGCCACAAAGTATCGAAAGTGTCAGTTGGTGTCTGATTGTCAACTTCAATATTATATGCTTATAATCAGTAACTTATATTCTATAAGTTGCTGATCGCCGCCATTACTAATATAAAAATTAATAAATAAAAAATTCCAGTATATATCCCATAGTTTAAGACACTATAATTTTTGCGCAAACCAATTAATATATGCTTATTGGGATTTTTTTTTACCAAAAACGTGTAGCAGAACGCATATCGGCCTAAATTTATGAAGAAATTCGATTTTTTTTTGCATATGTTTTATAGCAGAACGTAAAAAAATATATATTTTTTTTAATTGTTGATCTTTTTTTGTTTATAGAGCAAAAAAAAAAAAAAAAACACAGAGGTGATCCAATACCACCAAAAGAAAGCTCTATTTGTGGGGGAAAAAAAGGGCATAAATTTTAGTTGGGTACAGTGCTGCAGGACCGTGCAGTTAAAGTAATGCAGTGCCGTATCGTACAAAAGGGCCTGGTTAGGAAGGGGGGTAAAACCTGCCGAGGTCAAGTGATTAATAGATGTGCAGAAATAAAAAAAGTTATCAAAACTTATCAGGGGTTCTAGGTCATTCCAAAACTAATAAAAATACATATTTGGCTGTGCATACACTCTAAGAACATTGATATTTTAATATGCCAATTGTCCTACATGAATGCTTTTGGCGCGGTGTCTTTCCCATGTTGGAGTCATACGTTGTTCCTTCTCTGTCTTCTCTTAGGACAACAGGAGGTCGGTGCTGTCACAAGCCTGCGGGTCTTTGAGAGTCAGAACACTATACGGGTGACGTGGGTTGGTGTTCAGGATGCCACAGCCTACAGGGTTTCATGGACCCCTGAAGACGGTACAAATAATCAACCATATTTCTTATCGCTATGAAGCTGAAGTTTAATCTGTTTTTTTTTTTATTTGCCTCCCCTGGTTCCTCCCTTCCCCTCATCAATATGTCAATGAAGTTTTGAATAAAACTTTTCGTTTTCTTAGCTTCCCTTATTTTAGACCCAGTGATGTCATCACTGGGTCTCTGTGTTTTTCTATGCAATGTAGGCTGGTGGTCTGGGTTTGCAGGGTTGCTGTGCATAGCTTCTGAAAGCATCACAACACCCGGCCTCAGTACTCCTCTCTTGTTGTATAGGAGGTCACCCAGAAGTGTCCTATGCAACAAACAACAGGACACGTTCAGCATTCGTACACGGGTGGGAGGAATGTTCCTTACATTGGTGGTCCATGGGAGGAATGCTCCTTACATTGGTGGTCAGTGGAAGAAAGACCACTTTACACTGGCAGCCAGAGGGAATAATGCTTCTTACTTTGGTGGTCAGTGGTTGAAGGAACCTCCTAGTGGCCAGTGATAGAAGGACCCCCTTTCTTGGTCAGTGGGAGAAAAAACCCTTGCGAATGGGAGAGGAATCCCTTTACATTGGTGGTCAGAGGGAAGAATGCCCCTTACATTAGTGGTCAGTGGGAAGAATTCTCCATACATTGCTGGTCAGTGAGAAGAATGCTCTGTACATTGGTGATCAGTGGGAAGAATGTTCCTCACACTAGTGATCAGTGGGAAGAATGCTCCTTACATTGGTGGTCAGTGGGAAGAATGGTCCTTACATTGGTGATCAGTGGGAAGAATGTTCCTTACATTGGTGATCAGTGGGAAGAATGGTCCTTACATTGGTGGTCAGTGGGAAGAATGTTCCTTACATTGGTGATCAGTGGGAAGAATGTTCCTTACATTGGTGATCAGTGGGAAGAATGCTCCTTACATTGGTGATCAGTGGGAAGAATGTTCCTTACATTGGTGATCAGTGGGAAGAATGTTCCTTACATTGGTGATCAGTGGGAAGAATGCTCCTTACATTGGTGATCAGTGGGAAGAATGCTCCTTACACTGGTGGTCAGTGGGAAGAATTCTCCTTACATTGGTGGTCAGTGGGAAGAGTTCTCCTTACATTGGTGGTCAGTGAAAACAATGCCTCCATTACATTAGTGGTCAGTGGGAAGAATGCCACTGTCACAACAAGTACTTACCGAGGCCAAGATGCCAAGAGCGGTAACCCTTGCGACTACGCCACCCCGTCCCCCAGAGGTGGTACAGCGAGCGGGTGGCACGCAGAAGCACTGGCCACCAGCAGGTGTAAGTTCCTGAAAAGGGTTGAGGAGCTGAGCAGAGGATTAACTGAAGTTCAGGAACTGACTGAGGGTCCTGTGCAGAGTTAGCAGACAATCCAGAACGTAACAAGGGATCAGGCACAAGCTAAGTAGCAAGTCCATGAAGCAGGCCAGGGGTCAAATCCGTGTAGGCAGGCAAGAAAGTCCATTAGGCAGGCCAAGGGTCATACATGTAAAGGCAGATCAGAAGAAGTCCGTTTAAGCAAGCCAAGGGTTGGATCGAGGAGAATAGCAACGTAGTTAGGGAAGTCAATCAGGTATAGTAGCAGGAAACAGGCACAAACGGGAAGCTGACAACAAACCAGCAACCTGTTTGGACGCCAGGGCTGTTTGAAATAAGCTCTCCATAGCGTGCGCCATTGCGCATACCCGTGCGCTGTCGTGCACACTCGTGGGCCACTGCGCGAACACGCGTGCCATTGTGCATTGTATGAGCTCTAAACCGCTGTTCATGTGCGCAGGGACACGGCGAGTATGGATGGGAAGAGACCTTCTCTGACAGCCTCCCTTACATTGGTGGACAGTGAGAAGATTGTCCCTTACATTGGTGCTCAGTGGGAAGAATGCTCCTTACTTTGGTGGTCAGTGGCAAGAATGCTCCTTACATTGGTGGTCAGTTGGAAGAATGCTCCTTACTTTGGTGGTCAGTGGGTAGAATGCTCCTTACTTTGGTGGCCAGTGGTAAAAGGACTGTCTTACATTGGTAGTCAATGGCACCACCTTACATTGGTAATGAGCAGAAGAAGAGCTTATTTACACTGGTGGAAGGAAGAACGCTCACTATACTGGTAGACAGTGGTAAATAAACCCTCTTACATTGCTGGCCAGTGGTAGGTGGACCCCCTTGCATTAATGATGAGTGAGAGAAGGACCCCTTTACACTGGCGGTTAGAGGAAAGGATGCTCCTTACATTGGTGGTCAGGTCAAGGACCTTCTCACACTGGTAGGCAGTAGGAGAAGAATCAACTTCCGTGGGAGAAGTACAGAAGGAAGAAAAGCCCCTGTTCATTGGTGATCAGTGGAAAGAATGCCCCCCCTCCCTTTACTTACAGTCAGCTAAAAAAGATCAGTAGTTACTTGTCTGAGAGGCAGAAGTTGTTGATTACACAAGGACCCCCCAAGCAACCTCAGGTGGAACCCTAGGACTTCATGGAGCCCTTGTTGAGGACGGTTGGTGTGGAGGGTGACAAGTGCTTTTGTGCCATTTTTTTAAATGCAGGGACCAAACAAACTTTTAGAAATAAAACAATAATAATAATAAGCAATGAGCAGTGACTGCATGTCTCCGTACTAAAATACCTGCTTGGTGCATCACTAGGTGGTCCAGAGCAATCCAGGGAGGTGCCAGGAAACACCAACTCCTTTGAGCTGATCAACCTGACCCCGGGTGTGCGGTACACTGTGAAAGTCACAGCACTGGTGGGCAACCGACAGGGACAGCCGGTCAGCACGAGTGTCACAACACGTAAGTAGTGTCCCCTCTCAGTGGAAACAGAAAAATAGAAACTCCACGACTTCGTAAAAGAGTAAAGAATCTTCCACATTTAACATAAAACATTTTCTTTGTGCCTTTTGCCCCGCTCAGCGAACATCCCCGATTTAAACCCCGTCAGAGACCTCCGGGTGATAGACGTAACGCGCCAACGGGTTAGGCTGACGTGGTCGGTGGTCCCTGGAAGTTCTGGCTATCGGATTTACTGGAAGCGGGTGGATGGTAAGGACTTTTTTTCTTTAGAGTTTTAGAAACAAAAAAATAGGTTTGAACAAAAATATTTTACTGGCAGAACTGATTCAATTTCTCAAGGTTACTTATTAGACATGTGCAATTCGTTTCGTTCCGAATATCCAAATAACGAAAACCCGTTTGAAAAACTTTTCCAAATATTTGTAGATTTGAATATTCAAAAATTTCGTAAAATTCAAATATTCGAAAATTTGTCAATTCAAAAAAAATCGTGAATTTGGAGAAAAAAAAATTGAAAATAAAAGGAAATTCGGAAAAAATTGTAAATTTCAAAAAAAATTGGAAATTTGAAAATTCACAAACAATTCGGAAATTAAAAAAAAAAAACTAAAATAAAAAAAAAACAGAAATACGGAAAGTCTAAATAAATCAGAAATTCCTAAATTCAAAAACCCAAAAATTAGAAAATCTGAAATGATAACTAGCTAATTATAACTAAAGTATTATTAGCTATTAAATTATAGGTGTTGGAATTTCCTTTCAAATTTGGCTGTTAGCGAATGTAATGAATATCTATCCATCCAAAGTTACGAATTATCCAAAATAACGAATGCCGCATCTAAACAAATGGAACGTAACTAATTAATAATAATAAATAACAATAATAATAATAATAAAAAAGTTTTATTATTATTATTTATTATTACTTTTCCCGTTCCATTTGTTTAGATGCGCCATTTGTTATTTCAGATAATTCGTAACTTCGGATAAATTCATATTCGTTACGTTCACTATCAGACAAATTTGAAAGGAAATTCCAATACCTATAATAGTTAGTAATAGTTAAATTATTATTAGTTAGTTATTTCAGATTTTCGAATTTTCGGCTTTTTGAATTTCCAAATTTTTTTGAATTTCCGATTTCTTTTTTTTCGAAATTCCAAATCTCCGATTTTGTTTTCTAACTTCAGAATTTCAGATTTTTTTTCAAATTTTTGATTTTTATTTTTTTTACATTTCAGATTTTTTTCAAATTTATGAATTTTTGAATTGCAATATTAACGAATGACCTGAAAACACCAAAAAAACAACAAAAAAAAAAGAATAAAACAAAAACAAACACATTTTTCGGCAGTGCACGTCTATTACTTATTAACTATCTCAGTTTGGGAACCTGGCAGGGTTAATGTGCAGATGATCTGATCTCCTAAACCTAAAATTGGTTGGTGTCTATATACCCTGCTTAAAGGTAAACTGTGCATTGGCTCACTCAGCTGCCAGCCCCAACATGTGCTTGTATGCACTTTATTTTTGAGTCCTTCTCTTGGAAGAACATAATCATAAATACATTACTATGGACTATGTGACACGCATCCACACATCTTCAATGAAACTTGGCATATTCAGAGTTATAATCATCTTATACGATCGTAAGCGCCATCTAGTGGTCAAAATCCAATTTTTCCCTGACTGCGGTATTTAAAAACAAATACCGCATTATGGCCACAAGGTGGCGCTTACAATCATACAATGTAATTATATAACACAGAATACAGCTCGATTTGCTGGAGCTGTGTGGAAGTGGGTCACATTTGTTCTGCAAGCTTTTATACATAGGTCCCCATGTGTTAGAGCATCATCTTATTTAGAGCAAAAAACACTTGCATAGATGATAAACTTTTCTCTATTTATAAGCTCTGTAAATATTTCTTACAGGAGGTCCGGAAACAAGCCGCTTGGTGTCTGGAGATGCCGGATTTTATGACCTTGACAACTTAATATCTGGTGCTCGCTATCAATTTCGCGTAGCCTCATTATCTGGAAGCCAGGAAGGGGAAGCTGCAACTGCATTGGCAAACACCCGTAAGTCTGATGTCTAATTTTATGGCTTAGGTCCCGATGCATGGGGCTGTGGCATTTAGCAGTGCAGATGTCTTGTATTCCTGGGCATTCTACACTGGGTAGATTCTGCCCTAAATGTTAGTACTGCTAGGTGCACCATCCAGTAGTACAGCTCTATATTCATTATAACATCATTAAATGTATTGCTTTTAAATACAAATACAGTGGAACCTTGGATTACGAACATAATACGCTCCGGAGAATGCTTGTAAGCCAAAACACTCGCATATCAAAGCGAGTTTCCCTATAGAAATAAATGGAAATGAAGATAATTTGTTCCACATTGACCTATTGCATGCAATACTGCATGTGGCCAGAGGTGGGGGGGGCACCAAAGAACCTCGGAAATACCCGGGGATGGCTCGGCTGAACTCGGAAAGTCTCGGAAACACTCAGGAACGGAGTATTTCTGAGTGATGCCGAGTATTTCCGGACGACTCCGAACCGTTCCGAGTGTCACCAGCGCCCCCCCGCATCTCTGGCCAAATGCGGTACTGCACACCCCATTAACTTGAATTCTGCTCGTTTTGCGAGACAACACTCGCAAGCTGAGTCAGAATTAAAAAAGAAAAGTTGCTCGTCTTTCAAATTGCTCTTTTACTGCGTTGCTCGTAAACAAAGGTTCCACTGTATCTGAATTTGACTTGGTTTTAGTATCTGTACAGCAGAGCTCATACCAGGAGAGATGAAAGCAACACGTGGAGCCAATCAGTTGTGCTGCGGGGCTCATGTAACAAAAAGGAACATGCTTTTCACTCTTTTATTTCTCCTTTCACTGTCCAATCACAGGCTGGGGGAGGGACAAGGCCCATAAGACATACTTAACTTTACCAGAAAAATTAAGTAATTTTAATGGGCTTCCAATAACATCACATTTCCAGAAGAAGGGAGGAGAAGGGAGGAGTGGTGTGCTACAGCAATGCCTGGAAGAAAAAGCCTGCCTGTTTAAACTTGATTTCCTTGGGATGGTGGGAACCCCTCATAATGGGGACAGCAGGTATACAGACCCAGAAAGTCAGCACGAAGATGGTGGCAGGCACTTATAATGGGCACAGCAGGTGTATAGACCAGGGAACTCAGCACAGGGATGGTGGGAATCTCGCATAATGGGCACAGCAGGTATACAGACCTGGAAAGTCAGCCAGGGGTGGCTTGTCCATTAAGGGTGCAAGGGGCACTGCCCCCTCTGTCCTTGCCCCAACCCATATGAATAATAGATGGATTCATGCATAGCATGAATCTATCACCGGCTGCCGCTGCCACCCCCTTATTAATGTGTCCGGCCCCTTTCAGGACACCTGATTAGAGCCATAGGCTCTAATAGGCTTCAAAATAGGGTGGGCTTGTGGTGCAGAACATTGCGCTCAGAGCCCACCCAGGTGTGTTAGAAAAGCAAATGAATATTCACTTTTTTAACACTGAATCGTCTCTCAGGAAGCCCGGGTCTGATACCCGTTTCCCGAATGGGTGAAAGGACAGGCGATCCTATTGGATGCATAGGAGGAGGGGGGGGGGGTGCATGGCGGAAGCCGCTGTGATTCACACCACAGGAGGAGGAAGAAAGCTGCCAAACATGCTGCCCAGCCCACTTCCTAGATGGGATAAGTGTGGGGCTTTGATGTCCCAATTGTTCCCCGGAGGGGGGGAATGGTGCTGTTTGCCACCCCCCAAAAGAAAAAAAGCCACCACTGAACTCAGCACAGGGATGGTGGGAATCTCTCATAATGGGTACAGCAGGTGTACAGACCCGGGAACTCATCAAAGGGATGGTGGGAATTCCTCATAATGGGCACAGCAGGTGTACAGACCCAGGAACTCATCACAGGGATGGTGGGAATTCCTCATAATGGGCACAGCGGGTGTACAGACCCAGGAACTCAGTGCAGGGATAGTGGGAACCCCTCATAATGGGCACAGCAGGTGTACAGACCAGGGAACTCAGCACACGGATGGTGGGAACCCCTCATAATGGATACAGCAGGTGTACATACCCGGGAACTCATCACAGGGATGGTGGGAATTCCTCATAATGGGCACAGCAGGTGTACAGACCAGGGAACTCAGCACACGGATGGTGCGAACCCCTCATAATGGATACAGCAGGTGTACAGACCCGGGAACTCATCACAGGGATGGTGAGAACCCCTCATAATGGATACAGCAGGTGTACAGACCCGGGAACTCATCACAGGGATGGTGGGAATTCCTCATAATGGGCACAGCAGGTGTACAGACCAGGGAACTCAGTGCAGGGATAGTGGGAACCCCTCATAATGGGCACAGCAGGTGTACAGACCAGGGAACTTAGCACACGGATGGTGGGAACCCCTCATAATGAGCACAGCAGGTGTACAGACCCAGGAACTCATCACAGGGATGGTGGGAATTCCTCATAATGGGCACAGCAGGTGTACAGACCCAGGAACTCAGTGCAGGGATAGTGGGAACCCCTCATAATGGGCACAGCAGGTGTACAGACCAGGGAACTCAGCACACGGATGGTGGGAACCCCTCATAATGGATACAGCAGGTGTACAGACCCGGGAACTCATCACATGGATGGTGGGAATTCCTCATAATGGGCACAGCAGGTGTACAGACTCAGGAACTCAGCATAGGGATGGTGGGATCCCCCCATAATGAGCACAGCAGGTGTACAGACCCAGGAACTCAGCACAGGGATGGTGGGATCCCCCCATAATGAGCACAGCGGGTGTACAGACCTGGGAACTCAGCACACGGATGGTGGGAACCTCTCATAATGGGCACAGCAGGTGTACAGACCCAATAACTCACTCATAGATCTGATTAATAGAGTCTCCAGGTTGGTAGAAGTAGCTGAGACTGTGTACAGGATAACATGAAATCTTCTAACCGATGACCCGTTTCTTGTACAGTTTGTGGAAACGGAAGGTTGGACATTGTCTTCTTGGTGCACACCACACAGGACAACCAGTTTAATGAAGAGGCAATAAAAAAATTCCTTTCTCAAGTGATCTCCTCAGTTGGACCTCTTGGATCAAATGCCACCCAGGTAACTCATTTTACAAGATAAGCCTGACATAGCATCTAACTCCGCCCACCGATCCAAATCTCAAAAGAAAAAGTTAGGTTTACAAGCTGAAGTTTATTCTGCATTTTTATTCCCCAGTTCCTCCTTTCCCTGCTCATCAAAATGCTAATGAAATAGTATAATAAAATCTTTCTATTTTTATTATGTACCTTATTTGAGACCAGGGGCGGACTGACCATTGGGCCACTCGGGCACTGCCCGAGGGCCCCGAGCCACTAGGGGGCCCCATCAGGGTTTCCAGCCTCAGTAAAACCAGGGACAGTATGTAAAAATCAGTGTTTTTTTACATCTGTCTCTGAAATGTCCCTTACCAACATCCTTTTGGTCTCAAAATCCAGAGATTATAGCTGCCCCACCTCTCCAGTGCCTTCTCAGCCAATAGAAACATGTCTGTGTATACTGTGTGTACATGTCTGTGTATACTGTGTGATTGTATACTGTGTGTGTATACTGTGTGGCCCCATAATCTCGTATTGCCGAGGGGCCCCATAATCTCCTATTGCCCGGGGGGCCCCATGAGTTGTCAGTCCGCCCCTGTTTGAGACCCAGAGATGTCATTTTGGTCTCCGCATTTCTCTATGCAATGCAGGCAGATCATGGCTGGTGGGAGGGGCCAGCAGGGTGCTGTTCATGGGCTGTCTCTTGGGAGGAGTTATACAAATATCAAAATGCCTTGATGGGTGGAGTGGGCGTTCCTAAGCAGGCTGCATTAGCATGCAAAGTGCAGTAGGCAATGCCCACATGGGATGCTGAGCCTCTATGATTGAAAGAACCAAAACCCAAAGAATGAAAGCAGTAGGCCAGAGACAATCAGGCCTGGGGAGGAAAGGACAGGAGAACTATTTCAAGGGTTCCTCTGTGTTGAAAAGGTTGAGAAAGGCTGGTCTAGATGATGCTGGATGTCCTCCAGCCAGGGAATGAGGCGGGCTCTAGATGACTTGCTGCAGCTTCTAATGCACATTGTGAGAAGCTTGCAATGCAGTGAAATCGGTATAAGCAGTTTTAGTAGAGGAGAGGAGCAAGACTGAAGGGAATGCCGAAGATCACCTTTTTTTAGATCCTCCTTGGAATCTGCAGATTTCTTATATATTTTTTTGCAAACAATCATACAGCACCACCTAGAGGTTTTCCTTATTACTACAACTCTTAGATTTCTTTTGTGCGTCAAGATATAGATAACGTTGAAGCTTGTCCTGTCACTTGCTGGCTGTGTTTTTCTATATCGTCCTCGTTTTCTGGTCTATAAAATTGTTCCAATCTTTTATGTGTCATTATTTTCTATAGGTGTCTGTGGGCTCTTACAGTTTCCGGCAGAGGCCCTCCGTGCTACTGAACAGATCCAGCGAGCTCAGAACAGTCCTACAGCAAGTCCAAAACATCCCTTTTACCGATCCAAGTGGAACTGCTATCGGTAAGAAGTAGCCAAAAAAAAAATGTTACAGAAGCAACTTAAATGTAAACCCAACATTTCATATTCCTGATATGCATAGCTTTCAGCTGTCCCGGATTTCGAGGGACTGTCCCTGATTTGGAGCAATGTCCCTCTGTCCCTCTTTCCTCCTCATTTGTCCCTCATTTTGGTCTGATCTATATAGTTGTATATAAAATGCACTTTTTATCTTTCAAAAAGTGTTTCCGAGCGCTAAACCTTTCATCCAAATTCTAAATTGCTGCATTTGTACATTTTAAAAGCCAATATAAAGGAATAGTAGTGGTAAAAAAAAGGCCCTTGTGGATTTATTGAACCTATTTTTTTTGCTTAATTCTCCTTTAAGGGGGTGTGGCCCTTGGCGTGTCTTATGCCTACATACATTTGTTAGTAGGTGTCCCTTATTCCCATCTGAAAATGTTGGGAGGTATTTAAACCCAACATTTCATATTCCTGATATGCATAGCTTTCAACTGTCCCGGATTTCAAGGCACTGTCCGTGATTTAGAGCAATGTCCCTCTGTCCCTCTTTCGTCCTCATTTGTCCCTCATTTTGGTCTGATCTATTCAGCTGTATATATAATGCACTTTTTATCGTTCAAAAAGTGTTTCCCAGCGCTAAACCTTTCATCCAATTTCTAAATTGCTGCATTTGTAAATTTCACAAGCCAATATAAAGGAATAGTATTGGTAAGAAAAAAACACTTGTGGGTCATTTTTGCATGTAGAATTCTCATTTAAAGGGGGGGGGGGGGGGGTGTCCTATGTCTGCATGCTTTTGCAGAACTACAACTCCCATGAGGTATAGAAAGAGTCTGACAGCCACCAGCATGACACCCAGAGGCAGAGGCATGATGGGACTTGTAATTTTGCAACAGCTGGAGGTCCGCTAATTGCAGATCCCTGCCCTATATGAATAATGGATAGATTCATGCATAGCATGAATCTATCCATGGCTGCCGTGGCCACCCCCTATTCAGGGGTTGTTCGCCTCAATTACAGTGGCGGGGGTGTTTTTTTTTAAGCGCTTTTTTGAAGCACCCGATTAGTGCGGCAAACAGTACGCCACCAAAACCCCCCCCCCCACTAAAAAAATTGCACCGCCCGCCACTAAGTGTGTGTCTTATCAGAGAGTAGAGGAGAAAGCAGTGCTGGATCAGTAAACTGTATATAAGGTAATACAGGTGCGCTTTGGAGAGCTTAGTGCGGGGGTCTCAAACTGGCAGCCCTCCAGCTGTTGCGGAACTACAAGTCCCATCATTTCTCTGCCTGTGGGAGTCATGCCTCATGGGACTTGTAGTTCCGCAACAACTGGAGGGCGACCAGTTTGAAACCACTGGCTTAGTGCAAACTGCTGGGGGGTGTCAATATAAAACAAACAGAGCTTAAAAAAGTTCAGGGAAAAAGTCATAAAAGCAATATATAGTCCAGTGGGCTACTCCAGCTAGACCTGTATACAGGTTCAGGCTAGGGCGTCAGTGTAGGCATATAAGAAAAAAGGGAGGGCGCACTGACCTTGTGCATCACCAAAAACTATTTTAATGGAGCTAAAAACAGCAATGGTTATACGCGTTGGCCACCTTTCAATACCGTCTGGTCCACCGGGAACTTCGGTCCCATCACACTGTCACTTTTAATTTTATAGCTTAGGGATCAACCACCACTTACTTTACAATGTGTAGATTCTTGTTTTATGCATGGTACTAAGACTTATTTTGTCCATGGGAGAGAGCGGTTCTGTATTTATTCTCATTATTCAGTATTATATGTATTGCCATGTCTTGATGTTAGCTGTTATTCCATGTGGAGTATGGAACATGTATCCATTATTTCTGTACCTTACATTTTCTCCAGGTGGAGCCATAGACTTTGCCAGGAACTATCTGTTCTCCCCGGTTTATGGAAGGAGACAGAATGTGCCCGGGGTTTTGGTGCTCTTGGCGGATGGACCATCCTCGGATGACGTGTCGCAGGCATCGAACGCTATCAGGGCTGCCGGTAAGGAATTTCATATTACCTAAAAATGCCACTTTTCACCTTTGTTTCATGTATGAAGACTTCTTCTGCTGTTCTCCTAAAAAATGACACACTTATCCAGTACCAAGTCATGGTCACTTTTTGTAAAGAAGTCTTCTGTTGTCTTCTGCTGTTCTCCTAAAAAGAAGTCTTCTGTTGTCTTCTGCTGTTCTCCTAAAAAGAAGTCTTCTGTTGTCTTCTGCTGTTCTCCTAAAAATAAGTCTTCTGCTGTTCTCCTAAAAATAAGTCTTCTGCTGTTCTCCTAAAAATAAGTCTTCTGCTGTTCTCCTAAAAATAAGTCTTCTGCTGTTCTCCTAAAAATAAGTCTTCTGCTGTTCTCCTTAAAAGAAGTCTTCTGCTGTTCTCCTAAAAATAAGTCTTCTGCTGTTCTCCTAAAAATAAGTCTTCTGCTGTTCTCCTAAAAAGAAGTCTTCTGCTGTTCTCCTAAAAAGAAGTCTTCTGCTGTTCTCCTAAAAAGAAGTCTTCTGCTGTTCTCCTAAAAATAAGTCTTCTGCTGTTCTCCTAAAAAGAAGTCTTCTGCTGTTCTCCTAAAAAGAAGTCTTCTGCTGTTCTCCTAAAAATAAGTCTTCTGTTGTCTTCTGCTGTTCTCCTAAAAAGAAGTCTTCTGCTGTTCTCCTAAAAATAAGTCTTCTGCTGTTCTCCTTAAAAGAAGTCTTCTGCTGTTCTCCTAAAAAGAAGTCTTCTGCTGTTCTCCTAAAAAGAAGTCTTCTGTTGTCTTCTGCTGTTCTCCTAAAAATAAGTCTTCTGCTGTTCTCCTAAAAATAAGTCTTCTGCTGTTCTCCTAAAAAGAAGTCTTCTGTTGTCTTCTGCTGTTCTCCTAAAAATAAGTCTTCTGTTGTCTTCTGCTGTTCTCCTAAAAATAAGTCTTCTGCTGTTCTCCTAAAAAGAAGTCTTCTGCTGTTCTCCTAAAAAGAAGTCTTCTGCTGTTCTCCTAAAAAGAAGTCTTCTGCTGTTCTCCTAAAAAGAAGTCTTCTGTTGTCTTCTGCTGTTCTCCTAAAAAGAAGTCTTCTGTTGTCTTCTGCTGTTCTCCTAAAAATAAGTCTTCTGCTGTTCTCCTAAAAATAAGTCTTCTGCTGTTCTCCTAAAAATAAGTCTTCTGCTGTTCTCCTAAAAATAAGTCTTCTGCTGTTCTCCTTAAAAGAAGTCTTCTGCTGTTCTCCTAAAAAGAAGTCTTCTGCTGTTCTCCTAAAAAGAAGTCTTCTGTTGTCTTCTGCTGTTCTCCTAAAAAGAAGTCTTCTGTTGTCTTCTGCTGTTCTCCTAAAAAGAAGTCTTCTGCTGTTCTCCTAAAAAGAAGTCTTCTGCTGTTCTCCTAAAAAGAAGTCTTCTGCTGTTCTCCTAAAAATAAGTCTTCTGTTGTCTTCTGCTGTTCTCCTAAAAAGAAGTCTTCTGTTGTCTTCTGCTGTTCTCCTAAAAAGAAGTCTTCTGCTGTTCTCCTAAAAAGAAGTCTTCTGTTGTCTTCTGCTGTTCTCCTAAAAAGAAGTCTTCTGTTGTCTTCTGCTGTTCTCCTAAAAAGAAGTCTTCTGCTGTTCTCCTAAAAATAAGTCTTCTGCTGTTCTCCTAAAAATAAGTCTTCTGCTGTTCTCCTTAAAAGAAGTCTTCTGCTGTTCTCCTAAAAATAAGTGTTCTGCTGTTCTCCTAAAAATAAGTGTTCTGCTGTTCTCCTAAAAATAAGTGTTCTGCTGTTCTCCTAAAAAGAAGTCTTCTGCTGTTCTCCTAAAAATAAGTCTTCTGCTGTTCTCCTTAAAAGAAGTCTTCTGCTGTTCTCCTAAAAAGAAGTCTTCTGCTGTTCTCCTAAAAAGAAGTCTTCTGTTGTCTTCTGCTGTTCTCCTAAAAATAAGTCTTCTGCTGTTCTCCTAAAAAGAAGTCTTCTGCTGTTCTCCTAAAAAGAAGTCTTCTGCTGTTCTCCTAAAAAGAAGTCTTCTGCTGTTCTCCTTAAAAGAAGTCTTCTGCTGTTCTCCTAAAAAGAAGTCTTCTGCTGTTCTCCTAAAAAGAAGTCTTCTGCTGTTCTCCTAAAAAGAAGTCTTCTGCTGTTCTCCTTAAAAGAAGTCTTCTGCTGTTCTCCTAAAAAGAAGTCTTCTGCTGTTCTCCTAAAAAGAAGTCTTCTGCTGTTCTCCTTAAAAGAAGTCTTCTGCTGTTCTCCTAAAAATAAGTCTTCTGCTGTTCTCCTAAAAAGAAGTCTTCTGCTGTTCTCCTTAAAAGAAGTCTTCTGCTGTTCTCCTAAAAAGAAGTCTTCTGCTGTTCTCCTAAAAAGAAGTCTTCTGCTGTTCTCCTAAAAAGAAGTCTTCTGCTGTTCTCCTAAAAAAATGACACAAACATTTATCCAATACCAAGTCATGGGCCCTTTTTGTTTCAGTTTTCTGTTATCTATGTATGGGTTCCCGGTATATAGGACATTAACAATCAGTTCCCAACAAGTAGATACACATTTGGAAACTCATCCTGCTGTACCTACTCTTAGATCAGAATTTATTGAATTTAACTTTTATTAGCAGTAGGAAGACAAGTGCGGTGGTTATACACCTTCAAGTCAAAATTGGAAACCTCCGCACTTGCCTTCTGCAATTGGTTGTCAAGAACGTTACTTCAAGGCAAAACAAAAATGTGTGTTTGCATTAATGGTGGCCCCACCAGCTCTATATGCTTGCCTTCTCTTTGCTCCCCACTACTCTGTTCAGCTGTATGCAGTGCAGAGAAAAGGCCTCATTCACATGGGGCGATTACATGAGCCCGTGCAGGGCCATTTTTAACCAGCACAGGGATGCACAGGTGGTCTGTGCATCCCAGTGCCAGCTTTTCCATTCATGTCTTTTGGGACACAGCGACTGCAAGGACACAGCCACTCTGTCCCAGCGACTTACAGCGGGATTGCAATATTGCAGTGGACAAACAGACACTAACTGACACTTTTGACATTTTGTTGAAACCAGTGACACTAATAGAGTGATCAGTGCTAAAAATATGCACTGTCACTGTACTAATGACACTGGCTGGGAAAGGGGTAAACATCCAGGGCGATCAAAGGGTTGGCCTGAAGAAGGAGCATGCAAGCTCTGAATGCAAAGCCGCCTCCTCCTCTGGAAGTGACATCATCCCCGAGCTGTCAGCGTCCTCCACTGCCTGGACTGAGCTGCTTATGCTGGATACCATCTACACAAGCCGCCAGCGGGACATACATAGATGTGGGCACATCGGGACTGACCACGGGTTTACAGAGCGAGACCAGCATGATACACAAAGCGCTGTTCCTCTACTCTCTTGTGAGTAGCCTACTTTTTATTATTCAACTGCTTCCATGCATAAAGCACTGTGTCTTCTCTACCTGGGCGTTCAAAGGGATAATGTGTGCCTAACCAGTGTTTTTGTCTTTACTATGTGTGCTGTTTTTACTAAGGGATGTGGTGGATTTTATTCCCTGCAGGGAAACAAAATCCAGTACATAGTTTCATAGTTAGTTAGGTTGAATAAAGACACCAGTCCATCCTGAGTGAGTGTCTACAATTGTCCCTATCCCTATACATTGCACACTCACATCAGTCCCTACCCCCAAGGAGCCCACAATCCAAGGTCCCCATTCATATACTGGGGCCAATTTTGGACAGAAGCCAATTAACCTACCTGCATGTCTTTGGAGTGTGGGAGGAAACCGGAGCACCCGGAGGAAACCCACGCAGGTACAGGGAGAACATGCAAACTCCAGGCAGGTAGTATCGTGGTTGGGATTCAAACCAGCGACCCTTCTTACTGCTAGGTGAGAGTGCTACCCACTACATCGCTGTGCTGCCCAATAGCCCACTACATCTCTGCTGACAGAACAGAGCTCTGCTTGTTTACATAGACAGAGCTCTGTTCTGTGTCTCTCCTCGCTGATCATTGGGTTCTGGCGGACATCCATTGGCCGGCACCCGCTGATCAGCTTGTGCTGTGTTTAATCACTGTACAGATGTGGCAGGTGCCCCCGAAAGTCCCAGACCACATACGAGGTACGTGGCCCGGCACAGGAGAGCCGCTCTGCCACCGTACTCCTACGTGAGGCGGTCAGCAAGCGGATATATGAAAATCGTACGTTCTGGTATCGTTCGAGAAAATGCTTTGCATTTGTGCCTTTGGATAATTTCGAACAAACTGTTGTGATTGGCTCTCGAAAGTACTAATGTGCTAATGATCAGATTATTGGACGAATGGTATTTTGCATCCGATTTTCTGATCATATGTACTAGGCTTAACTGGGCCAATTACAGAATGTCTCACTATCCCTCAAATTCTATGCTAAAGCAGATAAAGACTACAAATATTAGAGGAGCTGGGTTGAAAGGTGGTGGGATGAGTAATATCCTTAGAAGGCCATCAGTTGGCCTTAATGTGGCCAGCTTAGGTCAACCAGCGGAGCACCATGGGATATGTAGCTGTCACGTAGTTGGAGTGCCATTCCTGACCATTGGACTGACCATTAGTGATGGACGAACTTCCGACGGGACGTTTCGCGAACGCGAAACGCGAACGGACACAAACGTTCGCGAAAACGACCGTTCGCCGCGGGCTCCATTGACTTCAATGGGAGGCGAATTTCGCAAACCTTTAGGTCGAATTTGCGGCCACGGGGTAATTATTAGGGGGTAGCACGTAGTCCCACCACCTGGACAATAGCATAATACATGTATGAGGTGAATTTGGGATCGATAACTACAAGCATTTTTTTTTTATTTGGGAAATTGTTCTGACAATTCAGGACTATGGAGCTAATGAAGGCAATGGAGGAGAGGGAAGGTCAGGGACCAGGGTAGGCAAACAAGAGGGTGCAGGAGATACAGAGCACTGACAGCAGCACCGTAATACAGAGCACTGACATCAGCACCGTGACATACAGCGCTGACAGCAGCTCCGTGACATACAGCGCTGACAGCAGCTCCGTGACATACAGCGCTGACAGCATCTCCGTGACATACAGCGCTGACAGCAGCTCCGTGACATACAGCGCTGACAGCAGCTCCGTGACATACAGCGCTGACAGCAGCACCGTGACATACAGCGCTGACAGCAGCTCCGTGACATACAGCGCTGACAGCAGCTCCGTGACATACAGCGCTGACAGCAGCTCCGTGACATACAGCACTGACAGCAGCTCCGTGACATACAGCGCTGACAGCAGCTCCGTGACATACAGCGCTGACAGCAGCACCGTGACATACAGCGCTGACAGCAGCTCCGTGACATACAGCGCTGACAGCAGCTCCGTGACATACAGCGCTGACAGCAGCTCCGTGACATACAGCGCTGACAGCAGCTCCGTGACATACAGCGCTGACAGCAGCTCCGTGACATACAGCGCTGACAGCAGCACCGTGACATACAGCGCTGACAGCAGCTCCGTGACATACAGCGCTGACAGCAGCTCCGTGACATACAGCGCTGACAGCAGCTCCGTGACATACAGCACTGACAGCAGCTCCGTGACATACAGCGCTGACAGCAGCTCCGTGACATACAGCGCTGACAGCAGCACCGTGACATACAGCGCTGACAGCAGCTCCGTGACATACAGCGCTGACAGCAGCTCCGTGACATACAGCGCTGACAGCAGCTCCGTGACATACAGCGCTGACAGCAGCTCCGTGACATACAGCGCTGACAGCAGCTCCGTGACATACAGCGCTGACAGCAGCTCCGTGACATACAGCGCTGACAGCAGCTCCGTGACATACAGCGCTGACAGCAGCACCGTGACATACAGCGCTGACAGCAGCTCCGTGACATACAGCGCTGACAGCAGCTCCGTGACATACAGCGCTGACAGCAGCACCGTGACATACAGCGCTGACAGCAGCTCCGTGACATACAGCGCTGACAGCAGCTCCGTGACATACAGCGCTGACAGCAGCTCCGTGACATACAGCGCTGACAGCAGCTCCGTGACATACAGCGCTGACAGCAGCTCCGTGACATACAGCGCTGACAGCAGCTCCGTGACATACAGCGCTGACAGCAGCTCCGTGACATACAGCGCTGACAGCAGCTCCGTGACATACAGCGCTGACAGCAGCTCCGTGACATACAGCGCTGACAGCAGCTCCGTGACATACAGCGCTGACAGCAGCTCCGTGACATACAGCGCTGACAGCAGCTCCGTGACATACAGCGCTGACAGCAGCTCCGTGACATACAGCGCTGACAGCAGCTCCGTGACATACAGCGCTGACAGCAGCACCGTAAGCAGCCCCAGGAGGAAGTCAGCACAGCACAGGGATGGTGTGATCCCCTCATAATAAGAACCCCCAGGAGGAAGTCAGCACAGCACAGGGATGGTGGGAGCCCCTCATAATAAGAACACCCAGGAGGAAGTCAGCACAGCACAGGGATGGTGGGAACCCCTCATAATAAGCAGCCCCAGTAGAAATATGACACCGCTCAACCTCTTCAAAGAGGAGGGTAGGGGCATATAGTACGGTGTGCTTTTTTGGGTCAGGGAAGTGAGCCAAATGAATTAAGAAGGTCTGTGTGCTTGATTCCAAAAATTGTTTATAGACATATACATGGTCTACTGATCACATGTGTTGAATTCCTCCGAGATCCATGCCTCATTCATTTTTAGAAATGTGAGGTAGTTAACACTGTGGTGAGCTAGGCGAGTACGCTTATCGGTCACAATCCCCCCTGCTGCGCTGAACGTCCTTTCGGACAGGACACTGGATGAGGGGCAAGCCAACAGTTCGATTGCAAATTGGGCAAGCTCTGGCCAGAGGTCAAGCCTGCCCACCCAGTAGTCTAGGGGTTCATCACTCCTCAGAGCGTCCACATCGGCCGTTAACCCAATGTAGTCGGACACCTGACGGTCTAGGCGTTCCCTGATGCTGGATCCGGATGACACCTGTCGATGGGTCGGCTGAAAGAATGACCTCATATCCGAAGTCACCAACACATCTTCAAACCGGCCTCTTCTTGCAGGCGCTGTTGGATTGGTACCCGCAAATCCTTCTCTGGGAGTGGGAATTGCTCCTCTGCCAGCGCACGCAAAAGCAGAATGCAGCATTTCTCGAAGCAAGGCCTGGAAGTGCTGCATTCTGACAGCCCTCTGCGACGGCGGTAACATTTCCGCCATTTTGTGTTTGTACCGGGGGTCTAAGTACGTTGCCACCCAGTACTGGTCCTTGACCCTCATGCTTTTTATACGGGGGTCCCTATTAAAACACTGGAGCATGAAGGCCCCCATTTGCACTAAAGTGGAAGCGGTGTGGTGGCCTGGCTCCTGCTCATCATCCAGGATAATGTCGTCCTCTTCATTCTCCTCTCCCCATCCTCGCACAACAGGGATCCCAGAAAGGTTTAAAGCATGCTCTTCTTGCTCCTGCTCATCCGCCCCGGCACCATCCTCCTCTGACTCCTCATCAGACTCCTGTTGTTGACTTGTCTCAGATAGAGTAGCCCCCCCTGGGAATTCATCCAGCATTGCGACTTCCTCATCTTCCCGCTCCTGCTCCTCCACAGCCTGATCAATGACACGACGCAATGCACGCTCCAGAAAGAAGGCATAAGGTACCATGTCACTGATGGCGCCATGGCTGCGACTGACCAGTTTGGTGATCTCCTCAAATGGCCGCAGAAGTCTGCATGTGTCGCGCATGAGCAGCCACTGGCGCGGTGAAAAAAAACCCAGCTCCCCAGAACCGTTTCTTTCGCAGAGTTCATACAGGTAGACGTTAACTGCACGTTTCTGCTGGAGCAGCCTATCAAGCATATAGAAGGTTGAGTTCCATCGCGTCGGGCAATCGCAAATAAGACGTCTGACCGGCAGATGGTGTCGCCGCTGAATGTCAGCAAGGCGAGCCATGGCCGTGTAAGATCTTCTGAAATGGGCCGAGATTTTCCTTGCCTGCCGCAAGATGTCCTGGACCCCAGGGTATTTGACAAGGAATCGCTGCACGACCAAGTTTAAGACGTGTGCCATGCACGGCACGTGCGTGATTTTGCCCTGTTTCAATGCGCTAAGCAGATTGGCACCGTTGTCACACACCACTTTACCAACTGTCAAATTGAGCGGTGTTAGCCACTCATCTGCCTGTGAACGCAAAGCTGAAAGGAGTGCCGGGCCAGTGTGGCTCTTTGCTTCCAGGCACAACAGACGCAGCACGGCATGGCAACGTCTCACCTGGCATGTGGAATAGGTTCTGGGGAGCTTGGGCGGTGCAGTGGAAGAGACGCTAGCAGCGGAAAAGGAGGAGGCAGCTGAGGAGGAGAGGGAGGAGGATGGAGTAGGAGGAGGAGAAGAAGAGTCAGGCCTGCATGCAATCCGTGGCGGTAAAACCAAATCTACACGGGTGCCACGGGTTACATGCTTGACGGCCGTCAGAAGGTTCACCCAGTGGGCAGTAAAACTGATATACCTTCCCTGCCCGTGTTTGCTAGACCACGTGTCTGTGGTCAGATGTATCTTGGCACCGACACTGTGTGCCAGAGATACATTCACTTGCCGCTGAACATGGCCATATAGCTCTGGGATGCCCTTCTCTGAGAAATACTTCCTTCCTGGGACCTTCCATTGTGGTGTTCCAATGGCCACAAATTTGCGAAAGGCCTCCGAGTCCACCAGTTTATATGGCAGTAGTTGGCGGGCTATGAGTTCTGACAAGCCAGCCGCCAACCGTTGGGCAAGAGGGTTATCCGGCGTCATCATTTTTTTACGCTCAAACATTAGGCCCACGGAAGCCTGCCTTTTTGCAGAAAAATGTGAGCTTGGCGTGATGGAAGGTGGAGTGGAGGACAATTGTGAGGAGAGAGGAGAAGGAGAAGTAGAAGACGAGGCTGGACGGTGAGAGCCTGCAGTGTGGCTTTGTGTGTTCCGTTGCTCCCACTGGGCTCGGTGATGGCTGCTCATGTGCCTTCTTAAGGCGGTCGTCCCTAGGTGAGTATTGGGCTTACCGCGACTAACGCGTTGACTGCAAAGATTGCAGATGGCAACGCTATTGTCAGCAGCGGACACGTTAAAAAAAGCCCACACTGCGGAGCCATGTGCCGGTGTCCTGGGAGCGCCAGATGTGACCGTACATGGTCGATGACTCGCTCCTGATACATTTGCAGTCTGCTTTGTCCCTGCTGTGCAATGTAAGTCATTGCTGCTTCTCCTCCCTATCTGCTGGTCCATATCTCCCTCTGAACTCCCCTCCTCTTCCTCTCTTGTGGGCACCCACGTGACATCACTAGACACGTCATCATCAACGTCACCTTCCCCACCGCTATAAGTAGAGTAGGCAGCAACACCGGGGACCAACCTCCTCCTTGGGCTGATCTGGGTACTGGCGTCAGACTGCTGAGTAGCGCTTGTTGCTACCTCCTCTTCCTGATCCAATACCAAGAGTGGCTGCGCATCAGAAATGTCCTCTTGATATGGATCGGAAAATAATTCCAGTGACTCAAGCGGAAGGTATGTGGTGGTGGTGGTGGTGGTCGTGTTGTTGGTGGTAGTGTCTTTGGGGGTGCACATAGCAGAGAGTGAAGAAGAGGGTGCAGATCGAGAGGATGAGGAGGGTGCAGAAGAGTAAGGCTGAGCGAGCCACTCAACCAAGTCTGGTGCATCCTTTAAAGTAATTGAACGCACCTTCTGCAACTTCCCACTTTGGCTCAAGCCTGTTGCTCCTGCCCTACCCCTACCACCCCTGCGGAAGGGCCTGCCTCTTCCTCTGCATGTCATTTTTTAAATGACCCTGTGACAAAACTCTTAGTCCCTATACCGCTGAAGGACTGCTGCAGTATAGGTGAGCGGTCAGCAGTGGTGCACGTCAACCCTATCTATTGTGGACCTATAGCGGTCCTTACAGAACAGCAGACTGTACCGCACTCAAGCCTATGTACCGTAGCACCCTATACCAAGTTACCAGTCCTTATAAGAACTTTTGTGGACCAAGCAGGTTGTGTATTAGTGTTTAGCAGACTGTACGTCAGTCCCTATACCGCTGAAGGACTGCTGCAGTATAGGGCAGCGGTCAGCAGTGGTGCACGTCAACCCTATCTATTGTGGACCGATAGCGGTCCTTACAGAACAGCAGACTGTACCGCACTCAAGCCTATGTACCGTAGCACCCTATACCAAGTTACCAGTCCTTATAAGAACTTTTGTGGACCAAGCAGGTTGTGTATTAGTGTTTAGCAGACTGTACGTCAGTCCCTATACCGCTGAAGGACTGCTGCAGTATAGGGCAGCGGTCAGCAGTGGTGCACGTCAACCCTATCTATTGTGGACCGATAGCGGTCCTTACAGAACAGCAGACTGTACCGCACTCAAGCCTATGTACCGTAGCACCCTATACCAAGTTACCAGTCCTTATAAGAACTTTTGTGGAACAAGCAGGTTGTGTGTTAGTGATTAGCAGACTGTACGTCAGTCCCTATACCAATGAAGGACTGCTGCAGTATAGGGCAGCGGTCAGCAGTAGTGCACGGCAACCCTATGTATTGTGGACCGATAGCGGTCCTTACAGAACAGCAGACTGTACCGCACTCAAGCCTATGTACCGTAGCACCCTATACCAAGTTACCAGTCCTTATAAGAACTTTTGTGGACCAAGCAGG
Organism: Lithobates pipiens; assembly: GCF_037356315.1. Taxonomy (NCBI): domain Eukaryota; kingdom Metazoa; phylum Chordata; class Amphibia; order Anura; family Ranidae; genus Lithobates; species Lithobates pipiens. The sequence continues at coordinate 58,708,579 of NW_027507785.1, forward strand.
TTGTGTATTAGTGTTTAGCAGACTGTACGTCAGTCCCTATACCGCTGAAGGACTGCTGCAGTATAGGGCAGCGGTCAGCAGTGGTGCACGTCAACCCTATGTATTGTGGACCGATAGCGGTCCTTACAGAACAGCAGACTGTAACGCACTCAGGCCTATGTACCGTAGCACCCTATACCAAGTTACCAGTCCTTATAAGAACTTTTGTGGACCAAGCAGGTTGTGTGTTAGTGATTAGCAGACTGTACGTCAGTCCCTATACCAATGAAGGACTGCTGCAGTATAGGGCAGCGGTCAGCAGTAGTGCACGGCAACCCTATGTATTGTGGACCGATAGCGGTCCTTACAGAACAGCAGACTGTAACGCACTCAGGCCTATGTACCGTAGCACCCTATACCAAGTTACCAGTCCTTATAAAAACTTTTGTGGACCAAGCAGGTTGTGTGTTAGTGTTTAGCAGACTGTGCGTCAGTCCCTATACCGCTGAAGGACTGCTGCAGTATAGGTGAGCGGTCAGCAGTGGTGCACGTCAACCCTATCTATTGTGGACCTATAGCGGTCCTTACAGAACAGCAGACTGTACCGCACTCAAGCCTATGTACCGTAGCACCCTATACCAAGTTACCAGTCCTTATAAGAACTTTTGTGGACCAAGCAGGTTGTGTATTAGTGTTTAGCAGACTGTACGTCAGTCCCTATACCGCTGAAGGACTGCTGCAGTATAGGGCAGCGGTCAGCAGTGGTGCACGTCAACCCTATCTATTGTGGACCGATAGCGGTCCTTACAGAACAGCAGACTGTACCGCACTCAAGCCTATGTACCGTAGCACCCTATACCAAGTTACCAGTCCTTATAAGAACTTTTGTGGACCAAGCAGGTTGTGTATTAGTGTTTAGCAGACTGTACGTCAGTCCCTATACCGCTGAAGGACTGCTGCAGTATAGGGCAGCGGTCAGCAGTGGTGCACGTCAACCCTATCTATTGTGGACCGATAGCGGTCCTTACAGAACAGCAGACTGTACCGCACTCAAGCCTATGTACCGTAGCACCCTATACCAAGTTACCAGTCCTTATAAGAACTTTTGTGGAACAAGCAGGTTGTGTGTTAGTGATTAGCAGACTGTACGTCAGTCCCTATACCAATGAAGGACTGCTGCAGTATAGGGCAGCGGTCAGCAGTAGTGCACGGCAACCCTATGTATTGTGGACCGATAGCGGTCCTTACAGAACAGCAGACTGTACCGCACTCAAGCCTATGTACCGTAGCACCCTATACCAAGTTACCAGTCCTTATAAGAACTTTTGTGGACCAAGCAGGTTGTGTATTAGTGTTTAGCAGACTGTACGTCAGTCCCTATACCGCTGAAGGACTGCTGCAGTATAGGGCAGCGGTCAGCAGTGGTGCACGTCAACCCTATGTATTGTGGACCGATAGCGGTCCTTACAGAACAGCAGACTGTACCGCACTCAAGCCTATGTACCGTAGCACCCTATACCAAGTTACCAGTCCTTATAAGAACTTTTGTGGACCAAGCAGGTTGTGTATTAGTGTTTAGCAGACTGTACGTCAGTCCCTATACCGCTGAAGGACTGCTGCAGTATAGGGCAGCGGTCAGCAGTGGTGCACGTCAACCCTATCTATTGTGGACCGATAGCGGTCCTTACAGAACAGCAGACTGTACCGCACTCAAGCCTATGTACCGTAGCACCCTATACCAAGTTACCAGTCCTTATAAGAACTTTTGTGGAACAAGCAGGTTGTGTGTTAGTGATTAGCAGACTGTACGTCAGTCCCTATACCAATGAAGGACTGCTGCAGTATAGGGCAGCGGTCAGCAGTAGTGCACGGCAACCCTATGTATTGTGGACCGATAGCGGTCCTTACAGAACAGCAGACTGTACCGCACTCAAGCCTATGTACCGTAGCACCCTATACCAAGTTACCAGTCCTTATAAGAACTTTTGTGGACCAAGCAGGTTGTGTATTAGTGTTTAGCAGACTGTACGTCAGTCCCTATACCGCTGAAGGACTGCTGCAGTATAGGGCAGCGGTCAGCAGTGGTGCACGTCAACCCTATGTATTGTGGACCGATAGCGGTCCTTACAGAACAGCAGACTGTAACGCACTCAGGCCTATGTACCGTAGCACCCTATACCAAGTTACCAGTCCTTATAAGAACTTTTGTGGACCAAGCAGGTTGTGTGTTAGTGATTAGCAGACTGTACGTCAGTCCCTATACCAATGAAGGACTGCTGCAGTATAGGGCAGCGGTCAGCAGTAGTGCACGGCAACCCTATGTATTGTGGACCGATAGCGGTCCTTACAGAACAGCAGACTGTAACGCACTCAGGCCTATGTACCGTAGCACCCTATACCAAGTTACCAGTCCTTATAAAAACTTTTGTGGACCAAGCAGGTTGTGTGTTAGTGTTTAGCAGACTGTGCGTCAGTCCCTATACCGCTGAAGGACTGCTGCAGTATAGGTGAGCGGTCAGCAGTGGTGCACGTCAACCCTATCTATTGTGGACCTATAGCGGTCCTTACAGAACAGCAGACTGTACCGCACTCAAGCCTATGTACCGTAGCACCCTATACCAAGTTACCAGTCCTTATAAGAACTTTTGTGGACCAAGCAGGTTGTGTATTAGTGTTTAGCAGACTGTACGTCAGTCCCTATACCGCTGAAGGACTGCTGCAGTATAGGGCAGCGGTCAGCAGTGGTGCACGTCAACCCTATCTATTGTGGACCGATAGCGGTCCTTACAGAACAGCAGACTGTACCGCACTCAAGCCTATGTACCGTAGCACCCTATACCAAGTTACCAGTCCTTATAAGAACTTTTGTGGACCAAGCAGGTTGTGTATTAGTGTTTAGCAGACTGTACGTCAGTCCCTATACCGCTGAAGGACTGCTGCAGTATAGGGCAGCGGTCAGCAGTGGTGCACGTCAACCCTATCTATTGTGGACCGATAGCGGTCCTTACAGAACAGCAGACTGTACCGCACTCAAGCCTATGTACCGTAGCACCCTATACCAAGTTACCAGTCCTTATAAGAACTTTTGTGGAACAAGCAGGTTGTGTGTTAGTGATTAGCAGACTGTACGTCAGTCCCTATACCAATGAAGGACTGCTGCAGTATAGGGCAGCGGTCAGCAGTAGTGCACGGCAACCCTATGTATTGTGGACCGATAGCGGTCCTTACAGAACAGCAGACTGTACCGCACTCAAGCCTATGTACCGTAGCACCCTATACCAAGTTACCAGTCCTTATAAGAACTTTTGTGGACCAAGCAGGTTGTGTATTAGTGTTTAGCAGACTGTACGTCAGTCCCTATACCGCTGAAGGACTGCTGCAGTATAGGGCAGCGGTCAGCAGTGGTGCACGTCAACCCTATGTATTGTGGACCGATAGCGGTCCTTACAGAACAGCAGACTGTAACGCACTCAGGCCTATGTACCGTAGCACCCTATACCAAGTTACCAGTCCTTATAAGAACTTTTGTGGACCAAGCAGGTTGTGTGTTAGTGATTAGCAGACTGTACGTCAGTCCCTATACCAATGAAGGACTGCTGCAGTATAGGGCAGCGGTCAGCAGTAGTGCACGGCAACCCTATGTATTGTGGACCGATAGCGGTCCTTACAGAACAGCAGACTGTACTGCACTCAGGCCTATGTACCGTAGCACCCTATACCAAGTTACCAGTCCTTATAAAAACTTTTGTGGACCAAGCAGGTTGTGTGTTAGTGTTTAGCAGACTGTGCGTCAGTCCCTATACCGCTGAAGGACTGCTGCAGTATAGGGCAGCGGTCAGCAGTAGTGCACGGCAACCCTATGTATTGTGGACCGATAGCGGTCCTTACAGAACAGCAGACTGTAACGCACTCAGGCCTATGTACCGTAGCACCCTATACCAAGTTACCAGTCCTTATAAGAACTTTTGTGGACCAAGCAGGTTGTGTGTTAGTGATTAGCAGACTGTACGTCAGTCCCTATACCAATGAAGGACTGCTGCAGTATAGGGCAGCGGTCAGCAGTAGTGCACGGCAACCCTATGTATTGTGGACCGATAGCGGTCCTTACAGAACAGCAGACTGTACCGCACCCAAGCCTATGTACCGTAGCACCCTAGACAGACCAAGTTACCAGTCCTGATAAAGAGCTTTGTGGAACAAGTGAGTTGTGAATGATTAGCAGACTGCAGCAGAAGGGCAGCAGTCAAGTATAATATTCTTTCTATATTTGGAAGAAAGAATATTATACGTGTACAAGCCTATTACCGTACCACTGATACCAGTCCTGAAAAGAACCTTTGTGGAACTAATAGTAACAGCAAGTCTTTAAAATTATCCTCACTGCCTGACACACTGCTTCCTGCCTGTCCCTATACAAATTGGCAAAAAAGAGTAGGCTGGAACGATTAGCTGGAACAGCTCTTTTGTGGACCTGATAGTAACAGCTAATGATGATGATGATGATGATGATGAAGAAAGACTAATCTGGCTGAGCTGTCCCTAAAATAGCAGCATACAGCGCTCTGTCCCTTTATCTAAACTGACAAAAGAAACTCAGGCTGCTGACCTAACACCTATACCAGTCCTGAAAAGAACTTTTGTGTACCAAATAGCTAGCGTTTTCTCTGTCCCTACTCCACACAGGATCCTTTCCCTACAGTGACAGAAGAAAGAATGTAAAATGGCCACCGGATCGGGTGTATTTATAGGTTAGGGGGAATGTCCAAGTGTCCATGAGCTGTCATGTCTCAATTGGTTGTCCTGTAACACATGATAAACGTGTCACGAAAGGTTAAAGTTCTTGTATACATTAAACACGTAAGTCCGCCGGGGCGAACGACGGAAAAAGGCGTTCGAACCCGCGGACGGCGAAAGTCGGAAATTCGCCGCGAAACGACCGCCGGGCGAACCGTTCGGCCATCACTACTGACCATGTCTTTGGATGTCTCAGGGATCCGAGTGCTGGCGGTAGGAATGAATGAGGCCGACCAGGAACAGCTGCGTAGGATTGTCACCGGCCAGAGCGCACAGAATGTGTTTTTCACCGAAGAGGCGGCCAACATGAACAGCCTGGCAGATCCCTTAGCTGAGGCCATTTGCTCTCAATCACAGGTAAGGAACTACTTTCCAATGTACCGATCGGCTCTTGTTTAAGGAAAGTATTGGAGGTATTGGAGAGGAAGTCTTCTCCTCGTCCTGTATTGTTACTGCCAAACATTGTAATAGTTCTTACTTTACATTACATTGTAGATGATTTTAGTACAATATTTTCTTGATTCTACCAGGGCAGTTGGGGATAAACTGGGCATTTGTTCTGCGCCCCCCTCCGAAGCTGAGGATATATATATATAGTATGTACGTTCTCAACCCAATGTAGCATGGACATGGCCTTACTTTTTTAGGCTGAGAGCTATTTCTCCAATGCCATAGTTCAATTATTGTGCTACTGTTTAGTAATCCCTGATAATAAAGTTCAGCTGTCCCTATACTTTAAAGTGGGAGTCTCCAAACTTCCTAAACAAAGGGCCAGTTTACTGTCCTTCAGATTTCAGGGGAGCCAGACTGTGCTAAGTGAGAGTAGAAAATGTCCCAGCATCAGTGGGAATGAAAAAAAATCCATAGAATAGTGCCCCGTCATTGGTATTAGTGAGAAGAATAGTGCCCCATCATTGGTATTAGTGAGAAGAATAGTGCCCCATCATTGGTATTAGTGAGAAGAATAGTGCCCCATCATTGGTATTAGTGAGAAGAATAGTGCCCCATCAATGGTATTAGTGAGAAGAATAGTGCCCCGTCATTGGTATTAGTGAGAAGAATAGTGCCCCATCATTGGTATTAGTGAGAAGAATAGTGCCCCATCATTGGTATTAGTGAGAAGAATAGTGCCCCATCATTGGTATTAGTGAGAAGAATAATGTCCCATTGTTGGTGTCTTTGGGAGAAATCGTGCCCTATTGTTGGTGTCAGTGGAAGGAATTATGCCCAACTGTTGGTGTCAGTGGGAAAAATAGTCCTCCGTCACTGGTGCCAGTGGAAGGAATAGTGCCCCATCATGGATATCATTGAGAGGAATAGCGCCCCTTCATTGGTGCCAGTGGAAGAAATAGTGCCCCATTATTGGTGTTATTGAAAGGAATAGTGCCCCATCATTGGTGTCAGTGGAAGGAATAATGTACATCATTGGTGTCAGTGGGAGGAATAGCGCTCCATCATTGGTGTCAGTGGAAGGAGTAGTGCCCCATCATTGGTGTTAGTGAAAGGAATAGTGACTCATCATTGGTATCAGTGGGAGGAATAGTGACTCATCATTGGTGTCAGTGGGAGGAATAGTGTCCCATCATTGGTGTTAGTGAAAGGAATAGTGACTCATCATTGGTATCAGTGGGAGGAATAGTGACTCATCATTGGTGTCAGTGGGAGGAATAGTGTCCCATCATTGGTGTCAGTGGGAGGAATAGTGCCCCATCATTGGTATCAGTAGGAGGAATAGCGCTGCATCATTGGTGTTAGTGAAAGGAATAGTGCCCCATCATTGGTGTCAGTGGGAAGAATAGTGACTTATAATTGGTGTCAGTGGGGGAATAGTGGCTTATCATTGGTGTTAGTGGGAGAAATAACGCCCCATCATTGGTGTCAGTGGGAGGAATATTGTCACATTGTTGGTGTCAGTGGAAAGAATAGTGCCCCATCATTGGTGTCAATGGAAGGAATAGTGCCCCATCATTGGTCTGAATGGAAGGAATAGTGCCCCATCATTGGTCTCCATGGAAGGAATAGTGCCCCATCATTGGTCTCAATGGAAGGAATAGTGCCCCATCATTGGTCTGAATGGAAGGAATAGTGCCCCATTGGTATCAGTGGGAGGAATAGTGCCTCATGATTGGTGTTAGTAGGAAGAAGAATGTTCCATGGATAATGTCAGTAGAGGCAATTATGCCCCATTGTTGGTATCATTGGAAGAAATAGTACCTTGTATCAGTGGGAAAAAAAGTGCCCCAAGGGCCAGATAATGACAAGAGAAGGACCACATCTGGCCTACAGGTCGCAGTTTGGAGACCATGGATTTAGAGGAGTTTCAACCATGCGGTAAAAAGCAAGTTCACATTCAGTCATTGCAAAGTGCTTTATTAATCAGTAGACTTAAACTCCTAAAAAAAAATGTCACTTCTAAATCACCAACTGAGCTGGGACCTTCTATAAAACAAGTGTTGTATATGAGGTTATGGAGGGCACTTTAAAAAAATGAGTCCATCTCATGTCCTAGAACAGTTCTGTATATAATATTCATGAAATCCTCTGTTTCTTCTCATTCTTTTCTCTTTTCTTAGGCGCAGTGCACCGTATGCCCGCAGGTAAGATGACCAATCACTTAATGTGAATGGAAGACTTAACTACTGCATCACTTAAATCAGACCCCCCCCCACCCCCACCCACCCTTGGCAAAGCTGGTTTTACTGAACACAATTTAGATTTTTTTGGCGGTGTACACCTTGGTACTTCTGAGCAGAACTTCATATTCCAAATTATTGCCAACCAAAGCCTTATCAACCTGGCAGGCTTGGGGTCGATCGTTCGGAATTATAGAAAAAGAACATCGTTTGTTATAATCACAATGCTAATAATTTATATATTTTCTCTGTTTTAGGGAGAAAGAGGGCCAAAGGGTGAGCCGGTAAGTACCCAGACATTAGTAATTGCATCTACGTTTAAGAGGACCTGTAGTTAAATTTGTAGCGCTTTGTAGGAGGAGCATAGACAGGCAGACTGTGCATTGGTATCTTCCCCCCATTAAGGGGTCATCAGACGATTCATTTAAACAGAAATCTTCCTATAAAATTATACAGTATGTGCGTTTACATATAATAACGTATGTTATTTTTCTGTAAAAGCCTCTCTTGTGTAAACATACAAAAGCCCCCAGACTGTGACGGGTATCAGACCCGCTTCCTGATTGGCCGGGAGGAGGATCAATGTCGCAACAGAGAATATTCATTGGATATTGCAACACACCTGGGTGGGCTTCAGTGGCAATACTTTGCACCCCAAGCCCACCCTATTTTGAAGCCTACCAGAGACTCTGGCTGTAATCAGGTGCTTCAAATAACACCCCCCCCCCCCCCGCCCGCCCCGCCATAGAAATTCACGCTCCCGGAGTCCTGAAAGGGGCCAGGCGCATGGATAGAGAGGGGGCGGCAGCGGCGGCGGATAGGGGAGGGAGCCCCTTCTGACTTCCATCATTCAATCAAGTGCTGTTTTTTTTTTTTTCTTTTCAAATAAATGGGTACTCTTTGAAAGTGAAGCTTCACCTCATTTACTAAGCGCTGGAGCAACTGCACTGGCAGAGTGCACAGTCTATTTCAGGGATATGCAATTAGCGGACCTCCAGCTGTTGCAGAACTACAAGTCCCATGAGGCATAGCAAGACTCTGACAGCCACAAACATGAAACCCAGAGGCAGAGACATGATGGAACTTGTAGTTTTGCAACAGCTGGAGGCTGGAGGCTGGAGGTAAATCAACCCCACTGTCTGCATTCAGGGCCGTGCATCTGCACCCATGCGGATATCAGATTGGGAGCAGCAGCTCTGTCCTGTGCATTCCTATGTGGGAAAACATGGCGCTGTCACGGGTGTATGCTGCAGTACGCCCTTGTGACGGGGTCTAAACATGCAGAGTTATAAAAATGTAAGCATGTGATAGCAAGTGAAGCCAAATTCCTCCATATCCTGCCCCTTACTGAGCCGCAGTGGTAGCATCCAAGTACTATAGAAGTGGGCTTAACGGGTATAGGAGGTGGGGGCTTCACATTGCCCTTTTAGAATACATTGAAGCCTTTATAACCTAAAGTGATTGTAAAGTCCCTCTTTTCTCCTCTTCCTGGCCCCTCCCTCCTGTCGAGTGCCCCCACAGCCTACAGCTTCCTATGGGGGCACCCGAGCCAAGTTACAGCTCCATGTGTCCATTCAGTTGTAAACCCTTTTTGTTGACTTTTGCCTAGAATAAGGCTTATCTATAGGTAGTGGAAATATCTCCTAGACGTGCGGCGTTTAGGAGATATTTCACTTATAGTGCGCCAATGTCATCATTGGCGCATGTGTTGTGAAGAAACGCACCACGGCGCAGTTTCTTCCCCCAGCGTGTGCCTTGACTGACGGCTCCCGTGTGCATGCCCTGGAGTGACGTCACGCAACTCCAGCCAGTCACAGAGCCGGAGTCCGTGGCCCCCCGGAAGGAAGAGGGGGGCGAAGATGGACGCGGCCTACTCAGGGGACAGCGCGGGCTTCGTTTGCAGGTAAGTGTCATATAATGCTCTTCATTTGGAGGCCTTGTGGGGGGCAAAAGAGGAAGTAAAACCCATTGGGGTTTACTTCCTCTTTAAGGTTTGTACTTTGTTATTTGCTGTAGTACTACAAGTGCCCTTTACTATGTTTGTAAGCTTCTGTATTACCTTTTTATTGCTCTTATTTTGACCAGTGGTAAACCACATTTTCTAACTCATATTTGCAGGGAGCTACTGGGCGTCCAGGATTGGCCGGACCTGCAGGAGATCCAGTAAGTGTCCCTTTCTATTATGTTACACTGTATACACACAATATACGGTATATGGTTTTTGTGGAATACGTCAGCAGGGCTACCGATAAGGGTAGGCAGCTTTATGTATCAGGAAGTACCAAAAGCTGCTAATCACAGCTCAGCGCCCTCTTCCCCCTTCAGCACAGCTGACTTTTCCTCCTGTCCCTCCTGCCGTCAGTCAGCTGCTGCAAGAAGGGCCACAGAGTGATCAGTTTCAGGGCTTGCCCCCCCCCCCCCTTCCGTCACTTCGATCACCCCCTGCCTGTCCACAATCCCCTTCCCCCACAGCTCTGATCCCCCTGTGACCCCATACCCTCCCTCACCCCAGCACTGCAGGCTTCCCCTCCTCTCCCTCCTGCAGTGTTAGTTGATGCAGCCACACAGGATGGAGAGTGAGAGACTGGTAAACATGTCATGTTTACCGGCCCCTTGCTTTCCTGAATGAACACAGTGAGTGACCAGTGCCAATCACTCCTGTGTTCATTCATAACTAAAGCATTGGGGATCTGTGTCCTCAATCTCTTGCTCTGTCTCAAAAGCGAGAGCTCTATTTAGAGTGCCCTTAGTGGTGCCCTTTCTGATTCTCGCATATTTGGATCTCCCTCGGGACCCCCCTTTGGGGGGGGGGGGGGTACTTGGGTACATGGGAGCAGCCTCACCAAAACAATTCAGCTTAACCAATGAAATGGCCATTCACAATAACCAATATCAAAAATTGCAGATCTAATGCCTTTTGTGCATGTTCCCGACAATAAAAACCTGACATGGGTTTTAACACTTACGCACTCTACCCAAAACTAAAAAAAAAGGTTGTTCTTCACAAACGCTTTAACCTTTTCACTGCCAGGGCACTTTTTGCATTTTTTTTGCACACATGTTTTAAAAAAACAAAAACAAATAAGATATATTTTCTCAAAGCAGATACCTTAGAGAATAAAATAGTGGTAGTTCCAATTTTTTATGTCACACAATATTACCGCAAAGGTCTAGGAATTTCAAAATATCAGAAAAAAAAAACCTCACTAAAGTGAATTTTAGGCCAAACAGGTGCAATAAACTACCTACATTTTTGGTAAAATATAAAAGACGAGGTTATACCGAGTAAATGGATACCCAACATGTCAAAGCTTAAAGCGGAGGTCCACCGTAAAGTGGAGCTTCCGCTCATTGGAACTCTCCCCCCCTCCGGCGCCACAATTGGCACCTTTCAGGGGGGAGGGGGGTGCAGATACCTGTACAGTACAGGTATCTGCACCCACTTCCGGCATAGATATCTGCAGAAGGTACGCCCCTTTCCGCAGAATCTACGCCCCTTTCCGAAGGTCCCCCGCTGCCTGCTGGGAAACACACGGATCCCAGAGACAGCGGGGACCATCCTTATTGCGCAGCGCGACTCGCGCATGCGCAGTAGGGAACTGGGAAATGAAGCCGCAAGGCTCCACTTCCTGATTCCCATACCCAAGATGGCGGCGGCAGCACCCGAGAGACGATCGAGAGATCGGCTTCGGGTGCCCACATCGCGGGCGCGCTGGGCGGGTAAGTGTCATTATTTTAAAAGTCAGCAGCTGCAGTATTTGTAGCTGCTGGCTTTAAAAAAAAAAAACGGCAGACTCCCACTTTAAATTTGTGTGCACCCATGAAATTGTGACAAAGTACCCTATATTTTCTATAGGCGACACTCCAAAAGCCCCCTATAGGTCATTTTTTTTGGTGTTATGGAGGAGGTCGTATGCTAGAATTATTGATCTCACTCCGATGTGCGCAGTGATATGTAACATTTGTATCACAATCAACGTCTTCATGCGTAAGGCGCCCCGACGCATGCGTTTACATTTGTACGTGCGTTGTTGTTTTTTGTGCGTTGTTGTTTTTTTTTGCTTAACTTTTATTTTTTCATCACATAGGGGACAAAAAAATTCCCCTATGTGATCATTTTTAGGTGACAGGTTCTCTTTAATGAGACATGCAGGGCCTAAATGAGCCTGCATGTCACCCCTGGGCTTGACTGAATGTATTGCAAAGCACATCAAATGTGAATTATAAAACCTTAGTTTACTTGTCTATAAGGATGTTTGCTCGAGTATAAATGAGTATATTACAAACACTGGCAATGAAAAAGAATTTTACTCGTCTATACTCAACACCTTTACTCGCCTATACTCAACATTACTCAGGTCCTTTCACACTGTCAACAAGTGCCTGAGTAATTTATAAATACATTTCTATTATTATATAAATTTATAAAGTATTTATAAATGATTACGCCATGTGCAACTGGCCTTATGGCCACTAGATGGCACTGACTATCACAAGATGTAAGTGAGCTCCCCAGCTCCATCTAGTGGCCATAATGCAGTATGTTAGCCTGAGAACATTTCATTTTGTCCCTTTCACACAGAACGAATGTAGATGTTATTTAGATGGATGAACTGCTATGCACATTTTCATTTTTTTACAACAGTTAATATCTTTGGTTGTTGCTCTTAGCTAATCAGCAACAGCTAATAAAATGTTTAAATGTAGAATTTTTCCAAAAAAGTGGATATCTCAGCCTCCCCCATCCTAAATAAGTATAACAAAATACAAAATAGACAGAGGGGGTTATTTATGAAAGGCAAATCCACTTTGCACTACGAGTGCTAACTACAAGGGCAAAGTGCACTTGAAATTGCACTGAAAGTGCACTTGGAAGTGAAATTGCTGTAGATCCGAGGGGGGACATGCAAGGAAAAGAAACAAAACAGCATTTTAGCTTGCACATGATTGGATGATAAAATCAGCAGAACTTCCCCTCATTTGAGATCTACTCCTCCGATTTACAGCGACTGCACTTCCAAGTGCACTTTCAGTACAATTTCAAGCGCACTTTGCACTTGTAGTTTGCACTTGTAGTGCAACGGTGGATTTGGCTTTCGTAAATAACCCCCAAAATCTATAGAATGGATATGCTGTAAGATTTAACTATATAAACCTATAAATTACGATACATGTGTCAATAAAGAACACATTAGAAAACAGGTTTCGTTAAAGACAATTACGAATTTTTTGTTTTGCAGGGCCGCAGTGGGCCCCCTGGCCCTCAGGGTCCTGCTGGGCCCCGTGGACCTTCGGGTGAGGGGACAGCATCAAGTGGACAGAAAGGAGAAACTGTAAGTAGATCATATCTATGCTCCTATTAAAGGGCAGATAAAGTTATGTTGCTCAGTTTGCATTTTGAAACAAACATAAAGTGAATGGCGTTTAATTGCTGGAAGATTTGTAAAGAAATGCTCATACTTTTGTGATAGGTGGTTGCATAATATTGATGAGGTGACAACACTTTTCAGAATTGATATAGTTATGGAGTGCTGTGCCTCATTCATCTAAACATATGTATTATTATTATTATTATTATACAGGATTTATATAGCTCCGACAGTTTACGCAGCGCTTTACAACATTGCGGCAGACAGAACAATTACAATACAATTCAATACAGGGGGGGGGGGGGGGGATCAGAGAGCCCTGATCCTTAGAGCTCACAATCTAGGAGGGAGGGTCAGGTTATACAAAAGGGTAGTAGCTGTGGGGGATGAGCTAATGGAGAAAATAGTGCAGTTGTTAGACAGTGCTCTGTGCCCCGAGCCCACCCCTTTTTGCAGCCAAAAAGAACCTTGGGCTGTAATCATGTGCTTAAAAAAAAAAAAAAACCCCATCAGAATCCATGCGTCCGGTGCCCCGCATGTAGGATCAGGGGGGCTGCGCCCCTTATGAGCGACCGCCATTGTCTGAATTGGAATTTGGTTTCTTAATTTTTTTGTAGGTACTTTTCACACACTGATGCATTGAATTAAATAATGGGATTTTTATATACAGCTTACCTGTAAAATCCTTTTCTTGAGAGTACATCACGGGACACAGGGCTCCCGCCCCTCTTGGGTTTTACGTGGTTTCTTATTGCTTCGCTACAAAACTGAGGTGCCTCCCATATGGGAGGAGTTATATAGGGGAGGAATTCTCCTTAATTTGGGTTAACCAGTGTCCAATCACCAGAGGTGCCTATATAACCCGCTATGTAATGAAGCTCCTGTGTCCCGTGATGTATGATCAAGAAAATATTTTATCCAGGCTGACGAGCTGAAGCTCAAATTACACACACAGCTATATTAATTAGTGGAGTGACTTGCCTGCCCTCTATGGCATGATATGGAGTTTCAGTTAAAAAATACATTGCAAAGCTAGTACTGTGCTCTCTGTTAAGAAAACCAGAGTTATGGGTACACCCTGTATTACATTTTTTTTTTGTAAAATTAAAGTGTACTTAATTATTAAAATAAAATATTAAAAACAGTTTGAAACTTGTAAATTGAATTGAATTGTGATAAAGACCATAACTATATCTTGTCTGGTCATTTGCCTTCTGATATTATCCCCTGTAGGGTGAGCCGGGGGCAGATGGACTCCCAGGAACCCCGGGACGTCCTGGAAATCCTGGCACTCCGGGAACTCCGGTAAGTTTGGCCTATTGTAATGCATGGATTGCTGTGAGCACAATACACACTGATGTACACAGATCATTAACATTGAAAGCTCACATCCCTACATTTTTATGTTTTCTTTCAGGGGACTAAAGGAGATAGAGGAGAAGTTGTGAGTATGTCAGTGAAGGTTCTTGATGGCTGTTGTGATTCACAGTATCTTCATTAACCCAGGATTTTGTCTCAATGTAGGGGGAATCAGGACGTTCAGGGCCCGCTGGCCCCAAAGGAGAGAGAGGATTTCCGGTAAGTGGGGCACGCTACGGTAACAGGCTACTGGCACATTGCAGCTATCACTATACCTGCAATAAGCATGCGTACAGAGTGTGCTGGGTGTGCCTAGGCACACCCTAATCACTGCCTGCATCACCGATTCCCCCTACTGTCCAGCCTCCCCTGTACCCCCGTACTTTTCACACACTGATGCATTGAAATAAATAATATTTTATCCAGGCTGACGAGCTGAAGCTCAAATTACACGCACAGCTATATTAATTAGTGGAGTGACTTGCCTGCCCTCTATGGCATGATATGGAGTTTCAGTTAAAAAATACATTGAAGCACTGCCGCCTTTCATTGTCTCCTCTCCTGCCGGATGCTCTGTTTACTATAATTCAGTTTGTGAAGAACAAGAAGCCACTCAGCACAGAACTCTTCCCATTAGACATGTGCCGAACGGATTATTATTTTTTTTTCCGATTCGATATTTACATAAATTTGAATAGTTTTTGAATTCTAATCATTCTCCAAAGAGAATAAAATAGAATAGAAAATAAAGGAATAGAATAGAAAAAAAAAAAAAATATATATATATATATATATATATATATATATATATATATATATATATATAGCTATTCCTTTATTTTTTATTTTATTTTGCTCCCTTTGGAAATTTTAAAACTATTCAGATTCGAAAAGTTTTCAAATTCCAATTTGAAAACGATTTGAATTCAAAAGGTTGAATTTTGTCCGAATTTTTTTTTTCTGTTATTTTGTATTCGTTTAAATTCGGTACTATTGTAATTTGGAAATTCAGATACATCCGAATTTCCGAAAAAGAAAATTTTTCCAAATTTTAATTTAGAACGAAACAAACTGCACATGTCTACTTCCCATTCATTCACTGTCCGGTACTTGTCAAGTAGGCTGGACGGGGGCCCTGTGAATTTTAATGGCAACTCCCTCCTGATAACAGAAAAAGCGTTAAATGCTTATACAGTAAATGCACAATGTAAAAGATTCAGAACATTTTTGAATTAGGGACAGGGTTAGAGTTTTTGTTTTTTTCTTATAGAGACCAGTTATTTTCTAGCTTGTGTAATATACCAACAATAGCAGAATGTCAGCTATAATTTGTTTGGTTATTAAATTTAAATATAGGCAACACACACCGCCAACATATACATTCTACCCCAACTCTCTGTGAATCCTGCTTATATACATTCATGTTAAGTGTAACCACGGGCCATTATTCCTTCTTTTTGTACAGGGTGAACCTGGTGAAGTAATAAATGGTGGGGCAGTAGTTCCAGGAAGGAAAGGAGAGCCTGGAAATCCAGTAAGTGTCGTTGATTGATGGGGTGGGGAATATAAGGGTTACTTAACCACTTCAATACCGGGCGCTTTCACCCACTGCAAGGCATCCCAAAAGCTTGCATCTTTAACCACTTGAGGACCAGTATGTTACACCCTCTCTCTGGGCAGGCCAATTTTCAGTTTTCAGTGTTGTAATAGTTTGACTGACTATTACTCCATTATGCAACGCTGTATGCTAATTCATTTCATATCTTTTTTTTTTTTTTTGAGACAATTAGAGCTTTCTTTTGATGACATGTAATAACTGCTGAGATTTTGTTTTATAGAAAATAAAATAAGACCAAAAAATTGTTATATACAGTAATATAGAGTACGATTTCACCCTGAAGAAGGTCAAATAGTTGATTGAAACGCGTTGGGTTATTGGTCATATCCACTGGATTCAAACACTCTTGGTTAATTTACAACTGTGCCTGTGGTTTTATTAGATTGTATGCAAACTATATACATTTTTCTCATAAACACTATGGATTTTAATATTTAGGTTGTATTTGTTGTTTTTACTTTTGGTGCCTTAAAATCCGATTAAATTTTTTTTTTGTATATTCGTCTTTGGTGGACAAATAGGGACGTGGCACCTATAGGTTGTATTGTCAAACAGGCCCACTTCTTTTCCATAACCACTTGCCGATCGCGCTATATATGACGGCTACAGCGCGGTCCTCCAGTTCTGGGAGGGCGTCATATGACATCCTCCCGTGAGCGTGCCCGCCGCACGCCAGTTGTGGTGCTTGGGTGCCATGCTCTGTGATCGTTGTGTCTTTAGGACACAGCTGATCGCAGATCGGGGTAGAGGGCCAATCACAACAGCCCTTTACCACATGATCAGCTGTGTCCAATGAAAGCTGATCACGATGTAAACAAGCCAGTTATAGGCATTCCTTTTCTCACCCTGACAGCATGAGAGGAGAGCTGATAACTGGTTTGTGTGAAAGGGACATATACACTGATTATCAGTGCAGTCCCAACAGTGCCCACCAGTGCTGTCAATCAGTGCCCACCAGTGCTGCTAATCAGTGCCTCTTATATATAATCCTATATATATATATATATATATATATCTTGGCGTATTCACCAGAGACAGCCTGCAAGCATTGGTGCCCCAGGCAAATCCCATCTCAGGCTTTGGTCATGATTTGTTACGATGGCGTCATTCATTATAAATCTTTCTCCCTTCAAGGGAATTCCCGGACAAGCAGGAACTCCAGGGCAGAGGGGAATCCCAGGAAATTCAGGACCTCCAGGGCCAGAGGGACCGAGCGGACCTCCAGGTGTTCCAGGCCAGTCTGTGAAGGTAAGTGACTTGCGTGTCACTTATAGCTCTTGCATTGAATCTCATTTTAAATAGATTCGAATTTTAAAAGCATTTGGTCAGCATCTTCAATTCTTTATTAGGAAATTCAAATCTCATGAACATTAACCAAAATTGTATATTGATTGCTTTTTACACTCAACTCTAAACTGATATTAGACCCCTTTCACAGCAGGGCGTTTTGCAGGCGCTATAGCGCTAGAAATAGCGCCTGCAATCCGCCCTAAAAAAGCTGCATCATTGTCTGTAGTGTGAAAGCCCCGAGTGCTTTCACACTGCAGCGGTGCGCTGGCAGGACGTCAGGGAAAAGTCCTGCCAGCAGCTTCTTTGGAGCGGTGAAGGAGCGGTGTGTTTACCGCTCCTCCTCCGCTGCTCCCCATTGAAATCAATGGGGCAGCGCTGCAATACCGCCGGCAAAACGCTGCTATTGCGACGTATTGCCGGCGGGTTTTAACCCTTTCTCGGCCGCTAGCGGGGGGGGGGTAAAAGCGCCCCGCTAGCAGCCGAAATGCGCCGCAAATCCGGCAGTAAAACGCCGCTAAAAATAGCGGCGTTTTACCACCCACGCTTTGGGCAGTGTGGTGTGAAAGGGGTCTAAAAGGCATAAAATGAAAGTAGTTGTGCAACCATATTTACACCATTTAATGCACTATTCCAAACGATTGTGTCGC
This sequence comes from Lithobates pipiens, assembly GCF_037356315.1. Classification (NCBI taxonomy): domain Eukaryota; kingdom Metazoa; phylum Chordata; class Amphibia; order Anura; family Ranidae; genus Lithobates; species Lithobates pipiens. Next base: position 58,726,268 of record NW_027507785.1, read on the forward strand.
CTGCCTTTACACACACATGAACTTTAATGGCCTCCCAGTCTTTTTTCAATTTGGATAAAGTAAAGGAGGGTTATAACCCCTGTCAGTTTTTTTTCCATCTACACTATATTACTAAAAGTATTAAAAGTATTGATACAGTAAAAAATAAATAAATTGCGGCGCTAACCATAAAAAGCATATACAATCAATAATTGACTAAAAAATATATAAAGTGCAATAAGTGTGAATCACCTCACAAAGTGCAAATTGTGCGATTCAATAAATGCAACTAAAGTAATTACTGCGATAATAAATGTGCTCACATAATATATACATGCCCGAAAAGAAAAAAAATGTAAAATCCAAGGACATTAAAAAAATGTGCAAAAAACAATTTTATAAAACCAAACAAATATGTAAATAGTAAATGCTCATTAATTCCAGTTCATGCAAATGCTTCGTGAAGCAGGCTGCTTCCACACATTAATATTATTTATACTTTTTTTGTTCTTTACATATTGATTAGCAAGGTGAAGCGCACTAGTACCCTCTAATTATATTAAAAGTATTGAGACACCTGCCTTTACACGCACATGAACTTTAATGGCGTCCCAGTCTTAGTCCGTAGAGGTTCAATATTGAGTTGGCCCACCCTTTGCAGCTATAACAGCTTCAACTCTTCTGGGAAGGCCGTCCACAAGGTTTAGAAGTGTGTCTATGGGAATGTTTGACCATTCTTCCCAAAGCGCATTTGTGAGGTCAGGCACTGATGTTGGATGAGAAGGCCTGGCTCTCAGTCTCCACTCCAGCTTATCCCAAAGGTGTTTTATCAGGTTGAGGTCAAGGCTCGGGGCAGGCTGGTCAAGTTCTATACTAATGATTTATAATTACTATATTTTACTTTATATTTTTTAGATTACTATACTAAAGGCTATACTAATGATTTATAATAAACACATAACACTGCAGATCTACTCCATCAAAGACTAAACAAAATCTCTTTAATGTCTTCCTTTTATCTGTAAAACATGTATATATACATTTCCTGTTTTAAATGTTTATTCTTGCATTCTAGGGAGAGAAAGGAGAACGAGGTGAGAGAGTAAGTGCACTTCAATTTATTCATAGCCATATGCAAAGTTAAAGTTGGCCATGTTGGCAAAAAAGGACTCTTTCTTGTAATTATCTTTGTCATTATCTTTCCCTATTGAAAAATTTGGCAACCTTAGCATGTATGACTTCTCCAGATAACCATAAACTGTGCAGCATTGAATGAATTATCCCCCCAAAGTCTGAATTCAATGTCGGCCTCAGTCGCCCCCTTGCAGTGGCCTTGTCAGCCACTGCAAGGGGGCAACTGAGGCCAACATTGAATTCAGACTTTGGGGGGATAATTCACTTAGTGCTGCACAGTTTATGGTTATCTGGAGAAGTCATACATGCTAAGGTTGCCAAATTTTTCAATAGGGAAGTCAGGGAGACCCTACTGACCACATGAGCAGCAAGTATAGGCAAAAAGGCCTACATCACTGGGTGAGAATTAGCCATAAAGTTGGTTAACAGTATAGATGGGAAACGGTGTGAGGGTTAATCACTTTGTTGGCGGGTAAGGGCATAAACTTCTTGGCGAGGTAGAAGCTTGGGTAGGGACCCATCTTAGGTATACATTAGTGCCTAGTGTCTCAGATACAGTAGGGCAGTCTCAAGATTTTGGATGCTGTCACAGAGTAACCAAATCCTGAAGACCAGCGCAACCACAGAACTATTTTTACTCCCACCGACCCCCAAAGATGAGACTTAATTTATCCCAACTAATGTCAATGATGGGACATGTTTTATTCCCATTTACCCCAATGATGCAGCCTAATTTACTCCCACTAACACCAACAATGGGACTTTTTTACTCCCACTAACACCAACGATGGGACTTTTTTACTCCCACTAACACCAATGATGGGACTTGTTTTACTCCCACTGAAATAAAAAATGGGACGTATTTTACTCCTGCTGACACCAATAATGGGGTTTCTTTTGTTCCCACTGATACCAACGATGGGAATTGTTTTGCTCCCATTGAAGCCAGCGATGCAATCCAATTCTCTCCCACTCGCACCAACAATAGAACTTATTTTACTTCCATTGACTGCAGCCGTGGATTATTTTTTACTCCTATTGATCCCAATAATGAGACTTATTTTACTCCCAGTGAGCCCAACGATGGGCTTATTTTACTCCCACTGACACCAATGATGGGGCTTCTTTTGTTCTCGCTGACACCAATGTTGGGGGCCTAATTTATTCCCACTGATGCCAACGATGGGAATTGTTTTACTCCCATTGAAGCCAGCAATACAACCTAATTTACTCCCACTCACACCAGCAATAGAACTTATTTTACTTCCATTGACCGCACATATGGATTTTTTTTTTTTACTCCTATTGATCCCATTGATGAGACTTATTTTACTCTCAGTGAGCCCAACGATGGCCTTATTTTACTCCCACTGACACCAATGATAGGACTTTTTTTTTTATGCCACTGACACCAATGATGGGACCACAAATGCACACTGAGAATCAGAACACTGCTCTCAAAATGCAATGGCCCTGGTCTCCCGAGGTTCAACATCTTTGCTCAAGAAGCAGGAGAGAACAGTGAGCAGGGTGGGTAAAGTCAACTTCTTTATTATCCAAGGTAAATCACATCTGAGCCCTGGATCTTAAGCTGCCATTACTGAATTCCCTAAGCCCCGTACACATGATCGGAAATCCCACCAGCAAAAGTCCAATCAGAGATTTTGGTCGGATGTTCCAACCGTGTGCATGCTCCATCGGACTTTTGCTGGGGAAATTCCCGCCAGCAAAAGATTGTGAGCAGGTTCTCTATTTTTCCGACGGAAAAAGTTCTGATCGAAAGTTCTGATCGTCTGTAGCAATTCCGAAGCGCAAAATTCCTACGCATACTCGAAAACAATTCGACGCATGCTCGGAAGCATTGAACTTAATTTTCTCGGCTTGTCCTAGTGTTGTACGTCACCGCGTTCTTGGTGCTCGAAAGTTCCGAGAACTTTTGTGTGACCGTGTATATGCAAGACAAGCTTGAGCGGAATTCCATCAGAAAAACCATCCAAGGTTTTTCCAATGTAAATTCCGCTCGTGTGTACGAGGCATAAGAATAGAGAGATACATGTTCCATAGCTGTTGCCCTCAACCCTGTCAGTTGGTCACTGACCCGGAAACCTTAGAGAACAAGTCAGCAGTTGCAGCTCTTTATATTTTATCCAAACAGGTTTGTCAGAAAGCTTTTACATTTCCAGATTTTTAAAGTAAACATCGATTGCGGCTCCCATATTTCTTTCATGGCAAGTTTTCGTTAAAATTTGTGGAGATTTTTTTTTTCTCTCTCTCTTTTTCTCTTCTTTTTTGGTAGATTTTGTCTCCTGACCCCCAATGTTGGGGACAGGAGAAAGGTTTCTTCTATCCTAAAGTAGATAAGTCAAGGTATATGTATTATAGGTTAACATTTGATGTAATTTTCGCATATCAGATATACTTTGCAGGTTACTATTTTTTTTTTTTTTTTTGATAATGAATTTTCATTAGGGTGGTGTATTAATTCATACTCTGTACCAACCTCCTATTATTAGTTTTTAGTTTACAAATTTAGTAAGTGCTATTGTTGGTTTATTTGTTATATCTTCTTAGCAATGTTGGTTTTGACTTTTTTTTAATTCTAAAAAAAGGGTTATTTCCTTTTTTGTTATTATGTATATGCTGGTTATAATTGAAAAAAATCTTTTGAATAAAGAATTAAGCTAAAAAAAAAAAAAAAAATTGTGGAGAGCTAAATCTATAGGAACATTGCACGTTAGATGATCTTAAACTTTTATAGTTGTATATATTTTTTCAATCTATTTAAAAAAAACGGAAAAAAAGCAGATGACAGACGGCAAGCCTGTCCTGTTTTTTTGTTTTTTGTTTTCTTTAAGACAGAGAATTTTTCTTAGACTCTCTTTTAGATTATGTGCCAGACAGATGTAACGGTTTAGGTGATTTTTATAATATGAATGTACGTTGTGCTCAAACCAAAAATTCCTGTATCTTCTATCCAGGGACTTCCAGGACTGGTCAATGGAATTGCGGTCAAAGGAGAACCCGGTAGTCCAGTGAGTGATAATTGATTTTATTATATTAGGAACCTTCAGTTTAAAGAATTGAATCTGCAACAAATGTTCTTCCTCTAAAAATAACAACTCACTTCATTTAAGGAACTCTTCGGCCATTTTAAACTTTTTTTGACTTTTTTTTATAATTTTCCAAATTCACACTAAGTAAAAAAAAAGACAAAAAAAAGAAAGAACTCTTAAATATCGTCCATCCACAAAAGAAAAAAAAGAACACAAAAAAGGGTCACTATGCAGGTGACTGACATCGACCTTATCAACTGGTGACGCCATTGGTCATTAGAATGCTGGCAGCTAGAAGGTTGTAATGGTCCACAATAAAACCCTTTGACTTACTGTAACTAAAAAGGCAGCCTTCATCCACATGCTTGCTTGTATACAATTTATGGGCAATTTTTAGACATTTTGCCAAGACACCCCTGAAGAAATCTCAAGGCGCCTTGGTTGAAAAAAGCTGGTCTATAAAGACGCAAAACCCACTTGAAATGCCGGTCAGAAGGAGGTCAATTGCAAGTCAAATCTACGTCAAGAAATTCAGAATGATCCAACAAGCATCCCAAACTGATCTCAAACTGGTACCACAAGCACCCAAAAGCAAGTCGATAAAGGCCCAAAATTTGGTCTGAGCTTTGGGCACCAAAACATTCTTTTTTAGAATGTATTACTTACATAACCCACTAGGTTAGGCCCTTGATAAGTAGAAAATCGGGAAGACTTCCCAAACCATTGGCAGCAAAGTTTATAATGTCTTGGCTTTTCTCTTTCCCTTCTTAGGGCGCACCTGGTGTTAATGGGGCACCAGGTCTTCGGGGGTTAACTGGACCACAAGGGCCAAAAGGCGACAAGGTAAGTGAACAATGGCAGAGCATTCTGGGAACTGCAACAGCAGAACCAAAAACAGGACAACTTTCTCAGTAAATTGTGCATTTTCATATGGTGAAGTTCTGTTTTATTTAGTGGTCTGTTTTAGGCCACTAATAGACTACATGAAGCTAAACAGAAGATACACTGAAACACACTATATTATGTTAAAAAAGGCAGAAATTTACACAATTTTTTGTTCATAGGGCGAGATTGGTGAAGGTTTCCCGGGTACGGCAGGACGTGCTGGAGATCCAGGTGATCGAGTGAGTTCTAGTCAATAATCCCACCAAAAAGTTCCATGCTATGTGCCACTATAATCTTTTGTGTGTGTTCCGGAATATGCTTTAAGTTTTATACACCAGCTAAACCTTTTTTTCAGTTTAGGATAGAGTATGGAAGACTTAAAATTTCTGCCAGGTGGTTATTTTCATCTGTGGACCCAATGATGAGAATTCCCCTCACTTCCTGTCCCTGTGACGTTCCGTACAAGAAATAGGGAGATGCATTTGTCACTGGGACAGGAATATATAAACTGTGATTTTATTTTATTTTATTTATTTCAGGTACTTATATAGCGCCATCAATTTACACAGCGCTTTACATATTTATTATACATTCACATCCATCCCTGCTCTCAAGGAGCTTACAATCTATGGTTCCTAACTCACATTCATAAATACACATACTAGGGTCAATTTAGACAGGAGCCAACTAACCTAGCAGCATGTCTATGGAGTGTGGGGAAAAAACGGAGTACCCGGAGGGAACCCACACAGTAGACATGTGCAATTCGTTTTGTTCCGAATTCATTTTTTATCGAATTTTTACAAATTTGTTCATTCAGAAATATCCTAATTAACGAAAATCCGAATTTCTGAATATTTGTAAATTTGAATATTCGAAAAATTCGTAAATTCGATATTCGAAAAATCAAAAATTAAAAGTTTAGATGCCGCATTCGAATAATTCGTAACTTCAGATAAATTTGTATTAGTTCACTAACAGCCAAATTTGAAGGGAGGTTCCAATACCTATAATTTAATTATTAGTTATTATTAGTTACCTAGTTTCTTATTATTTAGAATTTTCTGATTTTCATTCTTTCATATTTTTTCATATTTTCTTTCTTATTTGAATTTCCGGATTGTCGGATTTATGAATTTCAAATTTACGAATTATTGAATTATCGAATTTACAAATTTTCGAATTTACAAATTCACAAATTTTTGATTATGGATTTTCGGATTTTTTGACTTTTCGAATTTACAAATTTTCACATTTCCGGAATTTTCGAATTTGCGAATTTTCGAATTTACGAATTGCGTTCATTACGAATGACCCGAAAAATAAAATAAAACAAATTAATTTTTTTTTTGGCAGTACGCGTGTCTACCACACAGGCACAGGGAGAACAACTAAAAATGTGTTCTTGCTAGTGTCCCCATTGGAGAGAGGTTGCATCACTTCCTGTCTCGACAGGAAGTGAAGTTAAATCTCTCCAGCAAGGACATAGACTGCAATGAAAATCGAGAGGCTCTATCCAAACCTATATAAACATTTTGGCTGGACTTATGTTTTAAATCATCTGCACAGCTTCTTTGCTATTTTGTGAGGTGTGATTTTACTCTGTAGCAGAGCCTGGGAACACTTGTCATTTTTGTTTGCCCCAAGGCTGCCTCTGCCTGCCTGTCATAAAGAAAGGGGTATGCTGCAATTTGTACACCACGTATGGAAGCCTAAATAGCAGCCGTTTTCCCCCACATTCATAAAGGATGAAATGACTAATGGGTACTGGAAAAATCAATAAACTGGTTGTTGGTCTTTAAACATTTTTGAGCAAAGTGTCATATTCTGGGGAAAAAGTGTTGTATTTCTGGTAAAAAAAAAAAAAAGTTAACACTTAACACATCAGTCAAAATTAGAGAGGCATTATTAAACATAATTACATTTGTCGTAGTGCCGTTGAAGGCATGCAGACTGTTTGCTCTCAAGGTCCATCTACATCTCGTGGTAAATTTGGTGTGCTTCAATAAAATTAGGCCAAAATGTCTTATGCCGTGTACAAACAATAGGATTTTCCGACAACAAATGTTGGATGTGAGCTTGTTTTCGGAAAGTCCGACCGTGTGTATGCTCCATCGAACATTTGCTGTCGGAATTTCCGCCAACAAATGTTTGAGAGCAGGTCCTCAAATGAAATTCTGAACGTGTGTACATAAGTCCGATACACAAAAGTCCACGCATGCTCGGAATCAAGCAGAAGAGCCCGGACTGGCTATTGAACTTCATTTTTCTCGGCTCATCATACGTGTTGTACGTCACCACGTTCTTGGCGTTCGGAATTTCCGACAACATTTGTGTGACTGTGTGTATGCAAGACAAGTTTGAGCCAACATCCTTCGGAAAAAAATCCATGGTTTTGTTGTCGGAAAATCCTATCGTGTTTACAGGGCATAAAGACTGGTGGGAAAATGGTTAAGAAAGGGTAAGCTGGAAAATAGGTAAACTGACAAATTAACCCAGTGAACAAAACCCTCCAAAAATCTTTAAAGGAACAAAACAAAAAAAGTGGACAACGTTTCAGATATAGCCCCTACAGGCACTCACAAGATGACAGCTAAAGTTAGCCATAGACTGGTAGATGTCTCCTAGTGAATATTGGATGGGGATGTTTTGCTACCTTTTCCAGTTGGTCCACAAGCTAATTCATTCCCTTCATTTTCTTCATGGGGAAACAGAAGGATCAGCAAAGTTACACAAAGGTCTTCCAACAATTTAGAAAAGCTTTGTGGACAATAGTTAATTCTCCTGACATTTGAAAGTACTTATCACCCCTCCAAAATGTCAAGGAGACTTGGTTGAGTCTTTTTTTTTCCCTGGGCCAGTATTAATGAAAGTTGTTGTTCTGGTAGCTCTAAGTGGAGATACTTCACCATTTAGATCTCGAGCCGACCAGACAAGGGTTGGCTGGAAAATAGGCAAACTGACAAACTACCCCGATAAACAAAACCCTCCAACAACCTTCAAGGAAACAAAATGAAAAAAGTAGAGTATAAAGCTAGTCAACCTTCCAGGAAATTGCGTTGGATGGGGATTTTGAGAGTCATCTAACCATCCTCTGTTGCCCTGGGAAGTGCCACCTTTTTAGTTGGTCCACAAACTTGGCTGAGTCATCCCTTTCTTTTCCTAATGGGGAAGACTTAAAAATCAACAAAGTCACGCAAAAGATCTTTCAACAATTTGTAAAAGCACTGTGAACAATAGTGAATGTTTCTGACAGTCTGGAGTACTTATTAACCCTCCTAGTTTCAGCTGAGGACTTGGTTGAGGCATTTGTTTCCCCTAATAAAATATGTTAGACTGGTAGCTGTAAGTGGAGAAATTTTATCATTCAGACAATGATCAGAACAGAAAACACAGTCAGTGAGACATGCTGGGCATTATATAGTTACCCACTCGCTATTATAATCTGTGATTATAGCATCTGGCAATGGGAAGTCTACCAGCACCAACTATCTTTGTGGCTCTGGTATGTCACGAGACCACAAATTGATGGTGGAATATGTAAAAAGGCGATAAACAAACATACTCTACATTTTAATAACTACCTTGCCCACCAATTACTACAGTGCTGTGATGCACATTATTTAACCATTCTGAAATCTGTCCCCAGCATGAATGCACCAGTATTATTTGTGTTTGCCCCTGCCATGTACCTGGTCAGTGAGCCTGACGTGCAGAGGAATGCCTCTGGTACAGCTCCGACTCAGGAGTCCCTGGTAGTGAGACGGCAGCCACAGGAGCATGGCAATGTATGAGTGCCTGTAATCAGTCCAGTAGTCTGCATGGCAGCAATCAGCAGGTGGATGTGGCAGCAGAGCAGGCTGGTAGTAGAAGAGCTGGCACAGAGAATGGCTGGCGGACAACTGTAGTAAGCAGTAGCAGGCTGGATGAGCAAGATGCAGGGTCAGACAAGCCGGGGTCGGTAACGGTTGGGCAGATCAGGCATAGACGGCAGACAGCAGAATGGTCGGGTAACAAGTCAAGTCTGCAACGGGAGGTCAATCAAGCAAAAACAGGAGGCAGAAGCAGAATCCAAAGACAAGCCAACATCAGGGCTGATGGTAGACAAATGCAGGTCAGAAGTAAGCCAGATCAAGATCAGAGATTACACCAAATCAGGAACAACAGCTGCAAACTAAACAGCAACAAGCCCATACTGAAGCCTGTTTAAATAGCCCAGGATTAGTGATAGATGCACGTATTGATGCACAAGTGTGCATGTGCGTGCGCCTGTGCCCGCGACTATCCACATCTGCCTGGCCAGTTGCCAGTCTGCGAATTCACATATGTGTGCGCCGAGAGACTCCATTTGCACTGTGGACACGTCTTCTCTGAAAGCCCCCAAGTCAAAATGTTCCCAGTCCTCCCCTGCTTACTAGCCATAAACCACCCAACCCTCAGCTGCACATCGTACAGACCCTAAATTGGGGTGCTGTAGAGCTGTTAATGTCTATCCTAAGTGGATACTGTAAATTGCTCTACTGGTTTTTTAACTGCTTTATTAATTGCCTGGAAAAAACATTTAGAGTGCCTTGTGTTATGACTAACTTTGGGTGTGTCTTTTATATTCTTCAGGGACCCAGAGGTCCTCCCGGAGAACAAGGAACAAAAGTAAGTGCAGCAATCATCTCTCGAGTTTCACATTGTTATCTGTTTTTTTTTTAAGTTGTTTGAAATAATTAATGTAGGTAAATAGTTTGACAATTAATTTGCCAGTCATTTAAGAAATAAGTCACCTTTGCAATAAAAATGTAAAATTTGTTATGTTTCTCCTTATACCTGGCTGATACGCATCCAAAAAATGTATGATTTGATGATGCCTTCAGTAAAGAAACTGGAAGCATGTGGAGAATGATGTTGACTATATACTATATTTGACTGTGCCATAACCTTTTTAATGGGACTGGCGCAATATACTGTATATTTACAGAATATAAATATATATAGTGTATCCCAGTGTAACTAAGCGAGACCTCTTCTTTTCTCCAACTCAAAGCTTTACCAAATAATCCCTCAGCCACACCCTTATCTAAAGGGAGGCTTCAGAAGCCAGTATAAGGTGGTGCCACTTTTAATCTTATGCACAGTTCTATGTGACTTTAATCTGATATTTATTTTTGTTTGTTGGTTGACAGGGTGACCGAGGACTGCCTGGCCAGGATGGAGAACCCGGAAATAAGGTGCCTGGGAAAATGCTTTAGTAAATACGCCTAAGAATTAATGCCTAAGAATTAGTGCAGGACAAGTGAACGTGCAACCTTGAAATGTGCTGGAAGGGTTGTTGGTCCCAGAAGTTCAAACCTAATGCAACTACACACAATATATACACTCTCCGGCTACTTTATTAGGTACACCTTGCTAGTACCAGGTTGGACCTCCTTTTGCCTTCAGAACTGCCTTAATTCTTCGTGGCATAGATTCAACAAGGCATTGGAAACATTCCTCAGAGGTTTTTGTCCATATTGACATCACGCAGTTGCTGCAGATTTGTCAGGCTGCACATCCATGATGCGAATCTCCCATTCCACCACATCACAAAGGTGCTCTATTGGATTGAGATGTGGTGAGTGTGGAGACCATTGGAGTACAGGGACCTCATTGTCCAGTGGTGAGATGATTGGAGATTTGTGACATGGTGCATTATCCTGCTGGAAGGAGCCATCAGAAGATGGGTACACTGTAGTTATAAAGGGATGGACATGGTCAGAAACAATACTCAGGTAGGCCATAGCGTTTAAAGGATGCTCAATTGGTACTAAGGGGCCCAAAGTGTGCCAAGAAAATATCCCCCCTCACCATTACACCCCCACCACCAGCCTGAACTTTTGATACAAGGCAAATTCTGACCCTACCATCTGAATGTTGCAGCTAAAATCGACACTCATTAGACCAGGCAAAATTTTTCCAATCTTCTATTGTCCAATTTTGGTGAGCCTGTGCGAATTGTAGTCTCAGTTTCCTGTTCTCAGCTGTAGCACATCTGCTTCAAACTTTGATGTGTTGTGCGTTCAGAGATAGTATTCTGCATACCTTGGTTGTAACAAGTGGTTATTTGAGGTACTGTTGCCTTTCTATCATCTCAGACCAGTCTGGCCAATCTCCTCTGACCTCTGATATACACAAGATAATTTTGCTCCACACAACTGTTGCTCACTGGATATTTTCTCTTTTTCGGACCATTCTTACCAAGCAATTACCAAGCAATTGAACAGGTGTACCTAATAAAGTGGCCGGTGCGGGTAAGCTGCACCCAAAAGTCTTTGATCTTCGAACAATTTAAAGCAGATTTGACCTTTCATGAATCAGTAAGGTTCATGTTGCCCAATTATTGTGAGTAAAAAAACAAAACAAAAAAACAAACAATTTTTTTTTTTATCATTGATTAAAAATGCATTGGGGTTGATTTACTAAAGCCGAACAGACTGTTCACTTTGCAAAGGAATATTCCCCAGAGCTTAGCAAATGAGATAAAGCTCTGCCGACTTCCATCATCCAATCATGTTTAGGAAAAATGCAGTTTTTATTTTTCGTTTCCTTTGAAAACTGACATTTCACCAGGTTCACGCTCGGGGGAAAATTCCCATGCAATGCCCAAGTCCAACTTCCCTTGCAAAGTAAACTTTCCTATATCAACCCCATAGTGTCCATGTTTAATCTTGTCAGCAGGCCAGTTGGCACTTGTTAAAAAACAAATTGTCGCACCATTGCATGCATGCCACACTCTCTAGCCCAGCGATGGCGAACCTTGGCACCCCAGATGTTTTGGAACTACATTTCCCATGATGCTATGAGAATCATGGGAAATGTAGTTCCAAGACATCTGGAGTCCCAAGGTTCGCCATCACTGCTCTAGTCAACCCTATTGAGATGTTCTGTAGTATAATCACATACTTTGGAACCATCAAAAAAAAATTGAAAGGTGTGGGCATAAAGGCAGAATAGCCTATAATTTGCTAGTTTGGAGACAGGTGAGTATAAGACTGGAAAGGCACAAGGGGGCAAGGGGGGGTTCGTCGATTGTGTCTTTTTCTTTTCTATTAGTTGACTGCTCAATGTGCCGTGCTATGACAGTCATTTGTCAATTAATAAAAAAAAAAAATCCAGTCCATGGGTAAAGGAGGGATGATGTCAGTGGCGTCTCTAGGGGGTGGCTTTTGGGGCTATAGCCCAGAGTCTCTGCAGGGGTCCCCAAGGGGAGGAGAGGCTCTCTGCGGACCCTGATGTAAGTGGGGGGCTCTCTGGGGACTCTGATGTAAGTGGGGGGCTCTCTGGGCACTCTGATGTATGGAGGAGGCTCTCTGGGGACCCTGTTGTAAGGGGGGCTCTCTGGGGACCCTGATGTAAGTGGGGGGCTCTCTGGGGACTCTGATGTAAGTGGGAGGCTCTCTGGGGACCCTGATGCAAGGGGGAGGCTCTCTGGGGACTCTGATGTATGGAGGAGGCTCTCTGGGGACCCTGTTGTAAGGGGGGCTCTCTGTGGACCCTGATGTAAGTGGGGGGCTCTCTGGGGACTCTGATGTAAGTAGGAGGCTCTCTGGGGACCCTGATGCAAGGGGGAGGCTCTCTGGGGACTCTGATGTATGGAGGAGGCTCTCTGGGGACCCTGTTCTGAGGAGGGCTCTCTGGGGACCCTGATGTAAGGGTGGGCTCTCTGGGTACCCTGATGAAAGTGGGGGGTTGTCTGGGGATATATATACACACACACACACAAACGCACGTATATTACTGTATATACATATACATGTGTATGCCCGCCCAAGCGTATGACTTTCTTTTCATACGCTGCTATGGGCTCCAGCCCCAGATCTTTTGTAGACCTAGAAATGCCCCTGGATGATGTAGTCGGATTCAGGCAAGCTCATTAAACAGGCACATTCTACAATCCTACACATCCAACACAAGTACTGCTAGGTGGGCTATAGTTCCATATCGCTCCTCTTCCAGGGACAGTTTTTCACCAGAACAGATAGCCAGAGGCACATAAAACATTTCCTTACGTCATTCAAAACCAAAAAAGAAACAAACAAATTGGCTATAATTACCCACACCCCCATATTGTATGAGATCACAGGGTGATATACCTAAGCAGAACATTAATTGACTTTTTTCTTTTGCAGGGTGAACGTGGTCCTCAAGGTTTCCCAGGTGTAAAGGTCAGTAAACCCTATTGATGGTCTCCTTTTTTACACGGGATGTTTTTATTTTATATACGCAGGAAAAACATGGATAGGTTATAGTGTATGAAAGAAGAAACAAAATGTCAATGTTCACTTTGGATAACTTCAGTCTAAAACAAGGGAATAACCAACTGTAGGCTGGTTTTGACAGTCAGTCTCCCAGTTGAACCCCTCTGTATAAAGGTTAGTGAAAGGGCAAGTTCCCAGTATTGTCTGTGGTCTCCCTGCAGCGGATCTATTGTCCTTCATTGACTTACCGTCTCTTGTCCTGCACTGGCTTTGCATGGAGGTGACCTTTTTGGTAGAGGCAGGGCTTTGCTTACTTACAATTTATTGTCAAAGGTATTGGGACACCTACCTTTACACGCACATGAACTTTAATGGCATCCCAGTCTTAGTCCGTAGGGTTCAATACTGAGTTGGCCCTCCCTTTGCAGCTATAACAGCTTCAACTCTTCTGGGAATGCCGTCCACAAGGTTTAGGAGATGTGTCTATGGGAATGTTTGACCATTCTTCCAGAAGCGCATTTGTGAGGTCAGGGATTGATTTTGAATGAGAAGGCCTGGTTCACAGTCTCCGCTCGAATTTATCCCAAAGGTGTTGAGGTCAGGACTCTGTGCAGGCCAGTCAAGATACTCCACCCCAAACTCGCTCTTCCATGTCTTTATGGATCTCGATTTGTGCACTGGTCAAAATCATTTGGTGGAGGGGGGATTATGGTGTGGGGTTGTTTTTCAAGGGTTGGACTTGGCCCCTTCGTTCCAGTGAAGGAAACACTTAAAGTGTCAGCATACCAAGACATTTTGGACAATTTCATGCTCCCAACTATGTGGGAACAGTTTGGGGACGGGCCCCTTCCTGTTCCAATATTACTGCGCACCAGTGCACAAAGCAAGGTCCATAAAGACATGGATGAGTGAGTTTGGGGTGGAGGAACTGGCCTGCACAGAGTCCTGATCTCAATCTGATAGAATACGTTTGGGATGAATTAGAGTGGAGACTGGGAGCCAGGCCTTCCTGTTCCACATCAGTGCCTGACCTCACAAATGCACTTCTGGAAGAATGGTCAAACATTCCCATAGACACACTCCTAGACATTCATAAAGTACTGAATGAATGAAGACGAAGCAGTTAGACCCTTGCACTGCAGGTCCTCAGGCACAGCTACCCCCTCCCCAGCAAGGAGAACAGTGAGCAGCACAGTTGTGACATCACCAATTCTCATTCTAAATTTGGTGAGACTAGCAGCCAGAGGCATCAGGGCTGTAGATGATCTCACCCTGCAGATATAAGGCTACAAAGTTGAAGGTACAGTAGTACCTATGCAAAGGAAGTGCACTGTTTTTTTGCAGCAGGCATTCAAGACAAAAAGTAGATATTTAATGGTACTGCTTAGGCACTTTAATAATTTACTATTTCTTGAAGGTGACTAACATAGCATATGTTCACTTTTTGAGTTCAGATTTACTTGAACACCACCGATATTAACCACTTTCAGACCGGACCATTTTGCTGGTCAAAGACCAGACTACTTTTTGCGATTCGGCACTGCGTCGCTTTAACTGACAATTGCGCGGTCGTGCGACGTGGCTCCCAAACAAACTTGATGTCCTTTTTTTTCCACAAATAGAGCTTTCTTTTGATGGTATTTGATCACCCCTGCGGTTTTTATTTTTTGCGCTATAAACAAAAATAGAGCAAATTTTTTTTTAAAAAACGCATTATTTTTTACTTTTTGTTATAATAAATATCCCCCAAAAATATATAAAAAAACATTTTTTTCCCTCAGTTTAGGCCGATACGTATTCTTCTACATATTTTTGGTAAAAAAAATCGCAATAAGCGATTATTGATTGGTTTGCGCAAAAGTTATAGCGTTTACAAAATAGGGATAGTTTTATAGCATTTTTATTAATAATTTTTTATTATTTTTTTTTACTAGTAATGGCGGCGATCGGCAATTTTTATTGTGACTGCGACATTGTGGGGGACCCATCGGACATTTTTGACACATTTTTGGGACCATTGTCATTTATACAGTAATCACTGCTATATAAATGCAGTGATTCCTGTGTAAATGACACTGGCAGTGAAGGGGTTAACCAGTGGGTGGCAGTGTAGGGGTTAAGTGTTCCTAGGGGTGTGTTACTAACTGTGGGGGGGTTGGGCTTTCATTTAGTGAACACTGATCTCTGCTCCAATCACATGGAGCAGAGATCAGCATCACTAGTTGCTAGGCAGAATGGAGATATGCTGTTTACAACGGCATTTCTTCATTCGGCCGCTCCGTGAGACAATCGCGGGTATGCCCGCAGCGATCGAGTCCGCGGGTCCTGCGACCAGACTCACGGGGGTCCCGACCAGCGCAGGAGCGCGCCGCCGGCAGCGCGCTCCCGATGGCAGGGCGGCAAATTTAAAGGGACGTACAATTTAAAGGGACGTACATCGGCGTGCGCTGGTCGGCAAGTGGTTAATACATTGAAGTCCATTTTTATTTTCATTTATTTTTTTTCAATACATTTTTATTGACTTTTACACAATACAGTTTATGCAAAAAAACACGTATCATGTGCATTACATTGTATGTACATTAATACAAAAATTATAACCCAAACAGAGTTTTATTAATTCTGGGTTTCAAATCCAGTAAACAAATGCCAAAGTGGCTAATGTAGATGCTGTGAATATAATAACATATGCAATATAACCTGAAGGGGAGGAGGAGGGGATGGGGGGGAAGAAAAAAGGAGGGCGAGCGCCAAGTAAAGGTCATGTCATGAGGAGGATTGTTAGTTGGGGTGTCTTTTTGTGTACCATTGAAGTCCATTTTTGATCTACATAATCATGGGTCAAAAATAGACTGATGGAATGGCAATATGAAAGGCCCTAATTACTTTAAGTTTTTTTTTCATTTTAGTTTTTTTTTTCCGTAAACACCCCCCACCAAAAAAATTTAATTTTACAAATACTGTAGCTGCTGACTTTTAATATAAGAGCACTTACCTGTCCAGGCACCCCAGCTGATTTTCCAATCGGCTCTCGGATTCTGCCGCCACCATTCATCGTAAGGTAAGCCAACAATGAATCCTTGCGGCTTCACAGCTGGTTCCCTGCTGCACATGCGCTAAACGCTCTGCGCTTTCTAAATGGCCCGGCGGCAGCGGAAGTAGGAGGAGGACCGGACTTCCGAGGGACCTCGTCGCAGCCAGGTCTCCAAGGAGTGGCCATGGGTACCTGTCAAGAACAGGCACCTGCTCCCAAAGGTGCCAAATGTGGCAGCGGAGGGGGGGGGGAAGCAAACAAGTGGAGCTTCCCCTTTTGGGTGGAGCTCCACTTTAACTTGTTTTCTTGGTCTTGTATCAATTTCTGTGTTTTTGAGATTTGTTTATGTATTGCTGTCATAGGATAATACATCTGGTATGAACGAAGAAGAGATGAGAGAAGTTCTGAAAAAAATCTTTTGTTGGTTTTTGTCAAGTTACAGATTTAAATTAGTATTTGTATTTATCAATGATACAAAAAGTTCTTTCATAGAAAATGTGAAAATGTGGAATAGACCCCCTCCAGAGGTGTTTATGGCCAGCTCAGTAGATTTCTTTAAGAAAGGCCTGGATACTTTCCTAAATGTACATAATATAACTAGTTACTAACATTTATAGGTAATGTTGATCCAGGGAAAATCCGATTGCCTCCCGGGGGATCAGGAAGGATTTTTTTCCCCTGCTGTAGCAAATTGGCTCATGCTCTTATTAGATTGTAAGCTCTTTTGAGCAGGGCCCTCTTAATCCTCTTGTATTTTATTGTATTATAACTGTATTGTCTCCTGTTTATATCGTAAAGCGCTGCGCTATATAAATCCTTTATAATAATAATGCTAATAATGGTTCTCTGGGGATTTTCGCCTTCCTCTGGATCAACTGTGGGTATAAGATTGTGTATATGGGATTGTATAATATTTATTATTTATTTTTATGGTTGAAATAGATGGACTTTTTTCAACCTAACTATGTAACTATATAGCTTTCTCAATTTTTGCAAGGATAAAAAAATATATGTATTTGTTCATAGGACATATTTATAAATGAGAGAATTAGGCACGTTTTATATTGGGGGTCTCTGCAATTTGCTTTTAACTTTGGATGTAAATAATGTATTATTCCTAAATAAGTTTCCTAAAATGTCATACATTTCAGGGATCTCCAGGGCAGAATGGTCAATCAGGAGTAATGGGACCTGCGGTAAGTCTATTCCTGTCGCTATTTTTAAAAAACAAATACAAATTTTTTGAGAAATGTTTTTACTACCTATTTTAATTCTTTTTTAACACACATTATTTAGCACTGACATATTCCTGTTGCAGAGATCATTTTGCGGGGACACATCAGTCCTTGTCCCAAAATGGGACTAAATTGTAGTCTCGTGATGTCCCTATAATATCCCATGTAGGGATAGAGCTGGCAAACTGAGAGAAAAACCAAATGCTTGTGGGGAGAAAAGTCTTTTTGAATGAGAGTGAGAGGACTTCCTCCATTGTTACATACGTCCAGACAATGAAGCACAACACAGCAGCTATATGACTATGTAATTCATGTCTTAGGCCCATTTTGAAAATTGAGGCTGGTACTGGACATTGGAGGTAATGGATAGGCTTAGTAAATTTGGTTTATAATCCAAATTCCAGGATAAAGCATATGTCTGGCAAAATAAAATAAAGAAGAAACATAAGAAACATAAGAAGAAACATAAGAAGAAACATAAGCAAAACTTGTACATTCCTCCATGTTTTGTCTCTTTAAAATATGCTGGAAGCAGGGAAAAATACCTGTTGATCTGCCATAAATCCAGTGTGCTTCCAACTTTCTGTTTGAGCTGACAAAACTACCTCCATCCTGAATTTGCATGCAGCATCTGCCTACATTTTCCTCTGCCGGACTACAAAGCACTCTCTCATTTTTATATTATAAAGGGGGGGGGGGGTGGCCTGTAGCCCAGCAGGGGAGAACTCAGGCAACACTGCTTGGGATTTCAGTGTGGCACAGGCAGCTTTGTCGGCTCATTACATGATGTTAGCAGCACACTGGACTTCTATTAGATCAGCATATCATTTTCTTTACTTGCAGCATTTTTAAAGAGTTGACACATAGAGAGACGTGCCAGTATTGCAGAGATATACTGAATATGTTTTTATTTTGCTCAGACATACAATTTAAGGGATATATTTATAAAACCTTTATTGCACGAATGTCAGAAACATTTGTGAAAGCTGAACTAAATTTTCACTGTGTTTTCCAATGGATTAACTCTTGCATTGTTTTCTGAGATGCCTAATGGAGAAAATCTTCTGCATTTTTGTCACTGGGTAGAGCTGACAATGCAGGAGTTAATATGTTCAAAGACACACAATAACATTTAGTTCAGTTTGTATGAATATTTCTGATATTTATGCAACAAATATTTTATATATAGACCCCTAAATATCAGGTTTAGGGTTATCGTAAGGGTTAAAGCTGATCCTCATATTATAATCTGATTGTATAGTTTCCTTTACATTTACGAAGATTGTGCAGTGGCCAGCCTTCTTACCCTTATTGTCTTAATGGAATGGACTGGACTCAGATCTTGCAAGTAACATTTTTATGTTGTTTTCTTCACAGGGACCTTTAGGGCCACAGGGTATCCAAGGAGAAAAGGTAAGTAGCACCTTCTGGAGGCTTGTAAGGCACATTTGACACTGTTATCTCCTAATTGTATTCAGCTTTTCCTTTTGTTTGGTCAGTACAGAGAAATCTTGGAAGCACTTATTTTGCCTTCTATTGATACAGTGTTCACTTAGGACTGCAGAGTATGAAAACCTCACCTAATTCCACTGCCAGAAGAGTTTACACTCTGCTACAGGGTTTTTCAACCAAGGTTCCACAAAACTCTTGAGTCCTGCAAGGGGGTCCCACCACTGGCCACAACTAGAGCATATCCCTCATTGCCCAATGGTGACTTCAGTATTCTCTGCAGGATACAACATCTGCCATGTAGTTCAATGAGTTACAGTAGCTGAGTACCATTGAGGGTATTGAAATCAGCTCAATAGTACTCTCTTAGTTATGACATATTACATAGTTTAGTTCTGGCATGTCCAGGGTATGAAAACCTCTCCTAGTGCCTCCCCAGAAGAGTTTACACTCTGGTACAGGGTTTTTCAAACACGGTTCCACAAAACACTTGGGTTCTGCAAGGGGGTCCCACTACTGGCCACAATTGGAGCATATCCTTCTCTGCCCAATAGTGACTTCAATATTACGCACAGGATACCACATCTGCCATATAGTGCAATGAGTTACAGTAGCTGAGTACCAATGAGGGGATTGTTATAAGCTTGATTGTTCTCTTAGTTCTGGCATGTACATGGTTTGAAGACCTCACCTAGTTCCTCCCCCTGGAAAAGTTTACACTCTGCTACATACTTTTTTAACCAAAGTTCCACAAAAATCTTGGGTACTGCAAGGGGGTTCCACCACTGGCCACAATTGGTGCATATCCCTCTTTGCCCAATGGTGGCTTCAATATTCCCTGCAGGATAACACTTCTGCCATGTAGTGAAATTAATTACAGCAGCTGAGTACCTATGAGGGGATTGATATCATCTCAATGGTATTCGTTTAGTTCTGGCATGTTACATCACCATTGTAAGCAAGCATCCATTGTATGCACTCTAATCCCAGTTCACCTAACCAATCTGTATGTTTCTAGATTCTGAGAAGATAAACAGAACAGACATTTTGATTATTTCCATAAAAACATCCCATCCTGACAGTTACTTAAATCAGAATCTCATGCTTAATGTGAGCCATGGGGTTGTTCAATGACATTCTCAGACACTCTCTATGTGCTTTTTTAGGGTGACCAAGGAGCTCCCGGTGAGCCTGGCAAAGTGGTAAGTAAATAGGTTCAGTTCACCATGCAATTGTAATGCTTATCTTAGTATGTTACCAATGTTTCTTGTACATTTTCCAGATTTCCGTAGCCCCTGGGATGAAAGGAGATAAGGTGAGATTATATACCTCTTGGGTTTCATATACACAAAATCTAACTTTAACTTTTTTTACTGTATAAAAGAAAATCATAGACAAAGAAAGATCATTTTAAAAAAGTAATGAAAAAACATTAGGATAACCTAGATGATCTCAAGCATAATGCAATATGAACTGTTTAACTTGGCAAATTATTTGCAATTGTGTTTTATATTAAAATGTAATACAGGTATCTATGCATGGGAAAACTCAATTGCCCATACTGGGGGTACCAACATCCCTCTAAATCAAGCCAAACCAATAAAAAAAAAAACATTAATGGGACTTTATACCATACTTACATCATTTAGTGATATGTCTAAAAAAATCCATCTTTTAATATAGTCCTTTAAAATCTTATATAAGCATCAGTGGCGGCCCGTCCATTAGGGGCGCATGGGCGTCGCTCCCCCCCCCGTCCATGCGTGCAGCCCCCTGATCTACATGCAGGGCACCGGATGCATGGATTCCAATGGGGGGGGGGGGGGTTAAGCACGTGATTAGAGCCAGAGGCTCTAATAGGCTTCAAAAAAGATTGGGCTCGGGGCATCGGATGGATTGTTTACGGCCCCCCCAACCACCAGCCCCCACTGATAAGCATGTTTATAAAACAGTGGATAGATGTTACGATGTTACAAAAATATATTCTATAAGCACCACCCTCATCATACCATCAATAATATCTTGTTGCAATATTGCATATAAAACAAATTTCTTGTAATTAATGACAATTAATGACAAAACTCTGTCAGGCCCTCCAAAGCAGCTGAATGATGTTTGAGTATGGTACCTATAAAACCCAATTAAGGTTCTTTTTAATTGTTTTTTCAATTGTGTTTAATCAGTTTGTGTTTGTAATCATTTTAAAACAATATATACATTAAAAATACTATGGATTCCCCTTGAGTTAATTATGAAATTCAAATGACATTAAATCTAGAGAAAGTTTTATGAATTCAGATGTCCCAATCCAAATTGAAATTTCTATGTTATTTTTGTCAAATTTTATTCCCAAAGGGACCAAAGTCTGCTCTAATGGCTATTTCTGAATTTTTGCTGCTTCTCCTGTTGTCTTTGCCCCCTAAGCTTGACTTCCAGTGTCACCAGGTCCCATCCTTCTTTCTAATCCCTTGAAGAAGTACTGTATATGATGCTCAATCAGTTTTTGGCCCCAACATTCCATCAGACAGGGTTGACAAGAGCTTCCCAAACCATTCTGCACTGCTGTGCATGTTTTTCTACTCGGTAACGCACACTGGTTTGGATTCCTATTTACTTGAACCACAACAAATTAGAAAATGTATATACGGACTTTTTAGACAGTAAGGTTAAAAGTTATATAAATCTTATTCGCAAAACCCATAAAAGTTTGCTACATTTTTCATCTTGTTATAAAACACATCATTAAATCAATGCACTCTGAAGTTATACACACAGGAGGTGTGTCCCTCCTGGAATAGCCATGCATAGGAGCTGTAGGATGGACTAAGCAATGCCTGTAAACTCTTCCAGATGTGGGGATTCCGCCTTCATAGAGATTATTGCTCAACATGTTCCGCGACCTGATAGTTGCTTCCTCAGGAGCTTGTAATGCTTTAGGTACAAACATATAATTGTAGACGCACTCAACTCAAAGTCAGGCTGTGCAGGCCTGCAGCTGCCAAATTACGGGGGGGGGGGGGGCAATACAGTAAGTTCCTCTAGGTCAGGGGTCTCAAACTGGCGGCCCTCCAGCTGTTGCGAAACTACAAGTCACATCCTGCCTCTGCCTGTGGGACTCATGCTTGTAACTGTCACCCTTGCAATGCCTCATGGGACTTGTAGTTTCGCAACAGCTGGTGGGCTGCCAGTTTGAGACCCCTGCTCTAGGTGAAAGGATGCACCATGCCATCAGTTACATTGACCTTGGCAGTGTTTAGCTCATCGTTCCTTAGAGAGTTATGCCCCAGACAATTTACCCATCTGAAGATGGATCAGAAAGGAGGAAGAGACTGTATGTAAGTCTGGCTAATTCTGCAAAAGCCCAGGATTAGGGAAACATAGGTAAGCAACTGCCCTTCAAATGAATATCCTGGTTGCATATGAAATATTATATTCCTCCTCTTCAATAAAACAGCACATGCTGCAGCCACTACATTTAGTGTTGTAGGTCCTAGTTACCTGAACAGAGCTTGCAGTTCAGAAATTAAAAATTTTGGAGGTTCACGTTTTCAAAAAGTTTGGCTAAACCGCAAACTTTCATTTTTTTTTTTCATCTCTAGTTATGAACACAAATGGTTGCATAAGGGCTTCTTCTAGTATCTCTTAGTAAATGAAAAGTTAAAAGAATTTGGGAGCTAGGTGGAGTTCAGCGAATGGCCTGGGTTTACTACAACGTAGGTGGCACAAAAACTGGATGAAGTAGGGTTACAGAACAGAGTGGAACTGCACGTGGGAAATAATATTGGCAACTTTCTTTTGAACTGGTTTTCATGTTTTCCAACAGGGAGATCGTGGTCTTCAAGGACTAGAGGGACCAAGCGGCGCCAAAGGAGAGCCAGGAGACAAAGGAGAGAGGGTAAGTGCTGACCATTAATAACATATTTCTAAAGCAGGGGTCTCCAAACTTTCTACACAAAGGGCCAGTTTACTGTTCTTTAAACTTTAGGGGACCGGACTGTGACCAGCGGGTGTAGAAGATGTACTGGTATTAGTGGGAGTAAACAGTGTCCCCTGTTTGCTATTAGGGGGAGGAATAGTACTCCATGTTTGGTATTAAGGGGAGGAATAGTGTCCTATTTCTAGTGTCGGTGTGAGCTATAGTGTCCCATCATTGGTGCCAGGGGAAGGAATAGTGTCCCATCATTGCTGTCAGTGGGAGGAATAGTGCCCCATTATTGTTATCAGTGGGAGAAACAGTGGGCACATCACTGGTGTCAGTGGGAGGAATAGTGCCCCATTATCGGTGTCAGTGGGAGGAATAGTGTCACATCATTGGCATTAGTGGGTGGGATTGTGTCCCATCATTGGTGCCAGTGGAAGGAATAGTGTCCCATCATAGGTGTCAGTGGGAGGAATAGTTCCCCCCATTATTGTTATAAGTGGGAGAAATAGTGGCACATCATTGGTGTCAGTGGGAGGAATAGTGCCACATCATTGGTGTTAGTGAGAGTCATAGTGTCACATCATTGGTATTAGTGGGAGGAATTGTGTCCCATCATTGGTGTCAGTGGGATGAATAGTGCCCCATTATCGATATCAGTGAGAGAAATTGTGCCAGATCATTGGTGTCAGTAAGAGGAATAGCGTTCCATCATTGGTATCAGTGGGAGAAATAGTGGCACATTATCGGTATCAGTGGGAGAATTCGTGCCAAATCATTGGTGTCAGTGGGAGGGATAGTGCTTCATTATCAGTATCAGTGGGAAAAATAGTGTCCCATCAATGGTGTCATTGGGAGTAATAGTGCCCCATTAACGGTATCAGTGGGAGAAATAGTGTCCCATCATTGCTGTCAGTGGGAGGAATAGTGCCCCATCATTGGTGTCAGTGGAAAAAATAGTGCCCCATTGTCAGTGTCAGGAGCTATGCCCTACTGTTGCTAACAGTGGGGAAATAATGCCCAAAGGGCCGTACATAAGCAGGCAAAGGGCCGCACCCAGTCCCTGGGCCACAGTTTGGAGACGACTGTTGTAAAGTATCAGTAAGTATCATAATGTAAAAAAAATACAGCTGCTGTTTTAGTCTAGGTTTATTCACTTATATAGTGGTATCCTATTCAGAAAGACTTTACAGAGTTATACCTAGGCCCTGCCCCAGAGGAACTTACTAGCTAATATCTCTGTAAGTCCTACAAGAATACAAGCACTATGGCCAGTTTGGTCATAAGCCAATTTTTTTTAATTTTATTAATTTTTGGTTCACATTAGGAGTTCAGAAGTTCACAGTGAATATTGAAGGGATGTGATATCTAAAATGAATTCTATATTAAAAAACCTTATTAAAATGATCATCAATATCATGCTTTTTTTTTACCTTAGTAGATTGTGTTCTTTTTTTTTATAATTAGGGTGTTCAAGGTTTTGGCAGTCCTGGTCAGCCAGGAGCGAAGGGTGAATCAGGGGAGAGGGTAAGTCTTACAGTGTGTTGTCCACCATCTTATTCCTGTGTGGTCTTCTAATAATGGAATTTCATAAGTCAATGTAAAGAAAAGTGATGGCACAGCCAATAGCAGCGCATCATATCTTTCCTCAGTCGGTCCTAAAAAATAAGATTGCTTATTTGTTAAGGTTTACTGTGGTAAACATACTTTCTTATACTAATGGAAATTCTATTTTGATAAAGCATTACCCGGAAATCATACTACAGTACCTCTATAAAGATGCATACTAATAGTTTGGCTTTCAATAATGTAAACATATTTATTAAGTATACTGTTTCTGTTTTTCTTTAGGGTCCTATGGGTCCCATTGGAAGGGCAGGTGCAAAGGTATGTCCACTTGTGTTTAGAAAATAAATTATTTATTTCATCACCCACTTTCCCGCACCTAAAAACCTCTGCACCTCCCCGATTATAACTACCACGGACCTCACACATTGGAGCGATGACCACTTGCTATGCTGCTCCCTGGACTAATGACCACTCTAACCACCCAATCAGTAAGGATCACCAACTGCTGACCATATGACCCCTCTTTGTATCACACATGTATGTGCATAATTGTCCGTAATGCACTTTGAAACTCAATATGTATATTCCAATTGGGTGACCTCACAAGAAGTTTGGAAAATCTCTCCAACAGGGGCACAGACATACCAAAGGTTTATACTCTTGGCAAAAATTAGAAAAAAAATTGTTTCACATTAATAGATGTCAACCTTATTCAGTAGTCAAGTGCAATTTTCTGCATGCACACACCCAAGAAACTTACCGTTCAGTAGTACTGGGTGCTGTAATGACAATAGGCTGGAAACCGACCGTGGATGATCAAAGTGAAGAAATGTCATTAGCACACCAAGGATTCCTCGAAAGGGTTTATCGTTATTTTCGTGGTCACATGATAAACATACAACAACGTTTCGGAGATATGCAAGGTCCCTTCATCTTCACTTGCCTGACGAAGGGGCCCTGCGTGGCTCTGAAACATTGCTGTATGTTTAGCATGTGACCACCAAAATAAAGCTTTGGACTCTTTGGAAGAATTCTTGGTGTGCTGATGACATTTCTTCACTTTATTCAGTAGCCAGACACGTAAATGACACATTTTTCCACTCATACAATCACTTTTTTTCACACACTTGTCCACTTTTCTTTCTTCCCCTTCAAAAATTACCTTTTCCTTTTGCTATTCCAGACAGTGAGCGTATAGCTGCTGCTTAGATCCAATCCAACAAAAGTTCATACTGTGTTTGTTTACCCAGGGAGACCCAGGAGACGCAGGACAGAATGGAGAACCTGGAAAAACTGGTTCACAGGGGCCAGTGGGACCTCGTGGGAAGGATGGAGAAAAGGGAGAGAAAGGAAATGATGGTACTCAGGTAAGACTTTTCTTCTTGCTCCTAAAATACTGCTTCTCTCCATCTGTCTGCACTTTTTTCCAATCCCATGCAGAATTTGGTTGACTTGACAATTCTAATTTACCTACAAATATCCCCAGTTCTCCTTCTATACATGTTCTCGCTAATTTCCAGGCAATCTCATTGCCTGGTTCCTTGATCCACACTCTTAAATTCAGGATATCTCACAAACTTCCCCTCACCCCTGGTTTTATTTTTCACATGCTGTTGGTTGCTCACCTACCATTAAAATGCTTATAACACCTTAAAGCTTACTACTAGATTAGCATATATTCGATATATTCGATGCAATATATTCTCTTCAGCCACTGCTTCCTTCTCCACCACCTTACAAGCCACTTATATAAAGCTACCTCTTCCCCGACCTCTTGTTTCCACTCTCGTGCCTCTAAAGATCTCCAAACTACGGCCCTCCAGTTGTTACAGGATTACACACCCTATGATGCATTGTAAAACTCTGACATTCCCGGATACTAGCCATGATGGAAATTGTAGTTCCTGAACAACTGGAGGGCCATAGTTTCAAATGTATTGATCTTTTAAAAAGTAAAGGTTTATTTGTTTCATCAACATACAAAAAGAGGGAACACATTAACAATATCTTAACGCATGGCATTGTCAGAACTCCTTGTAAGAAGGACAAAAACCAAGAGAAAAACATCCAGTTGGATGTATCCAGTACAAACTCCAGGTCTTTTAAGGCAGTGGTTCTCAACCTCAGTCCTCAAAATAAAATAGCTGTCCAAAATACCAAGCCATTGACTCTCAACTCAAATCTTGTATCTCAGTGCAATGAAGGAACCCACAACTTCCATCCGTCACTCAGTGGGTAACAAAAGTAGAATAACTAAATAACATGGAAGACTTAGTGATGTCGACCCGCAACCAAAATGAGCTTTACACCAATGCATGGACCAACTGCAATATGTTTCTATTATGTGATGAAGGCACTGCCTTTTTAGACTCAAATTCATAATACTTTTCTTGACTCCAGCCTGTTTCTCCAGCAACTATTTCTTTATTAACAGCACCCCCCCCACCTTTTACAGCCTTAGGCCCGGACTCCCAACCCGCACACCACACACACACAGGCATAACACACCACATACACACCAGACACACACCAGACACAGCACACTCACACACACACATAACACACACACACCACACACACCACACACAGCACACTCACACACACACACCACACACACACATAACACACATGCAACACACTACCACATACAACTCCTACAACTCCCCCCCCCCCCTTGCGCACAAAAAGCCCCTCCCCTCATTTAAACACACAGACCCTATTTTTTTGTAAAGGAAGTCTTCCTAGTCCCAGCTCGTTTCCACAAAGCTGAGACATGTCCCTGAGACTCCTAGAGAAGCTGCAGCCATCACAATCCAAAATACAGTACAAGCTGCACTCACATGAGGAGTGCACATGCAGGAGGCAGCCGCAGGTGGCAGTAAAAAGCCTGATGTGAAAAAAGCTGCCGACTCTTCTGTTGTGAATGAATGCATAGAGAAAGAAAGGGCAGCTACGCTAATAGGAGGAAGAAAAGGGACAGGAGCCACTTACCGCCATCTTTCTTCCTGGCAGGTGTGCTCCACTCGCCCTCAGTTTATTTCCACTGAGAGCAAGCATGTGGGAATTTTGAGGGCTGATATAGGTATACTGTATACATTAGACAACGTTTTGGAAGATATAAAATTAAATTATGTTTTCCCATATTTTCAGTAAAGAGGTGACACTACCTTTTCCTTGTTTTTCTTTTCTTGTAGGGTGAACCCGGAACACCAGGAAGTGCTGGAGAGCGAGGTCTAAGGGTAAGAACAAATGTGATGACATAAAGGTTTTAATTAAAACAGTTCAGGAATCATGCATCTTTATCACGTAAAACCAATCACAGACCAGCTATTACTAAATTCAGCCAATAGATGAGTATACGTGATTGTTTGTCATGAGAACAACAGCCTCGAGGGACTTGTTCCAACTCCATGTGCTATTGTGGAACACCTCCCTGCTTAGTAACAAGTGCCGAAATCCAACTGCCGAAGGTGCTTGTTATCTCTCTAATGAATAGGGAATCTGTTTTATTATTACAGACCCGGTCAATTTGCTAATATGTCTCCATGCCTACTTCAAAAAAAGTCAATAACTTGGTTTTACTTTACATATGGATAACTAGAAACAAGGGAAAGAAAACCATAGGGGTTCAATCATATTTATTCATGTAAAAATCGGTAAGCAGGACTTTAAGGGCACCAATACAAAGATATACAGATATATAAAAACTCAATTGACTTTCCTTCTGGATTTTTCGTTTAATTTTCTATCCATGTTTGGCCAGTTTAAAAAAATAAACACCATGTATGTACACGTGATATAAGAACATTGCTATAACGTTATTCTTGTCAACTGTACATCTTTAACAAAAAACGTAAAAAAGAAAATGCCTAGTAATCACTAATGGTTATTTAAATCTGGAGCGCGGTTTTCTTTTATTGGGCCATTTTGTTCAGACATCTGTTTATTCTTTCGAAAAATTAATTACTGTGCTTCTTTCCCATTAGACTCTGGTTTGGTAAATATGCTGTTTTCTGCTTCCATCAATTAAGAATGGCAATTCTGTTTTCCTCAGGGTCCTCCAGGGATCAGGGGCATCTTAGGAGAAAAGGGAGACCAAGGGGAGCCGGGAGAAGATGGAAGGAATGTGAGTATCTATAAAGCCACATGAGGACTTTGGTAAATATATACCAGTAAACATAAAACAGGCTTTCTACCACGTTCATGATGTGTTATTTTAGAGACCTAAAATTTGATAAGTATTAATGTTATTGGGAGAGAGTTTGCTGGGTATTGTGTTGCTTACGAAGGCAGTGTTGGAAAGCAGATGGAATCAATCCAGACGTGGCAGCCAATATATAATTCCTTCAAACTGACAGAGGGCTGCAAATAAGGAATATGAGGGCCATGTGCAGCTCAGAGAAGACCAGTTCGACAAGACTCCTTTATCAGAAGGCTGTATAATCTCAGGGAATTTGTCAGACCAATAGTTGTCCTGTGGACAGATTCTCCCACCTGATCTGTGGATCTCTGGAGCTCCTCCAGAGTTACCATGGGCCTCTTGGTTGCTTCTCTCATGAATGCTCTCCTTGCCTTTCCAAGGCACTGTAGTTATTATGAAGGTACCAAACCTTTGGCCAGTTTTTTATCAAGGTCAACTGACCTACCAGCTTACACAAACTACATACAGCCAGTATCCCTGCTGGAAATTTAATCTTGGGCCCCAGCACTGAAAACCAAGAGCACTAACCACCTAGACAGCACACATATTATATTAAAGTGCACCCAATGGCTGTTTTCCATGTGACAGATTATCTTGAATTTTGGTTTATATTTTTTCATAAATTTGTATTTGATAGTTATTATCCCCAGGCCATTTGCTGTTTTTTTTTATTTTTTATTTTTTTTAGGTAATTTCAAACAAATCACTCTCTTTATGATTTTTCTTAGGGGAGCCCTGGACAGCCCGGTAGTAAAGGTGAACAAGGTGACCCGGTATGTATTTCATCCCTTGAATTTCATCCTACATAGCCCTTCAAAGTAGGACATTACACTGGTTTTGTAAAATAGAATTCCTCCTTGCAGAAGATACCTGGGATTCGTACACACATTGAAATTGTGAGCTGTAGGAGAAAGTAGCCCACAATCCCAAAATATGTGTTTAAAGGTACCTGGAAGCTGGCAGCCCCTGAAACATAGTCCAAACATTCCTAGGTATATGGCCTGGAGTCTAGAAGGAGTATAATACCATCTAGTCAATACCTTATAGGCCGTTTCCCTAACTGCCAAGGATTTTGCAGCTTTGCGTAAGTTATCCAGCATTGTATCCCAATCTTCTGGAGCAAACTGTTCATCACAGTCAGTCTCCCATTTACTTCTATATGGAGGCTCACCAGAGAAACCTGAAGTCAGCGCTGTTTTGTAGAGAACTGAAATGACGCCGTTGCCTCTGGGGGGAGTCACGGCAGATCTGTTCGAAGGATGTAGGTGGGGAGGAGGGGTTAGGACTAAAATTGTCTTATTTGTATAAATTGATAGTGTTCTCTAAGAGGAATTTGTTTTTGTGTGTGGAGGAGATCAAATGTGGCGAATGTATCTCTTAGTTGGAGATCAGTCAAGGTGACCAGGGAGTTGCATATCCACCATGAGAAACTTTTGGGATGGTCAAACGCTGTGGCAAATAAGGGTTCACCTAAAAAGGACGAACCTTGGGGTGCAGATGAAATCAGGCCAAGTTTACTTTTATTCCAGAGGATGAGAGAGTGCGTTACAATAGAGTTAAGGGAGGTAAGTTTGTGTATAGAGTTGGAGGGTGACCATACTATGTACGGGAGGCAATAAGGTCTGATGGAGTTGGATTCAAACCTGACCCAGGGTACCCTTGAATCCGGGATATTCCACTGAGCTATCTGGATAAAATGAGCAGCTAAGAAATAAAACCAGAGATTTGGTAGACCTAGGCCCCCTGTAGTTTAAGATTTATATAAAATGTGTTTGGAAAACCTGGGCCTTTTGTTCTGCCAGATAAATCTTTTAACATCCTACTGTCAATAAAGGATTTGGGGATAGTCATAGGGAGGGCTCTAAACAGATATAAGAGTTTTGATAACAGAGTTATTTTGAATGCCGTGACTCTCCCCAAAAATTTAATGCGGTAGGAACTCCAGATTCTAAGCAAGCTCCAAAGTCGGGACACACATGCTGGATAGTTCGCAGCGAAGATGGAAGACAATTGTGGTGTAATTTAGATGCCAAGATAGGGAATTTTATCAGTTGATCATTGGAATGGGAAGGATCCTCGGAGTGTCTCACACTGAGCAGAGGGTAAATTAATGGGGAGTGCAGTGGATTTCATTACATTTACTGTAAGTCTAGAGATAGAGGCAAATTTAGACAATATGGTGAATAAATTGGGTAGGGGGATTTGAGATTGGGTCAAAAAAAAAAGCATAACATCAGAATTTAAAGTGGGAGGATTCAATCGGATATCTGGATATATCCAGGTGTTTAATAGTGGTTGCTAGGGGTTCCGAACTTGTCACCGCTGACATCCGCTGCTCCATAGGAGGGAAAGGAGGCTCCGATCGGGTCCACCTGAAAAACTGACTGGTGGACCTGATCTGAAAGCCCGTGTGAAAGGACCCTTACTGTCCCAGAGACACAACAGGAACATCTCCCAAACCAAGGGGCATTCCCCTCTCAGACCATTTTACCTGAAGCAGGTGTCCTCATTGTCAGATTTCCTTTTACCTCTAAAATTCCCCTAATTTTATGTTTTGGTGACAAGGGTCACCAGTACAAATATATGGACGTATTTCCCCAGTGGAGACAGGCAGCAGCAAAAACTTGATAGAATGTCTAACCTGTTTCCACTCTTTCCAAAATTGAAAAAAAGTTTTGCCAAGAGATTCATTTTAACTTTTTTGGAAATATAAAGGTTGGAAAATGCATGAGAGAAGAGCATTCTTTGCTTCATGAACTGGTTCATGTAGGAGGGCCTGCACTATTGGCACAAAAGGGGCCCCAGTTTAACATAGCCTTGGGCCTCAATTATTAAATCTACTCTGCCTTCTGTGCAAAGTCTGTTTAAATTTACCAATGATTGTAGTATGAGGGCTTTCCTAAAAAAAAATTGAACCTATCTCTATGATTATCAGGCAGGCCTTCGTACTACATTGTTTTTGGCAGTATTGATTACACAATCAGTCTACATTGTACATAATTCTCAAATGAATCACTGTCAGTGGCTTGCTGTAAATCAACATTTTTTTTTATACTTTTTTAGGGACCCCAGGGACCAGCTGGACCACCAGGGAAACCAGTAAGACTATTTAATTACATGTATATTTAGCATTACATGACCTCTTTTTGCATACCATCTATATTATGGTTGTCATGTTGTGTCATTTCTGTTATTTTTATCATGTTGGATGTCATTCCTTTTATTATTATTATCATTATTATCATTTGTATTATGGTATTATGTTTTCTTTTTCAAGGCTTCTTCTGAATTAATAACAGCTGGATTGAAAGGGGATAAAGTAAGTGGTTATACATTATGTTTTTTTAAACTAATAGAAAATATTTGTATTTTATACTGTATATATTTTATTTTTTAAATTTGTATTTTTGACATCCTTTCCAAGCGCTCACTTTTATCCATATTCATATATTTAGGGAGATGCTGGAGACCCCGGGGAGCATGGGGGAAAGGGACAGAAGGGCGAACCTGGTGCAGGCGGCCTCCCTGGAGAAAGGGTAAATAAGACATGTCTTCCATATTCTAAGTGATATTATTATTATTATTATTATTACTATTATTATCACCATTATTATACAGAATTTATATAGCACCAACATTTTGAAAAAAGGCCAGTCCTCCTGCAAGATAATGTCATATTGTGCTAGAATGCATGGTCAGCCTGCTAACCAACTGAATTGTCCTGTCTAACAGTATGCATTAAAAACAGGGGTTTAGTTTGCACCCATTTGCAAATACATGCGTAAGTTACAGAGCCCCATCAAGGCATCCCAATATATGTAGTCCTAACTCTAAATTTTGAGAGCCTTCACACTTGAATCACATGCATTATAATGGATAGGCAGAGGGTAGCTGAGCCTGGAGGCAGCCCACCCCTCAAAGGCACAGGGGTGCACTGGACACCAAGCACATAGCACCATGATAGCAAAGGTGTCGAGTACGTCCCTTTACTAATAGTTCAACAGAACAAACAAATGGCCACTGCCCAACTGGCCTTTGCAGCAAGGAGCACGTGGAAGGGCAACGCATGCAAAACAAAACCAAAGACATTCCCCCCCTCGACTTACCAACCAGGCTGCTAACCAACCTAATTGTCCTGTCTAACAGTATGCGTTAAAAACATGGGTTTAGTTTGCACACATTTGCAAATACATGCGTAAGCTATAAGGCCCCATCAAGGCACCCCAGTATCTGAATAGTCCTGACTCAAAATGTTAAGACTCCACAGTGGAAGCACATTCATGTCAATGGATAGGCAAAATAATTGTAGGTAAATGTAGAGGAAACAAGTTTACTACCACTTCAGGAAAGGGGGCAGTATAGTTACAGTATAACTAAAGACAAGAGGATTGGGGTGGGGGATCCTCCTGAGAATTTACGATCTAAAAAGGAAGGGGAAGTGATACAAAAAGTGATAACTGCATGGATATGAGTTGGCTCAGGTATGAAAAAGCAGTTTTTAGGTGGAGGAGGGATAGGCTCCACTAAAGACATGAGGTTTTTAGGGATCGCATATAGGTGGACACATTAGGAGATGGCTAGACAGGTTGGGGTAGGGAGTTCTAGAGGATGCAGAGGCTCTGGAGAAGTACTGAAGGCGAGCGTGACAGGAGGGGACGTGGGAGCTACCGATCAGGCGGGCTTGGGAGGAGAGAAGAGGACAGATTAGTTGATGTATTGAACTGTGGTTGGTGATGTAGTTGAGGACAGAGATGTGGATGGCTATGTATGTCATTGTTAATTGTATTTTTTGATGACATTTTAAACCAACCAATTATGTCTGGTGATGACTTTAGGATTAAAAAAAAGGTAGCTGTGAATAGGTAGTCAAAGATATGGGTCTCTTCATTTAAAGCGGTAGTAAACCCGCACATTTTTTTTTTAAACCTGCAAAGCAAAAGGCATAATGAGCTAGTATGCACCGCATACTAGCTCATTATGAAATACTTACCTTAGAACGAGGCCCCGACATCTGGCCCGATCCACGCCGAGGGAGCTGACATGCTCCCTCTGCGTTTCTTCCGGGTATCGCGGCTCCGGCGCTGTGAGTGGCCGGAGCCGCGATATCGTCACTCCCGCGCATGCGCGCGGGAGATTTCAGTCCGGCCACTCGGCCGCTGCCAGATTTTGACGGCGAGAAACCCCTTGTGCGCATGCGCCGCTGCAGTCAGCGGCGCATACCGAGGGGAATATCTCCTAAACCGTACAGGTTTAGGAGATATTTTTTTTACCTACAGGTAAGCCTTATTATAGGCTTTCCTGTAGGTAAGAGTTAAAAATGTGGGTATACAACCACTTTAAAGTATAGGACCTGCCAAAACATTATTTTACAAAAAGTGGAAGAGGGTTAAGACCTTTGTGGGACTTTATTGCCTGGGACACAGGCAGGAATACTGAGGTTACAACCCTTCCATAATCTAACCAAATCCCAAAACATACATTTTGGCTGAAATCGATCTTTGCCAAGTGGCCTGGCATACACTCAGGGCTGGTACAGCTGAAGTCAGAATTAATTAATCAATTCTTCTTATTTTCCTTCAGGGTATTGAAGGACCCAGGGGACCTCCAGGAAATCGGGTGAGTTTCTGCAATTTTAGGATTAATCTAAATCCCGAGTTTAAAGTACGATGACTTGAGTCCTGCTGCTTTGTTGAAAGTCACATTTGTAAAAACAGTAGAGAACCGTGCAAGTTTAGAGGTCTCTATGGAGGGCTGCAGGTTCTGTGCACACTTAGCTATGCAATTAAAACAGCCTCTGCTAAGGAAAAATCTGCAGAACCCTCTTTAACAAAATTTAAAAATATTTCTTAATTTTGTTTATTAAGTTCTGACCACCTGCAGACAGCAAAGGAAATCCTAAGGAGGTCTCATATAGCATCTAGTGTACTAAACAGAGACTTGAATGATTCAGAGGAAAGAAACCGACCCCCCTTCCCATCCCCACTTCTCCTCTAAGCCCTTGTACACACGGTCGGACATTCCGATGGACAATGTCCGATCGGACCATGTTGTCAGATAATCCGACTGTGTGTGGGCTCCATCGGACTGTTTCCGTCGGAATATCCGACGGACAAAGTTTTAGAGCTGGGCTATAAAACTTTCCGACAACATGATCCGATCGGACTTTGTCCGAATGTGTGTAGAGAATTCCGATCGGACAAAGTGCCACTCATGCTCAGATCAAATTCCTAGACCAAAGCTATTGGCTACTAGCCTGAACGTAGTCCCATCGTAATGAAATAACGTCATCACGTTACGCACAATGGGATTTTCTGACAACTTTGTCCAACCGTGTGTATGCAACACCAGTTTCGGACAAAATCTGTCGGACAAAATCCGACGGATTTTGTTGTGGGAATGTCCGACCGTGTGTACAATGGCTAACAGAATAGCAACATCTTAAAGTGGCTGTAAAGGCAAAAGGTTTCTTATCTTAATGCATTCTGTGCATTAAGATAAAAAATCCTTCTGTGAGCAGCAGCCCCCCCTCAGCCCCCCTAATACTTACTTGAGCCCCATTTTGATCCAGCGATGTTGCCATTGGCTGCCTCTGCTGTCAATCAAAGTCACTTAGCCAAGAGAAAGAAAGGGAGCTGGGACGAACTGCAGCTCCCTGTCTGAATGGACACATGGAGCTGTAGCTCAGCTTGGGTGCCCCCATAGCAAGCTGCTTGCTGTGGGGGCACTCAACAGGATGGAGAGGCCAGGAGCACCGAAGAGGGACCTGAGAAGAAGAAGAGGATCGGGGATGCAAAGAGCAGGTAAGTATTATGCCGCGTACACACAATCAGACTTTCCGACGGGAAATGTTGGATGTGAGCTTGTGTGTATGCTCCACCGAACATTTGCTGTCGGAATTTCTGCCCACAAATGTTTGAGAGCAGGTTCTCAAATTTTCAGCCAACTTAACTTTGTTGGTGGAAAGTCCGATCGTGTGTACCTAAGTCCGTCACACAAAAGTTCACGCATGCTCGGAATCAAGCAGAAGGAGCCGCACTGGCTATTGAACTTCTTTTTTTCTCGGCTTGTGGTACGTCTTGTACGTCACCGCGTTCTTGACGTTCGGAAATTCCGACAACATTTGTGTGACCGTGTGTATGCAAGACAAGTTGGAGTCAACATCCTTCGAACAAAAATCCACGGTTTTGTTGGCAAAAAAGTCCGATCGTACGTTCGCGTGTACTACATGTTTGGTACTTTTATAGAAAATAAAACGAGACTTTACAATCACTTTAACAATTTGATAAACTTTGCTTGCCAGAAAGCCTAAAGAAAGTAGGCTTGTGCAATTCGTTTCGTAATGAATTGAAATTCGGCCGAATTTTGCATCTTTCGGACATTCGGATGCATCCGAATAAAAAAATAAAGGATTACAACGAATACGAAAGAAATATAACGAATGAATTCGAATGAATTCGACATGGTTCGGTAATTCTTTAAAGATCTAATGAAACAAAAGGTCAGCTCAAAGTAAATCTTATAGTCCAATCACCTAATTAATTTTGTGCCGGAGGATGGATTACTAGCAAAGTGCATTCCTGAGAACTGAGTGAGAAGGGTGTTGTATTGTATTTGAGCCGAGGAGAAGAGACGTTGTCATTGTGTGTGTTAAAAGATTCAATAAACAAACAACTTTCTAAACTACGAATCATTATCACGAATGTCTATACATACATAAATAGCGAATTTCAACGAATACAAACGAATGAATTCGACACTCTACGAATAATAACGAATTATCCGAAAACGTATTAACGTAACATAACGAATATAACAGAACGAAATTATTATTTTATTATATATTTTATATTTTATATTATTATTATTATTATATTATTATTATTATTATATATTTTTTATTTTATATTTTATTATAATTATTATAATTATTATTTTACGAATGACAACGAACCGAAACTAAACAAAATTTTCCCTTGTGCACAAGTCTAAAAGAAAGTGCCGGGCCTTCATATTAGAATGCCTAGCATGCTTTGCAGGAACATATTCATGTACATAGCCCATTAACTGCAAAATAAAGGTTATACTGAATGTAAATAATTTTAAAAATTAATCTACATTAATGAGCTTCAAAGTTTGTAAAAAATGTTAAAATTAAACCAATCAAAAAGCCTTTCCTCTAAATTCTGCTATTTCAATGTTTATTTAGGGGGACCCTGGAGATCGTGGAGCTCCTGGCGAAAAGGTAAACAGATAAGAATTCTTATTCACTATTAAAATAATTCTGCATAGGAGATCATTAATGTGAAGTGTTTTGTTTTTTTAATTCAATTTACGTCATTGTGTGGCCTTGTTTTGGAAGTGGAGCCCTGCCCACGCCAGTGTCCTTCATTCCACCGGATCCTGTGCTAATGACATCCAGATTCCCAGTGGCATGAAGTGCATCAGCTGAGGCTATGAGCAACGTTCACCAGCTGTGACAGATGACCCCTGGCCACCTTGATCATGTGATTCAGTAGTAAGAACCTTTTCTTTTAATTTCCTTAAAGGGAGACCGTGGACCTCCTGGAGCTGATGGAAGGAACGGAGTCGATGGGAAGCCTGGACAGCCAGGATCTGCGGGGCTAAGAGTAAGTGAAAGATTCTTGTACCCCCCAACTCTGCCTAATTCGGAAAGTTCAGGGCCTGAAGGGCAGGGCTTAACAGAGTGGGTGGGGTTTGCCCACATACTGATAAAATGGGGTGGAGTTAGGTGGATTGTATTTTTTTTTTTTAAACATTTTTTTGCGACCCTAGCATCTATAACCAACTATACTTTAGTTAGAAACGTCTAATTTATCTAGTAACTATTATTTATGTATTGCATTTATTTTTTCCTTTTTTCTGTTGTTTTCTTATATACAGTTATCTACTAATTATTTATTTTCATCTCTAGCTTATGTATTCAGTATAGGGAAAAACTGATTGATTACACTTTGAATGTGCCTATTTTTTACATATTTTATTACATTCCTATTATTATCTACTAGTACTATCTGGAATTTTTATATTTTAATTATATTGAATTGAATGTGCATTGTTAAGGCAGACATGTATATATCAGTTTATTGGACATACACTATATTATCATAACTATTGGGACGTCTGCCTTTACAGGCTCATGAACTTTAATGGCATCCCAGTCTTGAATGAATGAATGAAATACTTGTATAGCACACAATGCGAACTGAATTGCCTCTAGTCTTAGTCCGTCGGGTTCAATATGGAGTTGGCCCAACCTTTGCAGCTATAACAGCTTCCACTCTTCTGGGAAGGCGGTCCACAAGGTCTAGGAGTGTGTCTATGGGAATGTTTGACCATTCTTCCAGAAGAAGAATTTGTGAGGTCAGGCGTTGATGGGGATGAGAAGGCCTGGCTCGCAGTCTCTGCTCGAATTCAACCCAAAGGTGTTCTGTCGGGTTGAGGTCAGGACTGTGCAGGCCAGTCAAGTTCCTCCACCCCAAACTCTCTCATCCATATCTTTATGGACCTTGCTTTGTGCACTGGTGCGCAGTCATATTGGAGCAGGAAGGGGCCATCCCCAAACTGTTCCCACAAAGTTGGGAGCATGAAATTGTCCAAAATGTCTTGGTATGCCGATGCCTTAAGAGTTCCCTTCACTGGAACTAAAGGGCCAAGCCCAACCCCACACCATAATCTCCCTCCACCAAATGATTTGGACCAGTGCACAAAGCAAGGTCCATAAAGACATGGATGAGCGAGTTTGGGGTGGAGAAACTTGACTGGCCTACACAGAGTCCTGACCTCAACCCGATAGAACACCCTTTGGTTGAATTAGAGCAAAGAATGGGAGTCAGGCCTTCTCGTCCAAATCAGTGCCTGACCTCACAGATGTGCTTCTGGAAGAATGGTCAAACATTCCCATAGACTATTATTGAACCCTACGGACTAAGACTGGGATGCCGTTAAAGTTCATGTGAGTGTAAAGGCAGGTGTCCCAATAATTTTACTAATATAGTGTATTTACTTGGGTGTATAGGACCCCCTTAGACAGAATTGTGAATTATAAATCAAGATGCACAGATCAAAGAATTACCATGTCCCTGAAAATTAAATTCTGGGATATTTACTAGGAAGAGCCTAGTATAAAATTTCATATCACTTAAAGGTCTTTTCAAAATGTTTAGGGATTAAAGTGGATCTTCACCCTCTGAGGAACCTCAAATCTCCCCTGCTACATGCGCTATTATTTTTTTGTTTCGTTTTGTTTACATTTTTTATGAATTAGTGCGACCCGACCCCTCATGCACATCACCCGCCTAGACAAATGACACGCACAGTGCTCGCTGTTCCCCCTGGAATATGCATGACATATATAGCATAGCTCATCATTCAGAAAGAAGGTGAGGGGGTTATCTAGCGGTGCATCATCAGGAGGTGCTCCAAGTGGAACCAAAAAGATTAGTGAGGCCCCTTGATGACGTCAAAGGCAACAGGGCTGCGCATGACCGAGCGGTGGCAGAAGACCAGAGGATCTCAGTGGGACAATGCTGGAGCGAATGAGTGGTTGAAGATCTGAAATGTGCCCAGAACATCCCGTATGTGGGGGTAAACAAAAAATAAATAAAAAAATAGGCGAGGGGAATGTCAGGGAATTATTAGACCAGACTGTGTGGACTGCACAGAGGAAACCCAGAACGAATGTGCGTAAAAATAACAAGTGTTTATTATAAATAAAAGGAAAGTGAAAACATACAGTGCACAACCAACCACAACAGAAAGAAATATATATACAATAAATAGGAACTACCGGAGACGTTAATGAAAGCCAGGCCGAGGTCATACACCAGGGAATCAGTCGATGGGTAAGGACGGATGGATGGGCTCAGGATTGGAAAGGGACAGGTCAGGTAGATACAGGGTTCAGGTACAGGGTTCAGGTACAGGGTTCAGGTACAGGTACAGGGTTCAGCGGTCAGGGCACTTGCAGAGAGAGATACCAAGGCAAAGCATATTAGCGCTTGCCGGGTATATATAAGACTGATGATTACCCTCACGTAACAGCTGATCGGAGCAGATGCTGTCTGCTCCACACTGCCGGAGTACACCCGCTGGTGAGCGCCGGTACTACAGTCCAGGGATCAAATAGTGCCACCAAGAGGTAGGTCCTCTTAATACAGGCCCTGGGTGTTAGAAGACACCCGCTGGTGGACACTGGTACTGCAATCCAAAAGATCAACAGCGCCACCAACGGGTGGACCTTTTCATGACAGGGAATGGGCAAAGATCCACTTTATGCCAATATGTTTTGATGAAAAAGCCTCCCTTCTTTAGGGCTGGAGCTGTCACTGTTGTTGATCAGATACACCAGAAGAACTTAGAAATGGCTAAATGAGAATTGAAAGAAGATATTAACATTTCTGGTCTTTAATTCCCTGTTTTCCATTTACTTTTAGGGTGAATTAGGAAAACAAGGAGAACCTGGGAGAGATGTAAGTATTTCACTGCAAACCCAAAGTGCAACACTGATGGACGACTACAGAACCCAACATCCATAACTGTTTGAAAGTTCAGGCATGCCATAGATGTTAGAACTTGTACTTTTTCACACCTTGTAGAAGCAAATATTTTTTTATTGAACTATTGCAAATTTTCTCACATGAAGATCTGGCCAGTAACAGCAATTCCGGTTGCAAGATGACAGCAAAAAGCCATGTTGTTAGCCTATCATGTGCACTACTTCATTGGCGGTTGGGCTATCTATCAAGTCTTCCAGATAGACAGACTATCTGCATACCTTTCCAACATTTTGAGATGGGAATGAGGAACATCTACTAACAAACGAATGTAGGTATAGGGCACGCCCCCTGCCACACCCTCTTAAAGGAGAATTACCCAAAACAAAAGGTTAATTAAATCCACAAGAGATTTTTTTTACCACTACTATTCCTTTATATTGGCGTTTAAAATTTACAAATGCACCAATTTAGAAATCGAATGAAAGGTTAAGCGCTGGGCTGGCTTCTCCCCATCTCCCGCTGTTGCGACTTTTACGTTGCCCACTTTTCCCTCCAGGCCTTAACGACACAGCGCAATTCAGGTGGTGGACCATGAATGGCTTCGGCGACGTACACTCCTTGCTTACTCCCACTAAAATCTTAACCTATGATGCTTTACGCTCGTCACATGACATACCTCTACGAGAATATTTCAGGTATCTACAGATCCGTCATTTCCTCCGGAGTCTCATTAAATCTCAGGACGCCCCATACAGGTTGACACCATTTGAGAGCATCTGCAGATCCAGGCCCCACTCCCCTGGTCTGATATCTATGATATACTTAGCTCTGGTTTCTAAGAGGAGACCTCCAGTGCGGTCTTACCATTCACAGTGGGAGAGAGAGTTAGGGAAGAAGCTGGACCCAGAGGAATGGTAGGCAATGACTCTAGCTATATCCAACTGCTCGCACAATGTAGTGATTCTGGAAAATGCATATAAGGTGTTATACCGGTGGTATTATACCCCGACGCGCCTGGCTCGCTTTGTCCCAACCTGTTCCCCTCTTTGCTTTAGGGAATGTGCCCAAGAAGGCACTATGGCCCATATTTGGTGGACGTGCCCACAGGTGTGCAGACTATGGGTCAGGGTGTACGCATTGCTTCGTAGCCTACTTCGAGTGAATCTTAAAAGGGATCCGTTTGAGGCACTCCTTGGCAAACCAATCACTGCGCTGTTACGCCCAGAGCACCAATTGGCGCAACATCTGTTTACTGCAACTAAATTGACAATATCCAGAGCATGGAGAACCCCAGCCCTGAGTTTCGAAGCGGTCAAGAACCGACTGAATGATGTTATGATCAATGAAAAATTGTCTTCTGTTGTTTCTGACACTCATGCCAAGTTCCTACGTGTCTGGCAGCCCTGGATTGCATATCATTATTCTCCTAGATTCGATGTTGCTATATTATCAATGTAGGGACCGGTGGTGCACAACCTGCGAGCCCATTCTCTTCCCTCCCTCCCCTCTCTCTTCCTTGACCCTCCTTCCTTCTCTCTTTTAACCCTCACTACTTCTCCCCTGTTTCTTATTCAACGACCTCTTTTAATCTTCTCTTGATTCATTATACATCTTTTTCTCTCCTTCTTTCTTTTGTCTTACCAATTACCAGTAGATGATTACTATGGGCTGTTACTGTATTGTATGACATACTTCTGTTGCAGTCATGTGAAAACCCGGGTTCTCCCGGACACAGAAAATGTTAGAATCGCCTGGGCAACAGCCTTCTTTAATAACTTCTATACTGTGAAACACCTGAACTGTTATTTGTATGACAGCCTATTGTATTGGAATGTAAACTTGTTAATTAATACTAATAAAACCTTTGTAAAAGAAAGGTTAAGCGCTGGGAAAAACTTTTTGAAAGATAAAAAGTGCATTTTATATACAACTATATGGATCAGACCAAAATGAGGGACAAATGAGGGGGTACGAGGGACAGAGGGACATTGCTCCAAATCAGGGATAGTCCCTCGAAATCAGGGACAGTTGGGAGCTCTGTATCTGGCAGGCCATACACAAAGCAAATTTTCATTCCTACAACCACAGACAGATTTGTGAAATAGCTTGAGTAAAGTGAGGTCTAGGGCTACTTAGTTTTAGGACTAAAATGGCATTTTAGTTTTAGTCCCATTTTAGTATTCTGCAATTGTTTTTAGTCGACTAAATCTCCAGGACATTTTAGTCGACTAAAAGGTCCTACGTTTTAGTCAACTAAAATCTCCAGTACATGTTATTCGACTAAAACTAATTTTAGTCGTCTAAAATCGAATGGGTGTAATTTAATTGTAATGCATTAGTGAACATTTCTCTACAATTTCCAAACTCATTATATACTGCTGGAGTGAGGTATGAACATGCACTACAGACCAGTGTTCCTTTTCAAGTCAAATTTCAATTTAGTTTTTTGACTAAAATTGCATTTTACATTTTAGTTTTTGCATTTTAGTTTTAGTCCCATTTTTTTAGTCATCTCAATTGTTAATGTTTTAGTCAACGAAATTAACACTGAGGGCTACAAAGCATTAGTGAGGGAATGGACTTTTGTTTAACTGTCCCAGTTAATTATTATAAATCTTACTTGTGTAATCCAATAGTTATAACATATTTAAACAAAAGCTGCAAGAGAAGGCTCTATTAATGAAAGCAATAAATAAAATCTCGATATACCTGTTATACAGCCTTGTTGGGCAGCACAGTGCCTTGGTGGTTAGCACTTATGCTTTGCAGCACTGAGGTTCTTAGTTTGAATCCTGGCCAGCACGTTGTCTTCATGGAGTTTGCATGTTGTTCCTTTGCTATAGTTGGTTTTCTTCCAAGTACATCAGTTTCCTCCCACATGCCAAACAAGCTTGTGGATTCATTGAGTATTGTCTAATGTTGTGGAAATGTTATTATATGGACTCATGTGGACATTTTATTCTAGGATGTGTGTTTTATAGGTTGTCATCTGTCTCCCTGTGTCTGATTCAACCAAAGAGTGCTCTAGCCTCTAGCAGAGCGCACTTGGGTTAAATCGGGACCAGCGGAAAAAAACGTTAGTATGAAAACCTTCTCATGGGCTTGGAGACGTGTTCGCTGTGTGTGTGGGCGTTTAGAGGTTTGCAAGTGTCAAGCGCAATGCGCTGGGCTTTTTGCCTTTAACTGCTCATGCACATTAGAGAAGCGAAGTCCGCTTAGCCAGAGAAACATATTATATCTCTGTTGTGTCTACGCTATCCCTTTTTGGATACATATCTGCTTTAATAAGAGGACATTGATATCTGCCTTGTTGGTATAACATAATATTGACAACAGCAGTGACAATATCCCCGCAGATCTTCTTAAGCCTGTAAGAACAAGTATAATTATCTTACTAAATGCTGGTTACCCTGAGCAGTATTGGGTGGGCTCCATGCTGACCAAGATGGTGGATGTGCATGCATGTGGCTGGGCAGAGGGCAGTGTACATGCCTCAAGTGAATGAGACATGTGCACTTCTCCCTCCCACTCCTGTGGATGCCCTCCCCTTTAGTGTTGTCATTT
This sequence comes from Lithobates pipiens, assembly GCF_037356315.1. Taxonomy (NCBI): domain Eukaryota; kingdom Metazoa; phylum Chordata; class Amphibia; order Anura; family Ranidae; genus Lithobates; species Lithobates pipiens. The sequence continues at coordinate 58,770,031 of NW_027507785.1, forward strand.
CCTGTGTGGTCATTTCCTGTGATGTCATTTTGCATGGAGGAAGCGATTGGCTGTTGGGGCCATGACTTCCTGTTTGTCTTTTCTTTTTGTTGCCGATAAATAAAAGTTGCCTGTGCTCGTGACAGCAGGCAATCGAGCTGAGAATGTGAGGATGGTGACTATGTCCGTTTACTTGGGGAAATCCGGGAGACACGGGAGACACCAAAAGGCTGAAAGGGCACTTATTAGCGCAAGAGACATGGATTACGCATGGCTTATAGCGAAATCTCCATGTCACTGAGTTGCCCTAAGTATGTGTGTGCGGGTACGACCTCCTATGGCAGCCCATGGTAACACTCTTTTGTGTGGCTAATGTAGGTCTGGCACTCATTTCAGGCATGGAGCCACAGAAAAGTAAGGTTCCAAGGTTAAAAGTACACCAAACATTGCAAGGTGGTCATAGTAGTAGTGATAGGATGGGATACAGCCTTGACTGTTGCTTCCAATGGCCACAAACTAACTTCAGATCCGCAAGAAGAAAAAAGTAAAAGAAAAATATTTGACAGCATTATAAATGCTGATTTGTGATGAGCCATTTAGGACTTATAGTTACGGTAATCATTTTTTATTATATTTATAATTTTATTGTGCATCAACAAGTGGCCAGTGGACTCATGGGGTGCTCATTGACCTCCTGCAACCAAAGACAGCAGGTTCAACTATCTCTTGCAATAATCGGTCGATGTAGGTAATAGCAGTGGACGTGCTAAAAAACTATAACACAGAGACTGTAGAAAGTGAGAAAGGGAAGCAATCCTATGTTTCATGTTTCACCCATCCACCAATAAAAATAATCAACATAGGTTTTGCCTATTGTGCTCGACAAAGGAACTGCTCATATAAAGCCAATATTGACCATGAAGTCTGACTCTGTCATAGTATTTTACTTATTTCTCTTATTTTTCCATTTTTAGGGACTTCCGGGTCTTCGAGGAGAACAAGGACCTTTAGGCCCACTTGGTCCAGCAGGTCCCCCAGGGATACCGGTAAGCAGTCAATGTCTATAATGTCATCTACAGGCTTCTAGTATTCTTCTGTATAAGTTTCTGTAGCTATAGTCTACAGCAGGGATATGCAATTAGCGGACCTCCAGCTGTTGCAAAACTACAATTCCCATCATTCTCTGCCTCTGGGTGTCATGCTTGTGGCTGTCAGAGTCTTGCTATGCCTCGTGGGAATTGTAGTTCTCCAACAGCTGGAGGTCTGCTAATTGCATATTCCTGGTCTACAAGATAGGCTAGGAGGCTAGGAGGGATCCTTTAATGGTTCATAGTTTTACTTAGACTGCAAAATTATACACTAGTAGGGTGGATTTACTAAAGGCAGACAGACTTTGACAGACTAATTTCCATCATCCAGTCATGTGCAAGCAAAATATATGTTTTTATTTTTTCTTTTCTTTGCACCTGATTATTTTTTAGAAAGTGAAGCTTGCAATATGCATAGGAGCTGATTTACCAAAACTGGAGAATGAAAAATCTGGTACAGCACTGAATAGTAACTAATCAGCTTCCAGTTTTTTTTTTTTTTGTCAAAGCTTAATTGAACAAGTTGAAGTTATAAGCTGGTTGGCTACTATGGAGAGCTGCACTATGTGTTGCAATCAACCCCATAATCTATTTGCCTTTAGTAAATCCACCACTCTGTTGACAAAAAAAGTCATGCAGGCTAGACATGTGCAATTCGTTTTGTTCTGAATTATTTTTTTAACGAATTTCAACAAATTTGTTAATTTGGAAATATCCGAATTAACGAAAACCCCTTTTAACAAATTCTTCTGAATATTCATAAATTGGAATATTCAAAAGTTCAGAAATTCAGAAATTAGAAATTCGAAAAATTTCTAAAACCCAAAAATCTGAAATAATAACTAAATAATAACTAACTAATAATAACTCTTAAATCATAGGTATTGGAATTTCCTTTCAAATTTGGCTGCTAGTGAACATAATGAATATGAATTTATCCAAAGTTACGAATTATCCAAAATAACGAATGCCCTATCTAAACTAATCACGCCCACCTAACAGCTGTCCCCGAGCCACCCTCATCAAATCATTTCCTGTATCTGTTACCTTTTGTATGACCACCCCCTCCCTTTAGTAATGTAAGCCCTACAAGCAGGGCCCTCCTGTCCCTTCTGTATTGAACTGGCGCTATATAAATCGTGTATAATAATATAATATAATAATAATAATAATAAAAAATAACAATAATAATAATAAAAACGTTGTATTATTATTTATTATTAGTTAGTTCCATTCCACTTGTTTAGATTCAGCATTTGTTATTTCGGATAATTCATAACTTCGGGTAAATTTGTGTTCATTACGTTCACTAACAGCCAAATTTAAAAGGAATTTCCAATACCTATAATTTAATAGTTAGCTATTATTAGTTATTCTTTTGAATTTTTGGATATCCTTTCTTATGTTTGAATTTTTTAATTTTCGAACTTACAAATTTGTAAAATTTCAAATTTACGAATTGCGATCATAACGAATGACCCGGAAAAAAAAAAACTGATTTTTCAGCAGTCCACATGTCTAATGCAGGTACAGTGATATTGTGCTAAAGGCATTAAATGGTATTAATAAATGAGAGTCAATTTTTAATAATTGAGATCAGTCAATGATAAATGCTGATTGGTTGCAATGAGTTCCTGAGCTGTGTACATTGCTGACTACTGACCTAGAAGTTTTTTTTTTTTTTACTCAAATACATCCTCAACTTCTCTGTGATAAATGCGGTAACAAAATAAGAATCAGATTTTCCTCAGGACGTTGTTTTTAAAGTAGATAGTACATTTAAATGTGCATTTTTTTCATTTTTTGTCAAGGGGAAACCTGGAGAAGATGGCAAACCTGGTCTGAATGGTAAAATGGTGAGTAATCTAATTACCGTATTTTTCGGACCATAAGACACAGTTGACCATAAGACGCACCTAGGTTTTAGAGGTTGAAAACAAGAAAAAAAAATATTCTGAACCAAATGATGTACTAAAATATTTCCAGTGCCCATGAAATGCAGCCTGACCATTACCATAGAAAATGCAGAGTGACCATTACCATAGAAATGCAGAGTGACCATGCCATAGAAATGCAGAGTGACACCATTATCATAGAAATGCAGAGTGACCATTGCCTTACCTGATGTTATCCCAGCGGCCTGCCTATTCCTCCTGTCCTCAGTCCACCCTCCTCCTCCTCCCCAGCCATTGTTCCTGGGCTCCCAGAGGGACAGCTGGCACTTCTCTCCCCTCCATCCGGCCCATAGTGGCCTGTTTTCTGTGTCGCCTGGCACCCACGGGGGTTTGGAAGTCTGTCCCCTCTCTCTCTTCCGGTGGTGGCTGTGGAAGGTGATGCGAGTGGTGGCGGGGGGCGGTGCCGGCAGCGGGGACTGTTCCGGCAGTGGGGGGCGGTGCCAGCAGGGGGGGGTGCCTTTCATATATTCACACCATAAAATGCAGAGACATTTTCCCCCATATATCTGGGGGAAAAAAGGGCATCTTATGGTCCGAAAAATACGACATCTATAGCTGGGACGACATCTAAAATGCAGGGACATTTTCCCCCATATTTCTGGGGGAAAAAAGGGCATCTTATGGTCCGAAAAATACGACATCTATAGCTATCTTGGATGTAAAAAAAACAAATAAACGAGTTTCTCTTTAATATTATACTCAAGTTATCTCTATCCGTGGTGCTTGAAAATACAGAGTTGCTCTAGGGCCCCTTTACTCTTAAAGCAAAGGCCCAGATCCATCCAATCCATGGTTTCTGTGTGCTGTTCTGGTATAATGAAGGGTTTCCCCTCTATCACTGCACAAGTGCAGATAGGATGCTGCAAGGTGCAGTTCAAGAGCGCTTCAATGCGTCCTATTTTGCAATGTGACTATGTCACAGATCATCAGCAAAGATGATCTTCTACTTTTTATTTTAACAATATATGTTTTTTCCTACCTTGTTTCTACTATGGTGCTGCAACATAGGCCTAGCATATATAGGCATCACCAGATCCCTCCTGCTGATTATCATAGCAGCTAAATGGTAAGTCTTCCCCCAAACTGTCCTTCAACCTCATTATTTAGCTGTGCTCAAGCAAGCTAACAGTCATTGCCTCAGCAATAGTTCAATTTCCTAGCCCTAATTAGTCATCAGTCCATGTTAGTTCCTGCACTCTTGCATTGCTGTCCCTCTGGTTACTGACCTTTAGCCTGTCCCCATTTCTGAAATTGCTTGTTAACTTTGTCCCAACCTCTGGTTTTGTCCCCGCTCAACTGCCATCTGTTTAGGTGAGTCCCAGTGCTGCAAACTGGTACACCATTGCTCTGTGAGGGCTGCATTGGTGAAGATGTTGTGGCACATGCTTAGACTTTCCCCCTAAGCCCATTTTAGAGTTGACACTCCAAACATACAGATAACACAGACGGTTCATTATCCAGTTTGTTTGTCGTAGAATATTTTTCTTTTGGTTGCAATGAGAGACAAGTCAGATAATTTTTGAAGGTGAACAATACCTGAGAAAGTTCCTAGGCCTGTTTTAGAAAGTAGACACCAAAAGGTAATTGAATAGTTTGATTCTTCCAGCAGTATGGAGTAGGTTTGAAGAGAAACATGAGAGGCCAAATCCTGTGAATTCGTAAGTTTGGGTAACCGAGAACAGCAGCAGTGTCAGGAATAGCAGATGAAATATATAGACATTTCCAGGCTGGAGTCATAAGGTGGAACAAAGTCCTTGCAAAAACATTTGTAAGAAAATTCTCAACACATCCGTTGACTAGATGAATGTTATTGGAAAGTACTGCAAAATTTTGTTTGCTTTCGGCATACGATTTTGGAATGAATCGACTTGCATTTTCTTGGTGTTTCAGTAGAAAACATCGATCAGATCCCGCTAACCATTAGAAAATCAAGGGAATGTTCTGAAAATTAAAAATTTTGGATGAAATTCTACTGGTGTATGGCCAGCTTTAGTAACGTTCACCTGGACTTCTTTTGGAACTCTTTTGTAACATTGCAGACGTTTCACCATCTTACAAAAAGTCTTCATTTCCAGTGAGTGACACTCATTAGAAGTGAGGAAGGCACTTGGATGAATGGTAAAATGACTTCAAGATTCCAGGTGATTGTGACTTACTATTACTAGCTATTATCACTATTGTTGTCAAAAACCAAAGTTTTTCTCTTTCAATCTTTTTATTAAAGTATTAGAGAAAACATAAGCAACATATAGCGGATGAACATAACGTACATAGACATGAGATACCAAAAAAATTGTGTACAACATATAAAGCTTGCAACCGATCAAAAACACAGAGGAAGAAATACATTAGGCAATATATGCATATAACCAAACGACAGTGATCCCACAATCGGGAGAAGCTGGGAGAGAAAATGATCCCTCCCTCAAGGGGATAATCAAAAACCCCCAAGAAAGTGAGTAAGGCAAGGAAATTGGTCTCTACGTAAGACATAACACCTAAAGAAGTAAACGCTAGTGGGCCTACGCGCCCCCAGTGCGATAAACCAACATACGGTAGTGGGGCAACAGATGTCTGGGAGTTGAGAATCAGGGTACGTTATATGAAAATTATTTAAAAAAAGGTAATCATAACAGGAACCCCAGAAGTCTGAAGAACCAAAAATTTTATATCTTCATTTTTTTTTAATTATAGGGAGAAGACGGAACTCCCGGAGAAGATGGAAGGAAGGTAACCAAAATATCATTTAGTCTCATTTGTGTGACCATACATCTTCCAACAGTTGAGTCATGCATGTTGACAATCAAGAATGTAGGGGTTGTACCTCTTTCAGGTATTTCTTACTCCAAAAGGATATCCAAGAATCGCTAGGTCTTCAACACTTATTTGTCTTGTTACATCAAGCGTTTTTGAATTTCAGTAACATCTTATTGCTGTAAATTTGGTTACATGGCTCTTTGCCCAATTACGGATTCCTGGTAACGCAGCAGTGTGTTTGCTTTGGTTTAAGTTACATGGCTATATACTAATTTATTATTTCTTTCTTGGCCTTAGGGTGAAAAAGGCGAATCAGGGCCTGCTGGCAGAGATGTAAGTTGCAATTCATTTATTTCTGTTTACTACACCCTAAACTGAAACTATATTGTGTATTCCTTGAGTAAATGTTTTTTTTTTTTTTTTATATTCTATATTTTCATGGTTGATCTACTGATCTTTGGATGCTCCCTCAATTGGTCATCTGTATATCAGACAGTATAATCAACATCAATACTGAATGAATGCTTATATTAAATCAATTGTAGGACAAGGTTCATGACTATTGACTGATGGCTCGGCAGGGTCAATGGTTGTGAAAGTAGCTGCCGGTAGACTTTAGCGCCAATGTTTGCTGTTATTTATTTCTCTGACTTGCCTGTCAGACTGTAGTTGCACAGCCACGGTTAACACTACATTACACTTATCTGATTGAGAAAAGGGAAGGATTGGCTGGGTTGCAGTGAGGTTTTCTATCAGTTTAGTAAATCTAAGTGAGTAATAACAGCAATAGTTTACAAGGGTAGTGGTGATTACTCCAGTCAACATCATCACTCCTGCCCCTCATCTGGATGGGTGCAGGTGCTAGAAGTACCTGTCCACATTGCAGCACTGAAGATCAGAGGACTGGGATGCATTAAGGTAAGTATTTGTATGGGTTCCAACTTTTATTGAACAAAACAGGTAGAGATTGCTTTGGTGCAATGGTAGCGGGCAATATTGGCTTACTTTTTTAGGTAGCCATAGATTTGCTTTAAAAATGACAGGCTCCATTTAAAACAGATGATGTAAACTGGGCAGTTCTAGCCATGTTATTGTGCAATTCTCTCCATTTGTCAACACCGATAGCAAGGACTTGAGATCCTTCGGTGTATGAATTCTGTCACCTACCTGTTTGGATAATGTATATGATTTTCTGGTTATTTACTGGGAATTGTAAATGGCTGAATTTGTTTACAGTATCATCACCTTCCACTCATGAACTTTGTGAAATAAACACATTAAACACACCTTGATTATTTCCATTTATAAAATAACTAGGCAACATTAAGGAGAGCCTGGAGAAAATGTAGACTCGATTAGAAGATTGACAATTTTAGGTTGCAGATACCCCTGTAGATTTTCATGATCAAGAGAGTGAACTTTCATTGTGCATGCGCCAGTGGTCAACCAGCCATGAAAAACAATGTAATCTGGCCAGTAATGGATATAGCCTGTTTTGGGGCAATCTGAGAAGATCTTGTTGAAGAACTCATAAAAATATATTTTCTCCACCAGGGCCGTGATGGATCCAAAGGTGTTCAAGGAGAATCTGGTCTATCAGGCCCTCCTGGGCCACCTGGTGTTCCCGGACAACCAGGGCCAATTGGTCCTCCAGGACAGGTGAGGTGTATGTCTTTTTCTCTGCCTACCTAATACCTAGTATACCTAGTGTTAGTGTTAAGGTAATATTATATACAGTTCAACACAGGACCTGCTTTGTGCAACAATTTAATATGAACTTACTGCCATTCCCAGTTTTTTCTATAAGAATGAAACTTTGAATCTGATTGGTTGTTGGGGGGCAACGGCAATGCAAGGTATCTGAGATATATTTCTTTTTCTTATGTTTAAAATATTTTTCTTTTTCTTTTACCATGTTATGTAAAATGCCAAATGTACATAGGAAACCCTGGAGAGTCACCCCCTTAGGTCCCAGGCTATAATTCATTATATTTCCCAGCCAGTCACCTAGGGGTAGCAATGGTTGGTGTAAAAATTATTTTAAAAGTTAAAAATTAAGCTCATTAAGCTGCCCCTAGTTCCATAAGCACCACAGATAGCACAGAAATTAAGATTTCAGTCTGTCTGACATATCTTCCTATAATTTAAAACAATAGTGACTATACATAACCAAAGAAAGCAAAATGAGAGGGAAGAGTGTCCTGTAAGATATCATGAATGAGTGTATCCATCACCATTAGGGCAAACCATCACCAAGAATAAATATTTGGAGGCTTACCGAAAATCCATGACCTCCTAAATTAATAGAAAGTTCATATCACGCACGTAAAGAGATTCCTTGACAATTAGTAGTGCACATCACTTGGTAGCAGATCAAATGTTATCACACAAAATATGTCAGGTGGACCACCCAATGGGGAAGGATACAGTGCTGTAAAATCACATCGAAATACTAGATCCAAATTGCGATGATGTCACGTGTAGGGCCACTGACGCGTTTCATCATAAATTACATTCTCAAAGGACTCGTATTTTCAAATAAACTCACATGAGTAAAAAAAATGTCAAATGAAGAGCAGATTTATTGGAGAATTAAGAAGTGTTCTAATGCAAATTGTTTTTGTTTTTTAACATAAAGCCATATTTATTGATTACCACTGTTTGTTGATTGTTAGAGTGTCAAGTCCATGGGTTGAAAAATATTTCTTAAACTGACAATAACTTGTGCAACACATTGAACATGAAACATAAATAACTGAACCTACCATAATAAGCTTTTTTGTTTTTATAGGGAATTCCAGGAGTAGCTGGCATCCCGGGAGCTAAGGTATGATTCATAAACTGCAAACTCAAGCCATTTTAAATCTATATTATAAATACACCAGGACAATCTTTAATATTGACTGGACCCTGGGCAAACATTTTCTTGGGCCCTCTATTTCATGCAATTTTGCTCTCCACCTGCTCTGAGACATACAATAAATAGCAGCTAGACTCAAAATCAGTTTATTGAATCAGATCAGGCAGCGATTGCCATTGGTTACCAGAGGTTACAGAGTATAATTACCGCTCACTGACTGGCTGCTAGACGTTACAGCACACATTATGCCTCACTGTTTATTTTCTAGACGTTACAGCACATGACTTCTGCTTGTTGATTGGTTGCTAAAGAATACTGTACATCAATTTTGTTCACTGATTGATTGCTAGAGGTTACTGGATATCTATACCACTCACTAATTGGTTACTAGAGGTTACTGTACATTTTTACTGCTCATTGATTGGTTCCTAGAGGTTACTGCCAATCCTTACTGCTCAGTGATTAGTTGCAAGAGGTTAGTGCACAGCATTACTGCTCACTGATTGGTTGCTAAAGGTTACAGCACATCATCTCCTCACACCATGGACTGGGGAGGTGAGGAGACCCATCAATAGACAGAAAACTCCTAGGGATCCTAGGACTCCTGGGATCAGTGGCAATGCTGGGGGAGGGAAGGTGTGATCAGTGCCAATGCTGGGGCGTTGATGGGATCAGTGGCAGTGGTGGGGGGAATGGGATTAGTTAAGAGGCAGTGCACTGTGGAAAAATCTCAATCATGTAGAGCAAAGCTGGAAATCTTTGACAAGTATATAGTGGGGGATTCTACCAATGTAATGGGGAATTTACAATGACCACCAATGTGAGGGGGGATTTACACTGACCATCAATGTGAGGGGAAACTTGCACAGACCACTATGTAACGGGGGATTTTACGAGACCCACCGATAGGAAAGAGGGATTTCTACACTGTCACCAATGTAATAAGAGCATTTACACCAACCACCAGTGTAAAGGGGAATATACCATGACCTCCATGTAAGGGAGAATTTACACTGACAACCATTTTCAAGGAGATTTATACTGACCACCAATGTAAGGTGACACTTCTACACCGACAGACAATTTTAGGGGGGATTTACACTGAGCACAAATGTAAAGGGGGATTTACACTGACCACCAGTGTAAGGGCAATTCTGCACTTACCACCAATGTAAAGGGAAATGTACACTGATCATCAATGATATGACGAATATTCACTGACAACCAATGTAATGGGGGATTTTACATCAACAGCCAATAAAGGGGGTTTCCTACACTGGCCACCTATGTAAGGGGGATTTATACTCACCACCAAATTAAAGGGGGCTTCTACACGGACTACCAAAATAAGGGAGGATTCAAAACAGTCTACAAATGAAAATTTGGATTTTTTTAACGATTACCAATATAAAGAATAGTTTCTACACTGGCCACCAATGTAATGGGGATTTACACTGACCACTAATGTAATAGGAGCATTCATAGTAACCACCAATGTAAAGAGGGATTTATGGTGACCACCAATGTAAGGGAGACCTTCACACTGGCCGCTAGAGTGTGAATGAAAGGATTGTACACCAAGCCCCAATGTAATGAAAAGATTTACACTGGCCACCAATGTAACTGAAACATTTAGCCTACGTTCACATTTCTGTGTGTCTGGAATACATGCAAAATCGCTTTTCTGACACCACAGAAACATGCTTCCCTTTAGCAGATACACAGCAGTGCCATTAATTGTTAATGTCACCCGCATGCATCAGCTGAGATGTGCGCATTCACATGCACCAAAATACAAGGTGCTGTGGCACCATGTTATTTTAAAGAAGGGTTCCACCTTCAATTTGCATTACCTTTGCAGAACAGGCTGATGTTAGGCTTAATGACTATAGTTGTAGGTGGGACTTTCAAGCATGCTCCTTTTCCTTCCCAGTGGGCAACATTCAGCAGAAGTGATGGTAGATATGACCTCAGAAGGACACGATATACATATGAATGCCGCCTTTATTTACATATCAATGCCGTGGTCTCTGACTATTTACATATTAATACTGCGACTATTTACATATCAATACAGATTATTTACATGTAAACACAGGGTCTGCAGGTGAGTCATGTGTAGCGCAGAGCTGGGCAGCAACAACAGAAATTTACATTGAGATATCAGGACACAGCACAGGACTAAAAATTCAAGGGATAAGGGAATTTAAACTGGGATAGTTGACAAGTATGAGGCAGCTGCTTTGGGCCCCACAACAATGATGGGGCCCAGGGAAGCTGCCCCTTTTGCCCTGCCTTAAAAATGGTCCTGAAATACACTACCAAATAGCATACAATTGAAACTGAAACAAAGCTTTAATTTTTCCAAAAACAACATAATTGTAATATTATCAAATGAATGTCATGTTATTTTATACAATTTGACAAGATCTGATGATGAGAAAAAATTTAATTTTAGGGTCCCTGAAAGTATGTTTGATGGCCTTCTTAATGAGGTACTGGTATTGCTACAGCATACAAAGACATTTTAGGCAATTGTACACTTCTACCCTTGTAGTTATAGTTTGGGAAAGTCCCTTTTCTGTTCCAGCATGACTGTGTTTCCCCGTGTACCCCTGTGTGCAAAGCCAGCTCCATAAGGACAAGGTTGTATGAGTCTTTTGCAGAGGAAATAGAGTGGCCTGAACAGAGCCCTGATCTCAGTCACATTGAACTCCTCTGCGATAACCTGGAATACCAATTGCAAGATAGATCTTTTTTTATCCAACATCAGTACCTGCCCTCACAATTATTCCTTTAGCTGAATGTTATATAGCCACACTACAAAATCTTGTGGAGAACCTTTCCAGAAGAGTGGAGGCTGTTACATCAGCAAGACAAAGGGCAGGTCCATATTAAAACGGTTGTATACCCTTTTTTGTTATTTTTACCTACAGGTAAGCCTATAATAAGGCTTACCTGTAGGTAAAATGAATATCTCCTAAATCTGTACGGTTTAGGAGATTTTCACTTTGCATGCAGCCGCTGACGTCAGCGGCGCATGTGCAGTGAAGGCCCGGCTGAAGGTCCGGTAGATGCTGCCAGACCTTGCTGGGAAGAAGATGGCAAGTGACGTCATCACAGCTCTGGCCACTCACAGCGCCGGAGTTGCGAACTCGGAAGAAACACCAAGGGAACATGTCAGCTCCCTCGGTGTGGACGGGGATCCTCAGCCTCGTTCTAAGGTGAGTATTTCATAATCAGCTAATATGCTGTGCATACTTGCTCATTATGCCTTTACCTTACAGGTTGTTTGTTTTTTTTGTTTAATAAAAATGTCATTGAGGGTATACAACCACTGTAATGTCCATGGTTTTGGACAACAACTTCATATAGGTCAGTTATCCACAAAAGTTTGGCAATGTAGTGAAACTGCGAGTGCTACTAGTATTTTTTTCACAAAATAGTAATTAATTGTTGTTAAAATATATTATCAATTTATTTATTTTGTAGGGGGACCGTGGTGAGATCGGCGCTAGAGGTGAACAGGTATGTACGTAATTTCCTATAATAAACGTAAGGAGACAAGAGGGTGCAAACTATGTGCAATAACTTAAACTTTATTTAAAAAGCAAACAATTGGCCACTCACATAGTAGTAGAACAAACAGAACTTTTAGATAACATCCAAGCTGTCTTCCACTAATCTGAACTCTGCAGTCAGTGTATGAGCTAAAAGGAAGAGACATTCAGCAGTTAGGAACCACTCAGAGACATGCAGGGGTGGCGTGGCTATGTGTTTCGAGGCGGTAACGCCTCTTTTTTAAACCTCTTTTGGTTTGGCAGCAGTCCTAAAGTAGCCACACCTTTGGTTGATACTTTGTTTCTATATTCTTTTGGTTTAGGTCACCTCCATGATGAGGTCAACAGTCTTAGCCCTTGTACTCACGGTCGGAGATTCTGTCGGAATGTGTCCTATCGGACCGGTTTGTCGGATAATCTGACTGTGTGTGGTATGCATCGGACTGTTTCCGTCGGAATATCCATCGGACCCAATTTTCCAACTTTTTGGAAATATTTTCCGACAAACTGGTCCGATAGGACATACTCCGATCATGTGTAGAGAATTTTGATCGGACCAAGTGCCACGCATGCTCAGATCAAATTCCTACATCAAAGCTATTGGCTACTAGCCTGAACGTAGTCTCATCGTAACAAAATTACGTCATCGCGTTCTGAATGATCGGATTTTTCGACAACTTTGTCCGACCGTGTGTATGCAACAGTTTCGGACAAGATCCGACGGACAAAATCCGACGGACAAAATCTGACGGATTTGGTTGTCGAAATCTCCGACTGTGTGTACAGGGGCTTAAGGTGGTCATATAATTGAATTATACTTTCTTTCCAGATTTCTATGGTTTAGGTCACCTCCATGATGAAGTTAACAATCTTAAGGTGGCCATACCCTTGGTTAGCACTTACTTTCTATTGTTCTATAGTTTTGGTCACCTCCATGATGAGGTCCACAGTCGTAAGCTGGCCATATCCATGAATTGTACCCTCTTTCTAGATTTCTATGGTTTAGGTCACCTCCACAATGAAGTTAACAATCTTAAGGTGGCCATAGCCTTGGTTAGCACTTGCTTTCTATATTTCTTTGGTTTGAGTAATTTCCAGGTACCCATCAAGAGAAGTCTTCTTGTATGAAATCTGCCTTACCAGATCTAGTAAGCTTGTTGTATGAATAAGTCCAAGAGTCTCTTTAATATGCTATTCTTGAACTTATTAAGGAGGGAAAGCTAAAGTATACTAATCATGGCTTGGACTCTTACTGCTGTATGTGTGTGATTACATTAAGAAGTTTGCAGCAGATGGAATCCAGAAGTTTTAATAGCTGTGGTAGGTCTTGAAGAGTATAGCAGACATCTCTAGAGCATTGCAAAAGTAGTTTGTGAAAAGAGTCTTAACTTATCAGATGACATCCAAATATGAGTTATAAGTGGACTGGTTATATTTAATGGCAGACATTTCTGATTTCACTTACAAACCTGTATTACTTTTTTGAACAGGGAAGACCTGGTGAAATCGGACAGAAGGGTGAGACTGGAAGTGCTGCAGTAAGTATTGAAGCTATTCTTTGTTCCTTCTTGAAGCTTTCATATTTGTGATTTAGACCTGCTCACCTTGGACAGACTGAGGAAGGTGTATTAGGTGTCTAAGGTCCATCCATACCATAGATATTAACCTCCCTGGCGGTATGATTCAGTCTGGAATTAGGTGCTGAAAGCGGTACAATTATTTTGCGCGGAAATCTGGCTTTTATTTTGTAGTCCTGTAATTCTTAGGAATAACGCTCTTAAATCTGTTCAAACCAGAGTCTAGCAGACATCCCGGGTATGATAAAGTTTATAATATAATAAAGAATAATAAAATTTATTCAATAATGTAATAAAATCTTAAAACACTGAAAAATTGACACTTTTTGGTTGCTATGGACAATCTCCAAATTCCAGGCAGTAAAAAACAGTATTTATAATATAAAAGTGCATGCAGGGCATTGCACAAACCACTAGGGACAAAGGGGTTGTGTATTTTTTAATATAGCACTGTAATCTGTAAGATTACAGTGCTGTGTGTGTTTAGTGTGTTTTAACTTTTTTGAATTTGCCGCCGTTCTCCGCTCCCGTGCGCCGTAACGTCGCAGGGAATGGAGCTCGGCGGCATTCGGCACTGTGAATCGAGCGGAGGACAGCTCGATCACACAGCGCGGCGGACATCGCTGGATCCAGGGGACAAGGTGAGTAACGATCACTGTGTCCTCCCCTGCATCGAGCAAAGCCATCCCGAGTCTGGCTCGGGGTTACCGCTCCTATCAGTATATACCTACCCCGAGCCAGACTCGGGATTACCGCTAGGGGGGTTAAGTAGGTAGAATGAGCTTTTTTTTTTTTTTTTTTTTTTTTTTTTTAGGGATGGTCATATATATGCCATATTTCTGGGATTATGTTGTGAAACCAGGTTAGGGGCAAATAGGCAAAATAGTTAAAGTGTACCTCTAAGCAAAACATTTTTTTGTTTTGGATAGAGTAGGAAAAGGTGTTTTATTGCTGTCTGAGCCCTCATTGGGGAAATCAACTCTTCTATTTATGGTGGCCATTGTCATCTAGAAATTAAAGAAGGAGAAATCCCACATTTTAGAGTTGTCCCCAGAAGTAAGGGGATATCTTCCAATGGGGACACCTGTTCTGAGGCCAACCAGGAGGCGAATTGCGCTCATTTTGTGAGATATCCTCTAACTTCCTGTTGCTTCATTGGGACAGGAAGTGAACTGAACTGATATTTAATTTCCCCAATAGCACACAGACAAAATAACAAACCAATGAGGATTATAACCTTTCCCTACTCCAGTTAAAACAAAATGAAAAGTTTTTGCTATATGTACACTTCTAGATTGGGGATTTGTATTTTTATACCATAATAACCATCTCACTGTAAACTCAGTTCACTGAACTGCATGTAATAATTATCATGCAACGACTCTTCTGATAACCTGTTTTTTTTTTTTTTT
Organism: Lithobates pipiens; assembly: GCF_037356315.1. NCBI lineage: Eukaryota > Metazoa > Chordata > Amphibia > Anura > Ranidae > Lithobates > Lithobates pipiens. Next base: position 58,785,219 of record NW_027507785.1, read on the forward strand.
TCAAAATCTATTTCAGAACGTGGAGAAAGCTCTTGGTCTTTTAGGAATTAAGGTAAAAAAAAGCTTTTCTGTGCCGAGTTTTTCATATTTGGAGGATGTTAGAAGGAATCAGCTACCCAAAAAATAAATCAGACCCAAGATTTGAAAAACCTTCAACGTGCCTCATTGATAGGGCTTTACAAAATCTGTTAATATTTCTAAATTGACAGCACATTTTAGAAGGCCAGATATCGGATTTCTTTTTTTTTTTTTTTTATCTCAAAGAACTTTATTAAAACAGTGTGTACAAACAGTACAAGTTCCAGAGCATATTCACCACAACAGTTCATAATAAACTTGCAACATTCAAGAAATATAAGAACATCGGTAAGACAAAGCGTTCATTCACCAAAATACAAAGAAACCCATGCTTGATAATACTGTCAAGTGTGTCCCTCCACTCCTAAACAACAACATGATAAACAAGCATTCACCCCCAACCCCAGCAAAAGGCGATCCATGATAAAGGTCCACTGGGGCCAGGCCCGGTGTATCCAACCATGGGGCCCAAAGTTTACCAAATATACCAAAGCACCCCCTATGCTGAAATATATATTTTTCCAGTCTGTGGGTATCTCCCATTTGAGCTATCAACTCCTTCACTTTAAGGAGGTCAGTGGATGTCCAGTGTCTTAAGATCGCTTGCGAGCCTGGAAAAGTGCCCTGGCTATGGCCAAGGCAGTCACCTGTTGCAACTGCCTGACCTTATTCCAAGTTCCAGGTACCTGTTTTTAATGTAACTCTACTTGCTGTAGTGAAATCCCAAACAGGGCTCCCAGTTCTTTTCTCCTGACCTACAAATCATCTTCCACCCTTCTCCATGCCATAAGAGGGGGGATTTCTGTAGTCTATCAGGAGCACGTGTTGGCATGTATTGCAGAGATGTACTAATTATTATTATTATTTTTTTTTTTTTTTACCAGATATTCACTTTAAACCGGCCTACAGACAGACTGCCCCTTTCAGGAGTCTATTTAAAATTAGCTGTGAATACTTCAGCAGTTGCACAGTTATCACAAATAATGAATAATGTCTATTTACAACGCCTTGAAAAAGTATTCATACCCCTTGAAATTGTTCACATTTTGTCATGTTACAACCAAAAATGTAAATTTATTTTATTGGGATTTCATGTGATAGACCAACACAAAGTGGCACATCATTGTGAAGTGGAAGGAAAATGATAAATGGTTTTTAACATTTTTTACAATACTGAGTCAATATTTTGTAGAACCACCTTTCGCTGCAATTACAGCTGCACGTCTTTTTGGGGATGTCTCTACCAGCGTTGCACATTTAGAGAGTGAAATATTTGCCCATTCTTCTTGCAAAATAGCTCAAGCTCTGTGAGATTGGACTGAGTGCGTCTGTGAACAGCAAAACACAGATTCTCAATTGGATTTAGGTCTGGACTTTGACTGGGCCATTCTAACACATGAATATGCTTTGAGCTAAACCATCCCATTGTAGCTCTGGCTGTATGTTTAGGGTCGTTGTCCTGCTGGAAGGTGAACCTCCGCCCCGGTCTCAAGTCTTTTGCAGACTCTAACAGATTTTCTTCTAAGGCCGCGTACACACGGGCGGACTGTCTGGCCAACTAAGTCCGTCAGACAATCTGACAGACAGTCCGTCCTACTTTTGAATGAACGGACTTGACCACACACGATGAACAGACAGTCCGCTGAAAGCTTGCGCGATGACGTGTACAGCACGTACGACGGGACTAGAAATACGACGTCTGCTGAAACCAAAGTTGGACGGACAATATTACGGAAATTCCGAAAGACTTTGTCCGCCAGACTGTCCGCTGAAAAAGTCCGCTGAAGCCCACACACGAGCGGACTGTCCGCTGAAACACGTTTCAGCGGACCAAGTCCGTCAGACAGTCCGCCCGTGTGTACGCGGCCTAAGACTGCCCTGTATTTGTCTCCATCCATCTTCCCATCAACTTTGACCAGCTTCCCTGTCCCTGCTGAAGAAAAGCATCCCCACAACATGATGTTTCACTATGGGGGTGGTGTGTTCAGGGTGATATGCAGTGTTAGTTTTCTGCCAACTTTTTTAAGCCAAAAAGTTACATTTTGGTCTCTTCTGAACAGATCACCTTCTTCCACATATTTGCTGTGCCCCCCACATTGCTTCTCGCAAACTGAAAACAGGACTTCTTATGGCTTTCTTTCAACAATGTCTTTCTTCTTGCCACTCTTCCATAAAGGCCAGATTTGTGGAGAGACGACTAATAGTTGTCCTGTGGACAGATTCTCCCCCCTGAGCTGTGGATCTCTACAGCTCCTCCAGTTACCATGGGCCTCTTGGCTGCTTCTCTGATGAATGCTCTCCTTGCCCGGCCGGTCAGTTTAGGTGGACGGCCATGTCTTGGTAGGTTTACAGTTGTGCCATACTCTTTCCCTTTTCGGATTATGGATTGAGCAGCGCTCTGTAAGATGTTCAAAGCTTGGGATATTTTTTTATAACCTAACCCTGCTTTATACTTCTCCACAACTTTAACCCTTACCTGTTTGGTGTGTTCCTTGGCTTTTGTGATGCTGTTTGTTCACTAAGATTCTCTAACACATCTCTAAGGGATTCACAGAACAGCTGTATTTATACTGAGATTAAATTACACAATTAGTTAGGGCTATCAGAGTAAAGGGGGCTGAATACAAATGCACGCCACACTTTTCACATATTTATTTGTAAAAAAAAATTGAAAACCATTTATCATTTTCCTGCCACTTCACAATTATGTGCCACTTTGTGTTGGTCTATCACATAAAATCCCAATAAAATACATTTACGTTTTGCGTTGTAACAAAATGTAGAAAATTTCAAGGGGTGTGAATACTTTTCAAGGCACTGTATGTGTATTTCCTATGATTGTCGGCTCCATCTAGTGGCCCTAATAGCTGATTGCAGTATTTCAGTAAAATACCAAATTATGGCCACTAGATGGAGCTGATGATCATAGGAAACATGTATATTAGACACAATACAGAGATTTTTTGCGATGACTGTGTGAGGCTAAAGCACTTAGAGCATCTTTGCATCTTGTGGCTATCCAGCCCCCACAAGCTTAACATTAAAATATTGGCATTCCTTACCTAGCCTGTGTATTTTCTTCCTCACACATGCATGTTAATTTTTTGCAGGTTTCAGCCCTGAAAGATGTCACTGAGTTGTTTGATGATGGAATCTCTGGGCAGCGAAAGATAAAAGGGGAGCCGGGGGTGCCTGGAGAGAAAGGAGCCCCTGGTAAAGATGTATGTATTTATATATCCTTCTACATGTGCAATGATAAAGACAGTGGGATTCATTTACTAAGGGAGCAGAGCATATTAGCTTAGTGAATGCGGTGAAAATTCACTTTGCAAAAAATTCCCAATTACGTGCAAGTAAAATAAAATAATTTTTTTTTTTAAATTGCATTGCATTGGTCCTTTTTACTTGCCAACAAAAGCTGCCATCCTACCTTTTTCTGTCTACTAAGTGGACCATTGCTCAGGCCTGTAAGAAACCAACAGTTTCCTTTCAAGGAGGATCTAGCATCTTGAAGGACTCCCATTCTACTTTTCCCAAAATCTCGGAATCTTAGATCAATTATTCCTTTCCTTCATTACATCTGGCTAGCTTTGGCCGTTTATAATACCTTGGCCGGGAGTCCATGGTAATTCATCCCCCATCCCTATTTTTCTACCTACTCCTACTGTCATCTGTCTTCTCTTTGGTTTCCTATACCCTTTTGGATGTAAATATTATCAGGAAGCCTGATGTCCTGGCATTTATTGAATTATGAATCCTTATTAACTGGCTCAGACTCCCAAGCAGTTGACTATATTTAACCGTGCTGATGTCATTCCTGGTTAATTTGTATGTTTACCATTCTGTGTACTTTCTCTGTCCCCCTAAGTGGGCAAACTTGGAGCTTTTTATACTTTGAAAACAAAATAAAAATATTGAAAAGAAACATTTCTATTGACGTAGGGCACAATTGGATTTCCTGGAGAGAGAGGCCTGAAGGGAGACAAGGGTATTGACGGCCAACCAGGACCACAGGGGCCAATTGGACGAGCTATTGGCGAAAGAGGCCCTGAAGGTCCACCGGGGCCACCTGGAGACCCTGGAAAACCAGGAATCCCTGGAGTACCTGGCAGGGCAGGAGAACCAGGAGAGCAAGGGAAATCAGGAGACAAGGTGAGCAACCATATTTTTAGGAGGGCAAAGCCCCATGAGAGTCACACGTGCTACTGTTGCAATATTTGTTAGTTATTAATATATATATATATATATATATATATATATATATATATATAAAATTTCCTTTAGATATTCTAACAACTGTATTGTTAAATGCCATGAAAAACATCACTTCAACCATTCTTTTTATATCTATGTTTACATTGTAGGGAGAAAGAGGAGAAAGAGGGGAACGTGGAGAAAATGTAAGTTACACACTAATTATCATATTACCTGTTTAATCGAAACATGAATATTCCAATCCTTATACTCCCGTGCAATGATTTGCCAATTTCTTCTAATTGGTCAAGCATTGACCATATCTTGTTGAACACAGGTTATTTTGAACATTAGTGGTCTGTGTGATATGTCTCTCTTCAGAGTCATTTTCTTTGCGTTTCTTCTTTAAATATTGTGTTTAAGTCAGTATGATCTGAATTGCATAAAGTACTTACATTGGTCCAACTTGGAACAAATGCAAGTATGCATATTGTATACCGCTGTGGAAGCTGATAATCAATGTAGCAATTGGTGGTACTACAGTGATTGTAGCCACCTTCCAAGTCCCGTGCCAAGTGGTGGTCCCACTGCACACTGACCACAGAGGGTCACTCACTTTGCACTGCCGACATACAAAATGCCTTGTATATTATTGAATAAATACAGGGCATTCTCTGATTGAACGGGGTGAAGAGGAGGGCCTGTAACGTCACAATCGCCAACTTGTATACACTGAGAAAAAACCAAAGCTTTCTGCGAGTGGCAGCAGTGCCGAGCCGCCAACCCCCTGTGGTCAGTGTACAGTGGTGCAGCCACTCGGCACAGGACCCAGAAGACTGTGGGAAACAATGTCGTATCACTGACTGCTACAGTGAGTTCCAGCTTCCCCAGCTGCCCCTTAGTTGTGAATTATGCATACTTACTGTACATTACAATGTAAGTATGCAATAAAGTTTATCCTGGAGTTCAGATTTACTGTAAATATCCATTCTAAGTCTAATAATAATCTCATTTATGTGCCATGATTTGCAAAATTTGTATTTCTTTTTTATAGGGGAAAGATGGTCAGAGAGGACCAATTGGACCTTCAGGGCCCAAGGTAACAAACTTATTTAAAAAAAAAAACTTTTCATGACAAGAGAACACTGGAGTCGTGTAATCAGTGTTATCTTTTTGTTTAATTGTTTATTACAATAAGTGTCTTACTTTGTGCTTCCATTAGGGAGAAATTTTAGAGATTATTGCTGCTGGACTTCCTGGGGAAAGAGGATTTCCAGGACCAAAAGGAATCAGGGTCAGTACACTTGTCATAAAAAAATAAAATGTTATTTTTCACATTAGACCAACCATTCTCAACCAGAGTTCAGTGCACTTCTAGGGTTCCCTCAGAAGTTGCTAGGGTTTTCTTTGAGCTGTGACTGACTGACCTCCCATCTGATGGTGCCTACATAGTTGAGAGGTCAGTGCCATTTGGCAGAGTCAGCTGCATGACACCAATGATCTTTTTAGTCATCTATAGGGGTTGCATTTTTCCCACTAGCCACCATTGTAACGGGCATTCTTCCCACTAGCCACCAATGTAAGGGGCATTCTTCCCACTAGCCACTATTACAAGGGGCATGCTTCCCACTAGCCAGTAGCCACCAATGTAAGGGGCATTCTTCCCACTAGCCACTATTACAAGGGGCATTCTTCCCACTAGCCAGTAGCCACCAATGTAAGGGGCATTCTTCCCACTAGCCACTATTACAAGGGGCATTCTTCCCACTAGCCAGTAGCCACCAATGTAAGGGGCATTCTTCCCACTAGCCACTATTACAAGGGGCATTCTTCCCACTAGCCACCAATGTAAGGGGCATTCTTCCCACTAGCCACCATTGTAAGGAGCATTCTTCCCACTAGCCACCATTGTAAGGGGCATTCTTCCCACTAGCCACCATTGTAAGGGGCATTCTTCCCACTATCCACCAATGTAAGAGCCATTCTTCCCACTAGCCATCATTACAAGGGGCATTCTTCCCACTAGCCACCATTGTAAGGAGCATTCTTCCCACTAGCCACCATTGTAAGGGGCATTCTTCCCACTAGCCACCATTGTAAGGGGCATTCTTCCCACTATCCACCAATGTAAGGACCATTCTTCCCACTAGCCACCAATGTAAGGACCATTCTTCCCACTAGCCACCAATGTAAGGGGCATTCTTCCCACTAGCCACCAATGTAAGGGGCATTTTCCCACTAACCACCAAATAAGTTGGTTTTTGTAAGGGTTCCTTGAGACCTGAAATAGTTTCAAGGGTTCCTCTGGGGTAAAAAGATTGAAAAATGCTGGAATAGACAATATATTAGACTTTGTAAGAATGGAGAATATTATTCTAATAATCATATTCAGAAAGCCATAAGTAACATGTTCTGTGTTTTCCTCATGACAGGGAGACCCAGGAGAAGACGGAGGGAGAGGACCCAAAGGCGATAAGGTCTGGTTGTAGTAGTAAGTCTACAGAGAGGTCTTCTCCCACCTGCCTGTCAGTTGACTCACACTCTTTACTGCTCTCTTATCCTTAAAGTAATATTAACCCCTCACTGAATAAAGTATTTTCCCTCTTAACTTTTGTTACGATTAACAGTTTGCAGGCTATTTAGTAGTAATATGTCCCATAGTGCTCTCTTGCCAGCTCCTGCTGGCGACTTACAATCTGTAGAATTTTTGGCAGCAGGGGAGCACCACCTCTTTGATCCATCTTTGCAACCTTTCCCTGGTATGGATAAAGAAGGGGTAATACAAAGACTGAAATACTTATCAATCCTCAAGAAAATGCTGCTTCTCATCCCCTCTGTGTCCATCATGCGAGCAAACCGCCTGGGCATTTGGTCAAGTCATAATGACTCACCCTTGTATATTCACTGACAAAAACACAAAGTTGTAAACCACAATCCATTTTTAATCAAGTTCATATCAATAACTGCATTTCAGTTGAAATTTCAGATCAGGATGACAGTTACAGTACCTGGCTGCTTAAGTAAGGAACAAAGGTAGTCTCCTGTATCTACAGCTTAAAAAGCGTCATACCATTAGTTGGGTAATATTTGTAGCCGCAGAGTTCAGACACAGATCAGCATGCAAGAGAAGTCAGAGTTGGGATTCCCTACATAAATAATTGTAGCCTCAGAAAAGCGAGTCTCATTCTGTAGGATCAATCTACTTTGTAGTATGTCGATGGTGAGGGATTCAAGGACACCTACACTAAATCTATCTATTTTACTGTATGTCTCCTTATCTTCTCTTTTGCAAGGTTCTCTTCCCACTTTTTGAACCAGTTTTGTAAAACATAACCAACTTTGCTTTTGTTTTATTTTTTTCCAGGGAGCTGCTGGGCCCAAAGGAGACAAAGGTGAAACTGGAGAAAAGGGCAGAGATGGATTGTCGGTAAGAGTTTCATAATATGGTTTAATGATAGCTACAGTTTGAAAACCTTCTGCCATTTTGAGCATGGGGCTCACCTACCTTTGTCTCATGTAGAGCGCTGGTGCTTGGTGAGCGGCCCAGTGTTAAAACATAGGAGCGAGTACAGAGTCTTCAGTCTTTTGAGTGCTCACAGATACAACACTGGGCTCCTTTTCTTTCTGGGTTCCCAATAGCAGCATCAGGGGAGCAAAAGAAAGGTCAGTGAGTGCTTACTTACTGACCTTCGCTTTGCTCCTCTGATGCTGCTATTGGGTCTGCATTGAAGAGAAACTGTTGCTGTGATCTGCATGTGCAAAATACAGGTTCACTTTAAATACAGGTATTAACAGACTGACTGCTTGATCCCTCTCTAGAATAAAAAAGCTCCTCAATGTATATACCTAGGCTAGCTGAAAGTTGCAATTATTATTATTATTATTATACAGGATTTATATAGCGCCGACAGTTTACGCAGCGCTTTACAACATTGGGGTAGACAGTACAATGCAATACAATTCAAGACAAGGGGAATCAGAGGGCCCTGCTCGTTAGAGCTTACAATCTAGGAGGGAGGGTCAAGTTATACAAAAGTGTAATAGCTGTGGAGGATGAGCTAATGGAGAGAATAGTGAAGTTGTTAGATGGAGGCAGGATAGGCTTCTCTGAAGAGGAAAGTTTTCAGGGATCGCCTAAAAGTGGATAAATTTGGAGACAGTCTGACAGATTGGGGTAGTGAGTTCCAGAGGATGGGCGAGGCTCGGGAGAAGTCCTGTAGGTGGATATGGGAGGAGGTGATGAGGGAGCTAGAGAGCAGGAGGTCTTGGGAGGAACGAAGTGGGCGATTAGGTTGGTATTTGGAGACTAGGCTAGAGATGTAGCTGGGGGCAGAGTTGTGGATGGCTTTGTAAGTAAGTGTTAGTATTTTGAATTTAATTCGTTGGGCAAGTGGCAGCCAATGGAGGGATTGGCAGAGAGGGGTAGCAGACACTGTGCGGTTTGTAAGGTGTATGAGTCTGGCAGCAGCATTCATGATGGAATCAAGCTTTCGTAGGGATTGCCTGCTTTGGAAACAAATAGACAGGAAGGAGAAGTTCTTTGATGGCTTACTGAAGGGAGCGCACTTTGGGTGGACCATAATCTTCACTAGTACACCAGGTAGAAGTAGAAGCAATGACCCTTAAGACCTGGAGGTTGATAAACATGTACATTTTCCAGGAAAGAGAAGTTCTTTGGTGGTTTACTTAGAGGAGCGCACTTGGGGTGGACCATAATCTTCACTAGTAGCCCAGGTTGAAGTAGAAGCAATGATCCTTAAGACCTAGAGGTTGATAAACATGTACATTTTCCAGGAAAGAGAAGTTCTTTAGTGGTTTACTTAGAGGAGCGCACTTGGGATGGGCCATAATCTTCACTAGTAGACCAGTTTGAAGTAGAAGCAATGACCCTTAAGACCTAGAGATTGATAAACGTGTACATTTTCCAAAGGACATTTAAAATATCATTATTTAAAAATCATTACATGTGCTCACTGATATTTGTTGAATGTAGAATACTAAATGTATGGCATTCTTTCTGTAGGGCGCTCCTGGAGAGAGAGGGCTGGCAGGGCCTGAAGGAAAACCGGTATGTGATGTTACAATTATCTTTTATAAATTCAAGATCAGTGTATCAGTGTAGATCCAGCACCCACATCCACCAACACACCAATACAAGAAAATATTTTCCTCTTCCATCAATCCATTTCAGTCAATTCTACTGCGTTGCTTCCACTATTTCAATAACCGCTTCAAAAAAGGCTGTCTTCTCAAAGCCCCTTTTAGTAAAACATTGACCAAAATCATCTAAAATTTCAGCCACAATGTAGAAAAACGGCTTCCACCATGGCCATTACTTGCATGGTTCACAAACCCTCACAGAAAAGGGAAAAAAAGGGCTTCTTCCCCTACTAATTTCCTGAATTTTTTTTTATATTTGAGGTACTTATAAAATGGCAAAAATGTACACAGCACTTTACATACTGTATATGGATATAATTTCTGCTCCCAAGGAGCTTACAATATCAAGTCCCTTACTCACATATGTACACAAACATCGTAGGGCCAATTTGCCTACCAGCGATGTCATTGGAGTGTAGGTGGAAACCCATGCAAGCTTCAGAAAACTCTATGTAGATAGGGCTATTGCTGGGATTCAAACCAGGGGCAAAAATGCTAGACCACTAATGCCGCGTACACACGTAGCCGACTATCTGGCGGACTTAGTCCGGCGGACTTCCCGCCGGACTTTCCGAACGAGCTACTTGCCCACACACAGCACTTTTTCAGCGGACTAATACGGCGTACTAAGTACGCCGGACTATCCGCCGTACTTTTGAAATGAACGGACTCGCCCACACACGCGGAGGAAAGTCCGCTCATTTTGAGCGCGTCTCCAGGTAGGCGGGGCCCGCGAAGGAGACGTCGCTGGCCCCTCCACCTGGTATGGACTTAAAGGGGAACCCCAACGGCCGGATTTTCCGCTGAACTGCAAGTCCGGCGGGAAGATTGGAGTACAAAAATACTTTCTAAGTCCGCCGTACTTTCGGGTAAAAAAAGTCCGCCGGAGGCTACACACGGGGGGATTGGCCGGCGGACTTGAGTTTGCCGGACTTTTCCACCCGATTGTTTGATTGTGTGTACGCGACATTAGCCACTGTACTGCCCTACTTCATCTGCACCTTCAGGCATCTGCAAAACACCCATTAGAAATGTTGAATGAACTCAACCAGATATGGGCTACTGTGTTAAACACTTTTTGGTCAAAGAATTGGCCAATAAGAATGTATTAACGTAACATAATTTACTACTTTGATTACATAACTTATTCAGTCAGGGATTATATAAATGTCCTCCGTGTTGAAGATCTATCGAGGGTTTGGAAGGACATACTTGCTCTTATAGGAACCTGATTCCACCCAGTATTTAATAACTAGATTTAATAACTAGTGCAAGAAGATTAGGCAGTCCAAAAATGGCTAGATTGTTAAATGATTGATAAAGATATAGTCCACCACCCAGGAAAAATTTGATATTTCAAGTTGGATCTCAAGCACACACCTGTAGGATACCATTCTCAATTCTAATCAGATTTTGGTCAAAAATTGACCAGTTTTAAAATATATATCTTACTGAAGGGAATTGATCAAAACTGGAGCAGTGCAGGGCAATCGGTCAGCTCTTTCATTTTCAAAGTTTAATTGAACAAGCGGCAAATACAGCAATTTAAAAAAGTGAGTAGGATTGGTTACAGACAATCATTAGATGAAAAGGCATTCTTAATTTTCCCCTATTTTTATTAAATAATTTGACTCTCCCTCCCACTCTGCTTGTCAGTGCATAATAATTGCTTAATTGAATACTGTATATTGTAAAACTAGACAATTGTGTTGTACATTGGGGGGGCTACATTTTGAGTCAGATTGTATTAAGCATTGATTTAACAACTATGTTGGTTACAACAATTGTTTAGATATTAAAGGCACATTAACCAATCTTTTTTTTTTTTTTGTAGTTGTCTCCCATGCAGGAGGATGTATACCTGGGCTATAGTTTTGCATTGCAGTACACTTTGTACCTTATGCACCATGCTGTACATTACATAATGGGGTTTGCTGCTCTCTTTACATTGTTCTGTACACTGCATACTCCAGGCCAGTGTTTCTCGACTCCAGTCCTCAATGCGCCCCAACAGGTCATGTTTTCAGGCTTTCCGTTATTTTGCACAGGTGATTTGATCAGTTTCGCTGCCTTAGTAATTAACACAGCTATTTCATCTGAGGAAAATCCTGAAAACATGACCTGTTGGGGCACCTTGAGGACTGGAGTTGAGAAACACTACTCTAGACCACTACACTCTATACCTGGAACACTACTATTTGTACATTGTGCTGTACATCACATCCTGCAGATCATTTTGGGCTGTTTAGTATGTTACATGCAGTGCATCAGTCTTTATGCTTTTCTAAACATTACATACCCCAATGAGATGCACTTTGTATGCTGCACTTTATATTCCCAGCAGGGGCGGACTGACCATTGGGCCACTCGGGCACTGCCCGAGGGCGCCATGCCACTAGGGGGCCCCATCAGGGTTGCCATACTCAGTAAAACCAGGGACAGTATGTAAAAATTTGTGTTTTTTTTTTTTTTTTTACATCTGTCTCTGAAATGTCCCTTACCGACATCCTTTTGGTCTAAAAATCCTGAGATTATAGCTGCCCCACCCCTCCAGTACCTTCTCAGACAATAGAAACATGTCTGTGTATACTGTGTGATTGTATACTGTGTGGCCCCATAATCTCTGATTGCCTGTGGGCCCCATAATCTCCTATTGCCCGGGGGCCCCATGAGTTGTCAGTCCGCCCCTGATTCCCAGGCTACTAAAATCTGTACACTGTGGGGTTGATTTACTTAAGGCAAACAGACTGTGCACTTGCAGTTGCTCGAAAGCTTAGTAAATGAGCAGAAGCTCTGCTGACTTCCATCATCCAATCATGTGCAGGCAAAAATGCTGTTTTTTTCAATTTTCTTTGCACGTGATTGGATATTCTTTGCAAAGTGAAGCTTAACCTCATTTACTAAGCTCTGGAGCAACGGCTTCTGCAAAGTGCACATTCTATTTACCTTCGGAATTTTAATAAAAATTGAGAATACCATCCGATCCAATGAACAAGCATAGGTTTGCTAGTTTTGTACGACAGAAATACTCTTCAATAATATATGGAATCCTGAAAACAGATTCACACTAATGCCCCTTACACACAACCGGACTTCCCGACGGACTTTCAGCGGAGGTCCGACGGACTTTCCGAATGGACTTGGCCGCACACGAACGGACTAAGTTTGGTCGAAAGTCTGTTCGTTTTGAACGTGATGACGTAGACGGGACTAATCTAGGAAGTTCAATAGCCAGTAGCCAATAGCTGCCCTAGCGTCGTATTTGGTCCTTCGGACTACCACATTTTTAAACCGGATTTTTAAACCGGACTTGAATCCGTCGGAAAGATTTGAAACATGTTTTATTTTTAGGTCCATCTGATTTTTTCCCCGGTTGGACTAGCCCACACATGATCATATTTTCCGACGGACTGATCCCGTCGGACATAGTCTGCCGGAAAGACCGGTCATGTGTACGCAGCATAACACCTTTGTAGAAATCTAAAGCCCAATTGAACTTTCAGATAAATTAGCTACATACATTCCAGGTGCATCAAAACCAAAGATGTTTAATGTTTTACGTTTTTTTGTTTTTTAAAAGCAGCCACAGCCTACTTTAAAAAGCCGGCCCCCTGCCAGTACACTACAGAGAATGGTTCTTGCTCTTTTTTGTGAAAGCAGTGGCCTCTCTGCATAGGTCCAACAAATCTACTTCTGAGTCGGAGCCAAAGCTCTCCAGTCAGCAGAAAGCATGAACTTTGCTGGTTGCAGAAATTCAGGTCTGACTCAATAGGTGGCTTGTGGGACCTCTGTAGGGAGACCATTGCTTTCCCACAGAAAGCAAGGGTCCTTCTCTATAGCATGCTGGCAGGGAGCAGGCTTTTTTTACTCAGCCTGTGGCATTTAGGTCTCATTCAAATGGGGATTACTACAGTGTATGCTGTACTACGCCCCATGTCAAGGAGGCCTTAAGGATAACAGTTTATACATTTGTCCTTAAATGTTGTTAGCTTAACAATGTTGTATGTAAAGGGTTAGATGCCCTAAAAAGTAACTGTGACCTGTTTGATTCCTTCCTGTTCTGTGTCCATTCTGTTCATTATAGGGCGAGAGGGGCAATAGCGGGCTTCCTGGCCCAGCTGTAAGTAAACACTCACCCTCTTGGCCGCAGTTTGGCCCTTTGGCTTGAGTCGGTTGTTGGAGCCCTCATACTTGCTTTGGCCTGTCGCATTGCACGGTCACTTTTAATGATTGACCCGGGTTGTGGTTAACTCATCTTTCCTTCTACTAATGATTTAGCTTGAATTAAATATATCCGCAGGGCATGCCGGGCTTCCCAGGAGTTCTTGGACGACCGGTAGGTGTTCCGCTTGCATGTGGCATGTTTGTTTTACATTGTGAAAACTTGTTGTTCCAGCAAAACCCAGCTATGCTCCACAGCATCTACGATCAATGCTAAATAGCAATTACTCATTGGAAGATAACTTTCTCTTGTGATTGTCCCCTAATGATCTTCAATTTTTGTTTAAGTTCGTACAAGAACATCATTGTTGCTGAGCTGCAGAAGATGTGGTCCTTAATGCAACACATTGCAAATCTGTAGGTTTGGGTATGGCCAGAACCATTTGTGTAGAAGCACAAGTGTACACATTCTAATCTGGACATGACCTGGTCCTAAACATATCTAAAGAAATACCAGAGATATAGTGCAGGTACAAAATGCTTGCAAGTACTTGTTTTAGTTGACAGTTGCTATGGAGCTCCTCAGGATCCTAAGCCCAGAGGGTGCATAGGGCCTCAACCTTTGCCGAAGTCAAGATTAACCCCCACCCCCAGCTTAATGCTAAATTGGACAAATGCCCAGGCCACATGTGCATTCTAAGCCTGGGAACCAATGATGGGGAACCATTGGGGCTTCAGTTTGATACACCAAGATCATTTCAGCCACCTCCTGAGGAACTTGCCGAAATGTATTGATCCTGACGGCCCGCTTTGTTCAACAAAACTCGCCTGACTCTTGTCTATGTAGCCTACTGGAAAACCTTTGGATGAATAAGCACTGCATCCAATAAGATGCGGCCACTGCTCGAGTATACAATGGCTTTACAGGTTGATTTGTCCATCCAGGCTGCTTAGCATGGATGGAAAAATCTGTTAGATTTATTTTTAAATAAACCTAACAGTCTATGGCCAGCTTAGCAAACTTTATTTTCATGCTATGCAAGGTGCCTACACTTCAGCATTGTTGTTACATTGGAAAAATTTTCAGCCAGGTCACGTTCTTTTAAATTTAAACATTTTATAGCTGAAAGATAAAACTGTTTGAGCTAGATGTCTTGTTCTGGATAGCACTGTACAGTAGAGTAGGAGTCTCATTACATCTTGGTATTCGGTGCAATTAATTTAATGTATGACGACGTAGACGTTTCTAATTTATACAAAAAAGAAAGAACAAATTAAAGAATTTTTCCAGATTCTGTGAATAATTCTTGGAAAAAAGTGATACTAAACACACACGATATACAGCTGTCACATGATCCAGCTCTCTCCCAGCCTGTCTGCAGGGAAACATAAGCAGGAGGAGCTTCTAGACCTCTGCTGCTGGCCACATGTTTTAAAATAACAAAAAACAGCTTTTGCAATACGGAGTAAAAATAAATAAATAATATCAATAAACTGTTTATATTGGCATACAAAAATATATTTGAAATCAAATCTTTATAATTTTGTGGAAATAACACTGTGTCGTCAGATTTTTGTCAGTCACAGGCTGTGTCATGCCCCTCCCCAGTCTGTGTGTTAGAATATGAAGGAGGTGAAACCACCATCAATCTATTTGTAATATCCAACCCCCATTGTGTTTTTTAACTGGTTAGTGGGCATGGAGGAGAAGGGAGGGAGTGGGCTGTCATTTACCACTGTGTATACGCCCACATTTGTGACTCTGTAGTCACATGGGCTGCTCAGATGTGATAGGGATAGCATAGATCAGCATAGAAAACTCACTAAAAACTGAGCATGTGCAGAGTTGCCAACACTGCTCTGCAAAATCCCTAGCTGAATTGGGGACATGGACAGAAGGGGGAGATGGAGAGCAGCAGGACCAACCAGGTTTTTTGCAGATTACATAAGACGAATCTCTGAGTGACTGAGTGAGTATTAACAGCATGTAATACACCTTTTATTGATAGTTTTTTTTTTTTATGAAATGGGTTAATGACACTTTAAGTCCAAAATAAATAACTTGGTATCTGTAAGCCAGAGACTTCTATCCCCAATTCTTATCAACATCAGTACTCCGTAGGTAAAAACTGTATTAAACATGGAGACATTGAGAGCTCCTTTTAGTGGCTAATCTACAGAAAATGTCAAGCTTTAAAAATAGCCAAGCAGTTAGGACCACCAGCACCTACCCTTGGGCCTTCTCTCCATCCTATTCTACAGTAGTAAACAGGTTTATTCTATGTCAGGGGTCTCCAAACTTTCTAAACAAGGGGCCAGTTTACTGTCCTTCAGACTTTAGGGGGCTGGACTGTGGTCATTGGGAGTAAAAAAAGCTCTTGACATCAGTGGGAAAAAAGCAATGTCCTATCTTTGGTGTCATTGGGAGGAATTGTGCCCCATCATTGTTGTCATTGGGAGTAATTGTGCCCCCTTGTGGGTATCATTGGGAGAGATTGTACCCTTTCACTTGGGTCAGTGGGGGGAGGTGGGGGATTATGCCCCATTGCTGGTTTCAGTGGATGAAAGAGTGCCCAAGGGCCCGATAAAAGCAAGTAAAGGACCGCATCTGGCCCCCGGGCCACCGTTAGGAGGCCACTTTTCTATGACATCACTTATACAAGGACTGCCATAAAGTCTAAAGTCAAGTTTTTTACTGGACCTGGAAAACCTCTTTAAAGAAAACCTGTCATGAAAGTAACTTAACATTGCTGAACTCTTCTTCTGAGAAATGCTTGCCACCTGGCTGTTATGTATCCTTCATATATCGCTCATTGCAGGTCTACTTAAAGCTGAACATATACTCTTATACTAACCCTTTACTGACCCTCTAAACAGTGCATGTTGTATATATCTTGCCAGAGCATGCCCAGAAAAATGACAGGGAAATGGCAATTATTGTTACTGAGAACATATGTTAGAACATCTTAACTAGGTCTAAAATGAATTGCACCATAAAGATAAAAAAAATAGTCAGCACATCAAAAATAGCAGATCTCCATTTTTTTTTTTTATTCTTAGTATATAAAATAACCCTTTCAGTAAAAGCTACCAATATTTGGGGACATAGGGGTCCCATTTATCAAAGTGAGAAGGTGAGAAAGTCCTCCACCCTGAGAAAGGGGACCTCCAAGTCTTTGACACATTGCTAGTTTTTACTGCATAAGCTACATTTTGCTATTAGCATCTCTGTAGAAATAAGAGGTATACTAATTTTGGTGTGCAAGCTGATTTTTATCTTTGGTTTTATGCTAATTTTTTTTTTTTTTTTTTGTGCTGTCTGTGTCCCCATTAGGAAGATTTGCTTTCTCTAACTGAGTGACTTGATCATCAATGTCACCAGGAATGAAAGTGAGGGGTAAATCCAAAAGTCTGAATTGTCACCAGAACCGGAATAGAGGTGAAATCATTCAATGGGGCTCTTTTTTCCAAAAGCAACTAAGGCTCCATTCACATTTGTAGGAATCCAAAGTTGCGCCGACTTTGGAGTGCAACTTTGGTGAAACTTTGATGCAACTTTGAATAGGTGCCACTTGCATATGACTTTGGCTTTGACCAGTGATAATGGACAACTGTTACACACAAGTTGCATTGTATAACATTTAGGTACGACTTTCGTGAAACTTCTGAGGGTTTACATTGTAGTCTATGGCCCTCAAGTTGCATGAAAGTCTGACCAAAGTAGTACATGAACTACTTTAAAGTTGCTGCAACTTTAAGTTACGCATATATGAATGGGTATCATTGAAAAACATGGGGAATGACTTGTCATGCAACTTTGATGTCCAAAGTTGCATGACAAGTCGCACAAGTGTGAATTTCCTTCACATTGGAAAGCAATCCCCTCACTTCCTGTTGAGTCCAAAGGACAGGACATGAAGAGAAATCTCCATAATGAGACACAGATGACAAAAAAAAAAAAATATCTGACTACAGTTTTAACCCTCCACTATTCTATTCAAAATATAACAAAAGTTTTGCTCTTGGGTATACTTTATTTAGTGCAAGGAGTCAAGCACCAAGTTCAAAGTCTAGTAACCCATGGTAACTAAGTTGACAAATACGGAGGCCAGGTCATCCAAGATCGATTCTGAGCAGATGCTATCAGTAATGCACTTTGAATTTAGCATTTTGCATCTTGCACCCTTGTCCTGAAAAAAGCTGAGCAGACACGGCTCAAATTTTGGCCGATTCCTTTGAATCAGTCAAAATTCGTGGTCCTGCCAACAGCACCAGGCTTGGCAGACTTTCATTGAGGAATCAAAGAAGCCGAGCAAAATCGGTTGCAGCCAATGTTCGGGTATTCCGAAGGCATATAAGGTCTGTGGATGAAAACGATCTGTGCAACTTTGACCAAAGTTGAAAAATGAGCTTGCTATAAGTGTCGACCATTGACATATCTCATGAAGCTTAACTGAAAAACTCCTAGAGATTGCATCTCCCTGTCCAGCTTTGTTGCTAGGATGTTGCTAAGACACTCCTAGCTGTCACTGCTCACCTTCACCATCACAGGAGTGAGCTCATTTCTCGGATTCAAACCTCTTCACATGTCCTTTCTCTCCCTACGCATTGCAGCCCTGAGCTCAGTGTTTGAGAGTTCAGTGAACAGCTCGGAGTCTCTTAGCAACATCCTAGCAACAAGGAAGGACAGGGGGGGTGCAATCTCTGGGAATTTTTAATTTAGGCTTCATGAGATACAGTGGTGTGAAAAAGTGTTTGCCCCCTTCCTCATTTCCTGTTCCTTTGCATGTTTGTCACACTTAAGTGTTTCGGAACATCAAACCAATTTAAACAATAGTCAAGGACAACACAAGTAAACACAAAATGCAATTTGTAAATTAAGGTGTTTATTATTAAAGGTGAAAAAAAATCCAAACCATCATGGCCCTGTGTGAAAAAGTGATTGCCCCCCCTTGTTAAAACATACTATAACTGTGGTTGTCCACACCTGAGTTCAGTTTCTCTAGCCACACCCAGGCCTGATTATTGCCACACCTGTTCACAATCAAGGCATCACTTAAATAGGAGCTGCTTGACACAGTAAGGTCCACCAGAAGATCCTTAAAAGCTACACATCATGCCGAGACCCAAAGAAATTCAGGAACAATTGAGAAAGAAAGTAATTGAGATCCATCAGTGTGGAAAGGGTTATAAAGCCATTTCCAAAGCTTTGGGAATCCAGCGAACCACAGTGAGAGCCATTATCCACAAATGGCGAAGACATGGAACAGTGGTGAACCTTCCCAGGAGTGGCCGGCCGCCCAAAATTACCCCAAGAGCGCAGCGACGACTCATCCAAGAGGTCACAAAAGACCCCACAACAACGTCCAAGGAACTGCAGGCCGCACTTGCCTCAGTTAAGGTCAGCGTTCATGCCTCCACCATCAGGAAAAGACTGGGCAAAAATGGCCTGCATGGCAGAGTTCCAAGGAGAAAACCACTGCTGAGCAAAAAGAACATCAAAGCTCGTCTCAATTTCTCCACAACACATCTTGATGATCCCCAAGACTTTTGGGACAACATTCTGTGGACCAATGAGACAAAAGTGGAACTCTTTGGAAGGTGTGTGTCCAAGTATATCTGGCGTAGAAGGAACACTGCATTTCATAAAAAAGAACATTATACCAACAGTAAAATATGGTGGTGGTAGTGTGATGGTCTGGGGCTGTTTTGCTGCTTCAGGACCTGGAAGACTTGCCGTGATAAAAGGAACTATGAATTCTGCTGTCTACCAAGAGATCCTGAAGGAGAATGTCCGACCATCTGTTCGTGTACTCAAGCTGAAACGAACTTGGGTTCTGCAGCAGGACAATGATCCTAAACACACCAGCAAGTCCACCACCGAATGGCTGAAGAAAAACAAAATGAAGACTTTGGAGTGGCCTAGCCAAAGTCCTGACCTGAATCCTATTGAGATGTTGTGGTATGACCTTAAAAAGGCCGTTCATGCTCGAAAACCCTCTAATGTAATTGAATTAGGACAATTCTGCAAAGGTGAGTGGGCCAAAATTCCTCCAGGACGCTGTAAAAGCCTCATTGCACGTTATCGCAAACGCTTGGTTGCAGTTGTTGCTGCTAAGGGTGGCCCAACCAGTTATTAGGTTTAGGGGGCAATCACTTTTTCACACAGGGCCATGATGGTTTGGATTTTTTTTCACCTTTAATAATAAACACCTTCATTTACAAATTGCATTTTGTGTTTACTTGTGTTGTCCTTGACTATTGTTTAAATTGGTTTGATGTTCCGAAACACTTAAGTGTGACAAACATGCAAAGGAACAGGAAATGAGGAAGGGGGCAAACACTTTTTCACACCACTGTATGTAATGACCTACACCTATAGCAAGGACTTTATTCAGCTTTCAAATGTGAAAAAGGAAATTGCTCTCAGAGAACTTAAATTGCCCCTAGAGCCTCAATAGACATAAGTTGATAACACAAATGAATACATACATAAGTGCAGCAGTAAACATAAAAAGTGAATTAGCAAAAGCAAATATGATTATGATCAAAGCATATGGAATTAAGAGGCAGTGATAAATCTCAGATCCTCTTCCTTGTGGGGATCACCATATCTCAGATCATGTAGCACCCACTTCTCCCGTGAACCATCACCGTGAAAGAGGGGCAGATGCGTTTACCAAATGGAGTGGACTTCAGTACCATAAGTATGGAGTCGGTCACGCTCTATATGTCTGTGTTGTCCAGATCAGAAAAAGCAGGCACCTTTCACCTGGGAACAGTCAGAATGGGCAATATACCATCAGAGTAAATCCGGTCACACATATAAGATTAGAGCCGATAGCAACTCGGCATCATCAACTGATATCCATGCAAGAAAAAGACAATCCTACATAGTGTAAAACTCTAGAACAAAGTTTATTTAAAACCTAAAATGAACACTCACATATGATGAGAAATCAAGAGTATATATATGAAACAATCAACCCAGGATAGCTAGACAGCCAATTCCTAGTTTGTAGAATGCAATGACGTCACAAGCAAGGCTCCACCCAATACGTTTAATCATAAATAATGTTGTCCAGGGCTCAGGAGCTATGCCCAATCGCCTTTCAACTTTCGTCAAAGCTGCACAATTTGCTATTATCTACAGGCATCCCTTCCATGAACAGCCATTTATTTTGTAAAAGTGAACTTACCCTTTCAGCGTCCCAGTCTCAGAGCAAAACACTGTATATGACAGCATTGCTTTATAGTAACTTATCAAATTGTAGCTTGCACCGAAAAAGGAAAGCCGGAGAATAAATATGTAATGGGCTGCTGTGGGACAATACAGTCTGAGACATTTCTACCTTCAAAGACTTATACTTGGAACAGTACAGAGGATTATTAACTGGGAAGCAGAGGACAGTGCATAGAGGAGGTGTTGTATTATTACTTGACATAGAGGCTTCTCTACTAGTCCAGAATAGTAACCAGAGTACAATCTGATCCTCGTACTTGATTTAGTTTTAATCAAGAAATATGTAAAATGGTAAATCTGCAACAGTGTATATCAGGGGTTTCCAACTTGTGGCCCATGGGCCACATAGGGCCCGAGACGGCTATGAATGTGGCCCAACACGAAATCATAAACCTACTTAAAAATGTTGAGTTCCTTGGAATTTTGAAGAAAAAATTTACAGTGTCTCTTTACTGGACTTTAATAAGTTTTAGATTCTCAAAGAACAATATCCCACTCTTCACAATCATGCCTCATTCATGTCATTAGTTTTTGGTAGCACCTATATTTGTGAGCATCTATTTCCAAGGATGAAGCACATGAAGGGCAAAATTAGAACCAAATATCTGATGAACGCCTTAAGAATTCGTTGAGAATTGCTATTACATCCATCCAACCAGATGTTGATGCGTTAGTTTATCAAAAACACATATTGCACTAGTTTTATGTTGCCCTCTTTTACTTTTATAATAAAAAAATGAAAAAAAATACGTTTTATTACTCAGAAAGGTACATTATCTATGTCAGTGATCATTAACTTATGATCTGCCCAACTTTTTCTGCTCATCAGCTATCCTTATTCTTAGTGTATTTTATGTGTGGCCCAAGGCAATTACTTTTCTTCCAATGTGGCCTAGGAAGGTCAAACGGTTGGATACCCCTGGTGTATATGTTGCCTTTACCACAGTCAGGGAAGTGGACCCTCGGCTGACAATTCTGCAATATAACTGCGACTCGCTTCCTGGCTTAATAAATATGCGTCACAGATGTGATTAGAATGTAGCAATGTAACATATTTATTCTGTATTGTTATGTACTTGCAGGGTACCCCAGGAGAGCCAGGTCAGCAAGGACCTTCTGTGAGTTTTTTTTTTTTTTTTTATGTTCATCCCTTATATCTGTATTTACTTAACATGGATTTAAAAAAATGTATTCATGGATATTTGTTTTGTTCTTATACAGGGTCCCCCAGGACCTGCTGGACCAAAGGTAAGTAACGGCATGGACAGAGAGGATTTCCATAATATATGTGGCCAATCAGTAGCTGGGGAAGTGTTTCTCAACCAGGGTTCTGTGGAACCTTAGGGTTCCTCCTGAGGTTGAAAGAACTTGAGCAGTGAGCAAAGGGGGGTTGATCTCCTCACTACACCGACCACCAGTGAATGAAGGCAATCTTCCTCAACCAGGAGAGAGCAGTGTTTCTCAAACCAAGGATCCATTGAACCCTAGGGTACCTTTTGAGGTTGCCAGGGGTTCCTTGAGCAGTGAGCAAAGATGGGTTTATCTCCTTACTACACTGACCACCAGTGCATGGGGTCAATTTTCCTCAACCAGAAGAGTGCAGTGTTTCTCAAACCAGGGATCCATCGAACCCTAGGTGTTCCTCTTGAGGTTGCCAGGGATTCCTTGAGCAATGGGCAAATGTGGGTTGGCCTCCCACCTACACTGGCCACTAATGCAAGCAGACAATTTTTATTTTTTAGCTACCAATGTAAGGGCTCACTTCCACACTGACCACTAATGTTAGAGGACATCATAGTTTTTACTGTCTATATCTCTGTTTTGCAACTATTTATTTCAAGAATATTACTGAAAATTATTTTGTAGGGGGTTGGTAAAAAAAATTATCTGCACTTGGTGTCAAATACGCTAAGTATTCCACATTCATTTTTTTAAAACTTCTTCATGCTAAGCTGTAAGTATTATCTTCTTTTGCGGGGGTTCGATGAGAACCTGAAAATTATTTCAAGGGTTCCTCAGGGTAAAAAGGTTGGGAAAGGGGTTAGTTTTGAATAAAAAATTGGAAGCGCAACAAAGTTCCACAGGAAACAGTTCTTCATCGGGGCTAAAAGTGAAATGAGCTGAACAAAAAAAAATCAATTACATATATTACAATTGTTATGGTAAATGCCATGATGGGTGAAGATACAATACAAAGCAATTTCCAGAGAGGGACCCGTATGGGATAGTATATATTTGGAATCGGATTGTTATATTTGAGATCAGAATAGGAATGTGCAGAGTGGAAATTGCAGGTACACCCACAGGGAAAGATTGAATTGTCTCTTATAAAATATGACTATTCAATATTGTATATGAGTGAGAAACATGCACTTAGGCTGGGTTCACACCGCTGCGGCAGCGAGAACCGGATGTGATTCGCACCGCACTGCAGTGCAAATCACATCCGATCTCTGTGCGATGCGAGTTCAGCCATACAGATAGTATGGCTGAATTCGCATCGCACCCGCCAGAAACTCGCACGGGACCCTTTTTTTGGTCCGCAGCAGAATCGGATCGCATGGGTGTTCACACCATGCGATCCGATTCCTGTCCGAGTTTGCAGATCGCACTGCGATATGCGAACTGATCTGGGGGTGTCATTAACATTTGACTGACACTCCCAGCAGTCCACATAGGGCAGTGTGAACTGCCGGCGGGAGGCATGCAATGCGGGAAAACACTGCGGATTGGCGGCGTTCCCGCATCGCTTCAGTGTGAACCCAGCCTTAATGTTTTAGAACTGAATGGGTTTTGAATGTTGCAAAAATCCAACAGGGGGCTTGCTGTAGGGAAGAGTTAGAACATAGTGGCATCTACTGAAGCTCAAGTGTTGGCAGCAGTCCTCATACCTTATTATCTACAAACAATAAAAGAACTGTAAAGCCTTCTTTCCATGAATGAAATAGTTTATATCTATGAAAATGATGATCATTGTGTTTACAGGGCAGTGCAGGAGAGCCTGGTCCCAGTGTACGGGTGAGTTGTACATCACTATTGTTTCCTTTATATATACACAGTTTATTAACCAACTGAGTTTTTGTTTATGCTATTACTCTGTAAAGCTAGACATACTGTACATGCTTCATTTTGTTGTGTTGTACTGCTTTTTTCTGAGAGGTGAGGTGGGAAACAGCAAAATCAAAAGCAGGGGTGTCAATGCGGGCCGCATCTGCTTTATGGTTGCCCTCAAAGGGCCAGTTGTCTTTGTAAGACTAGATGTCCAGAGCACCTCTCCCACTCCTTACATGAGATGTCAAGAGCATTAATCACAGAGCAGGAGAAGCCACATAGCATAATATTGCGAAGGAATTTTCATTTAATATAAAATTCGCTTACAAATATCAGGAAAACATATGCGGATTACAGAAAGCACAAACTAACGGGCGGCTCTCATGGGTGATGAGGGCTCTGGGGTGAAGCTAGAGTGTGACATCATCACACAGGAGCATGCCAGGTGGTACTGAGCCTGTGTACCGCTAAGGAGGCCTTCTCGTTCATATCAGTGCCTGACCTCACAAATGCGCTCCTGGAAGAATGGTCAAACATTCCCATAGACACACTCCTAAACCTTGTGACAGCCTTCTCAGAAGAGGTGAAACTGTTTTAGGTGCAAAGGGTGGGCCAACTCAATATTGATTGAACCCTATGGACTAAGACTGGAATGCCATTAAAGTTCATGTGCATGTAAAGGCAGGCGTCCCAATACTTTTAACAATATAGTGAGTGTGTGTATATATATATATATATATATATATATATATATATATTCATGGATTTGACGGTCCGCTTGACATCTCCCTTGGGTGCTTCCATCAATATACAGCTTCCTCCAGTCTGGAACCAGGGACCAGGTTTTATAGCTGAATATTGCACCCAAGGACTAGATAACACTAGCTTAGGTGCAAACTGGAACTGACTTTATTGTAAAATCACACAGAATATGTACCATGCAAGATCGGGTAACGGCTTGATCACATTACCCTAGACAATTATCACATCTAAGGAACAGCCAACATAAATGTACACAATATGCTAATTAACAACAAGCCTTGATTAGTCAGGGGTGCCCAGACAATCCGGCAACAAGCCCACAAACATAAGTACATTACACATTACTATATGTATAAACACATAAACATCTCACAATCATTTTATAACAAAGTAAAGTAGATACAAGACTAATCCCATAATGTAGGAACCTCCAGGAGGATAAGCCAACAGACAGCAGCAATAGTTGACCCGGTTAACTCAAATAACAATGGGAATTCAAACCTAGGAGACACACAATGGCACAAAGACACTTAACACATAACACCTTAAACAGGAGACCGAGCATCAGGTTATTTTGAGTCCATTATATTAACATCTATTCTGAGTCTAGGAGGACAGAGGTGAAACAGTCATTGCTGGTTTGGGCACAGAAGCCACAAATGTGTATCCAGGTCCTAGGTTCCCTGGGTCTGTGTGTTTAGGGGAGACATGAACTTGAATCTGAATTAAAACTACTCTAGAGGTCCCCCCGGCACACACCTCCCAAAGAGTAAAGGTCCCTAAAAAGCCAGGGCTCATATTCAGTAGCCAATCCCCTCCAAAAGCCTCAGTCCCGGTTGAGTCTGTCACAATGGACATGCCCTTTTTTAATGCATTGACCCACAATGTACAGAGGGGGTTCATTATTTTGGTGAGCTTAAGCAGATATGTGTTGTGGTACTTTGTGTAGGTGCATTGGGGTGCCATTCTAAATGACTGGCAACATACCACACTATTTATCATATATTACCCAAATTCATAGTGTCAATAGGCTCATTGTTTTACCTTCCTCCATTTTGCCCTACTCTAACCAAGTGTTGGTTAAGAGCTCCTAATTTTTTGGCGAGGGGTCAACCTTGATAGATATGTTGTTTTATTTTTACTTTATTAACTATGATTAGGAGTAAGAGACTATTACATTTTTTAACAGGTATTGCAAATCTTATCTGGCTACAGATTAAAATAGGCAATTTTTAAACATATTTAAACACATCACAAAAATGCTTTTCTAGCAGTTACCTGTACAGCTTTTAATGGTACTGGAACTTTCAATGAAGTATAACTCATAGTTTCCCGAATTAGTTACAGAATTATGAATCTACTAAATCCACCTACTACATATACGGAATGTGTTCATTCTGTTTTCATTTTACAGGGATTGCCAGGTCCACAAGGGGTTGCTGGACCTCCGGGAATTGCTGGTCTTGCTGGACAAGTGGTGAGAACATACATATACCAGTAAACTTTTTGTTCAGCTGTATTGATAAGCACAGTTCAGAATTAAATTATTAATAATCTATTTTCACCCCCAGGGCCCACAAGGACCTCCAGGAGTTGCTGGACTAGTGGTAAGTCTTGGGACCATTGCCCCCACAGCTGTGCCATATACCGTAAATGTTTCTTTGGTGAGGAATCCACTTTCTATTAAGTATATCCAAAAAAAAGGCATGTTGTTTACTTTTTACAGGGCGAACCGGGAAAGAACGGGCAGCCTGGAAGGGATGGGTTACCAGGAAAAGACGGGGAGCCTGGGCTTCCTGGGAAGATGGTACGGTATCTACCAAGGTTTTCAAAACTTGCCTTTATCTCAGGATTGCATTGTGACAAAAGAGAAGCGAACTCCATTCAAAATAGAACACTGCTAGACTAAATGTTCTTATGTATCTCTGAAACTCAAGTTGGCCTGCAAGGCCTCATCATGGTCAAACAATTCTGGATTTGCCTAATATTTGTGCATTTGATATTATGGGTAACCCCTCTAGATAATGCGACTCTATTGTTTGGCTTTGTGATGGACATAACCATTGGCCATAAATAGGAAGTCTTAGGGGTGGGTCTCACTGTTACTGTGAGTCTTGGATATACTGTACAGTATATAAGAATCCAGCAACTGATTCATCTTGCCATCAAACTAGATTATAAATTTGGGGTTGGATTGGAAGTCAACCTAAAAAAATTGAGCAGAGAGACTCTAGTTAAATATGAGAAATGTTTACTTAGCTGTGTTCCTTCATCAGTTTGACACCTGATGTCCCAGCATAATGCATTCTGCTACCTGTCTGAACTGCTTTGGCAAAGGGGAGGTAGGGAGGCTCTACAGTCCAGTCAATAGAATATTATACGTAGCTGAAAGCACTCAAAGATGATACAGTACCAGGATAAATTATATGCTGTATCAAGGGTACAATGCCAAGGAGCAGTCAGTCACCAAAACACCAAAATTGTGTCCAAGTTCTAAAGAAAGGGGATATTTATGGACCCCTTAAAATGCTTTGGTTTCTCCAATGTCGTCTTTCAGTGAACCAAAATTAATATTAAAAGTTTTTGAATTCTCAGACCTCATTTAACGCTACCATTTGACTTTTTACAATCAATAAATATCTGGCAAAAGTTCTAATACATTCATCCAATCCAATAGATCTATAGATGTTTTTACATTTTTGTTTTCTAATATAAAATCAGCTTGTTTGGCCACGGTGCTACAGGTGATCAATGAGTTCACTTTGACCAGATCACTATATACATCTATGTCTTTACATTTTAGATGTGATTTTATCCTTTTTAGGGTATTTCTGGTCCACCTGGTCCTGCCGGAGTCAAAGGAGAAGCTGGAGAAGCTGGAGTTCCAGGAGAGGTAAATCATCAACTGGCCAACACACTTATTGCCTTGCTAGTGTGGAACAGCACTAAGCTTCTGTCTTTTCTGAATTTAGAAAACAAGAAAGCTTATTATTAGTAAAATAATCTAAAAGCATTGAAAATACCAGAAAAAAAAAAAAGGGCAACCCAACCAAAAGGAAGGGCTAAGCCACTGGAATTAGATATTAAAGGGTTGTTTTTTAATAAACCCTTTCCCACTGAAACCCACCTTAGTCTCACTCCTCTGAGCCATTGGACTTTTGAAGCCATTGGAAATGCTCATTGTTTCAGAACATAGGGGAGCCTGTGACCTTCCCCATAGCTCCCAAAATGCAGTGCAATACAACCATATGAAAAAGTGGAGAAAGTCATTATAGTGGAATTCCAGTATTCCCCCACCAATATATCTTGTACAGGATTAGACTCTGTGCTCCTACAAATGGATGGGGGAGGCCAGAAACACAACAAATGTGAGTTACAGTGGGGGGACACATATTTCTAAGGTCATAGATGATAAAGTTAGCTAATCTTAAAAACATAAATAATAGACTTTAATATAAAATTTTCACCTATTATTAACTAAATATATTTGGTAATACAGTTATGTATGTTTAATTTCTCAAAAAATGTATGGTCTTTTTTTATACAGACAACAGAATATTCATAATCAGTCGAAGGCCCTGTTCACATCTAGCTAAGGCAAATTGTCACGGTTTTAGCGTGTTCTTCAATGCGGGTTATTTGCTGCATTTATGGTGCAGTACCATTCATTGGAATTGGCTGCTCTGTGCTTCAAAAATGTGCCAAAGCAGCTCTTGTCTCTTTGGACCTGACTTTGGTGTGATTTGGAAAGCACATTTTTTTAGCTTTTTCTGTGTGTTTTGTTGCGTGGCCTGTTTCTTTTGCATATTTAAGGTGCCATTAACAATAATGGCATTGCCACCCCCCCTCCTCCCCCAACATCTGAGTCCGACGGGCCACTTTGTTGTCAACCTAACACTCCATCTGTCTTTGGTAGTTTAGAATCGGCATTTGGGCCTACCTTTCCTATCCATTTATGTTTTGGTTGGTATACACGCACTTTGGGTTGTTCCTAGCTCCCTATGGGGTGTGCATTAATGTTATGTTTTATTTTTTGTGCTCCCACATATTATACATGTCCTTCGGACCGCATATTTTTACATTTGTGGCAATGTTCAATGTGATATGTTATTTTGTCCAAAATAAAGATTATATATATATATATATATATATATATATATATATATATATATATATATATATATATATATATATAAACAATAATAGCACCCAAACAAACATTGTGTACATTCCGGAAACACACAGTTCTTCCACTGATCCTAGAACGCCCGCATATGAACGGGACCCTACAAAAAAAAAAAAAAAAAAGTAACATTTAATTGACATCTTACAGAAATTTAGACTGTTAATTGTAGTTCACTATTGTGCTAAAAGGTCAAATAACTTTGTCCTTTTCACTCTCAGTTTGTTGCCGGAACTCCTGGGTCTAAAGGAGAGAAGGTAAGAAACACACAAAGCTATTTTTCAAACAACTAAATGCAAAATTGAAATATGAATATGTGAGTTGTCTAACCTTTTATGATATTTTATACTTATGTTTAGCCTCTGACATTCCCACTCTCAGTTTGAAATATAGTTTGTAAGGATTATAGGAAGGTCGTGTAAAATGAGATTATAAATTGTGACTGTTGCATTTTCACATTTACATTTAATAATTTCTAAATTAATACATAGGGTGGGTTCTGGGCCCTCACTAACCTATGTTGCTGCAGGTACTGCGGAGTAATTCATCCTTAAAATGTACAATAGAAACACTAAAATCCTAGTCTAAGTCAGTTCTGTTTACCCTGTAACCCCTTCCCAGCAGTGGCGTAGTAGCTCAGTCCACTTTACCTTGCTTCCCATTCCAAGCAGTATCTCAGCAGCTCAGATCACCCGGCTTCCCCTACTAGCAATTGCTCAGCAGCTCAGCTCTACTGTTAGCAGTTACTTAGTAGCTCAGCTCCCTCTGCTTTCTCTGCCAGCTGTGATGCAACAGCTAAGTGCCTCTTGCTCCCCCTACTTAGCGCAGCTCCCCTTGCTTTCCCCTTCCAGGAGTGATTTAGCAGCTCAGATCACCCTGCTTCCCCTCCCTACAACGACCCAACAGCTTTCCATTATGATAATTAGACATGTGCGCATAGGTGTGCGCACAGGGTGTGCTGGGTGTGCCTGGGCACACCCTAATCACCCTACGCTGTGCCAATTCCCCCTGCTTCCTGGCATCCCCCACTCCCCTCCATGCAGTGATGCCAGCTTCTCCTCTCCCACTGACTGCTGTGGGGGATGTTTCAGGATGGATGAATGAATATATACCGTGCGTGATCTGTATCGATCGCTTCTGTGTTCATTGTTAACTGAAGCATAGCGAACTATGTGTACTATACTTCAGTTTGTGAATGAACAGGAAGCCGCTCAGCAAAGAGCACTTCTCATTCGTTCACAGTCCAGTGCAGCTGAGGCTGCAGAGAAAGGGAAAGGGGAAGCTCTGTCCTCAGTCACTTTCTCTCTGTTTAGACCCTTGGTATTTCACCAAAGCCCCCCTACAAGGCTGCTAAAGAAATTGTAAAAATAATAATAATAATAATGTAAAAAAAAGTAAAAAATAATTTAAAAAATAAAATTGTAAAAAATATTTTTTTTAAATAATAAAAATAAAAAATACTGACACCATCCACTTCCTAACTGACACCGATCTCTGCTCTGCTGACACCATCCAATGCTCCGCTGATCTACACACCTGTGTGTTTATGCTCTGGGGTGCACACCCTAATGCAATAGGCTGCGCACACCAATGCATGTGCGGTTTGTTTTGTTCCGAATTAATATTCGGACAAATTTTTCGTTATTCAGAGATCTGGATATATCGGAATAGTCGAATTACAATATAACAAATTTTACCGAATACTCTGAATAACGTAACAAAATTCGAAATGAAAATCGAATGTTACATTGAACTCCAGTCGAATTCTAACTACACTACACTTTGAAATCAAAGACTGTGTGTGTTATTAGAGTCTCATTTCAAAATAGTGCTGTTTTTGTTAAAGCGGAGGTCCACCCTAAAATGGACCTTCCGCTCATCGGAATCCTCCCCCCCTCCGGCGCCACAATTGCCACCTTTCAGGGGGGAGGGGGGTGCAGTTACCTGGATAATCCAGGTAACTGCACCCACTTCCGGGATAGCTCTCTGCGGAAAGGGGCGTAGATTCCGCAAGTGCCCGCAAATGCACATGACTAATGCTAATCAGGAGTACAAAGAAAAGGGGAACAAGGTGACGTAACAATTCTGACTGTAGTATATTCCGTATTACGTTGCTTTTTAGAATTGTCTTTACATATGTATTAAAAACCTAAAGTTATTGATGACATTTTGTGTCTTATAAATTTGAATATTTTATATTATCAGGGAGCTCCCGGTGACCAGGCTGGTGGATTACCAGGTGAACGGGTAGGTTCATATTTTTACCAAAAGCTTTTGATTATGCAAAAAATTTCTAGATACCAATTTCCTGCATCAATGTCCATTAGGTAGACATACAAGGAATTTTATAGACAAATAAATATGACAACATTAAAGTGATTGTAAATGATCACCTTGTAAAACAACCCATTCAAATTAAAACTGAAATGAAAGACAAAAGATTTGTGTATAGATATAAAAAAAAAAAACATTATAAATACCCTTTTTCCTCTTTTTTATAAGTGATCACATTCCCTCTGTTCTCAACTGCATAAGAGCTAGAGGGGGAGGAGAAGCAACAGTACACTGAGCTTCCCAATGAATGGCTGTGCAGAGGGGGGCTTGTCAGGACAAGTTTGATCATGGGAGGAAAGCAGGCTGAGTTCCAAGCAGAGCTAGAGAACTGAGCACGTTGTGTTCTCCTGCTTAGCGTGGTCAGTTTTTAATAGAAAAGCAGAGGGACTGGCAAGAACACCAGGGATTCCACACAAAGGAAGCAATACAAAGAGAACAGGATAGGTTTTCATAGAAGTACATAGTACAGTAGGCGCATATCAGGAATATGAGATGTCGGGGTAACAAACTTGTTAAAGAGGTGTTCCACCTGGGGAAAAAAAATTAAATACTGTAGCTGCTGACTTTTAATATATGGGCGCTTACCTGTCCAGGGAGCCTGTGATGTCGGCACCCCAGCCGATTTTCAGATCAGGTGCTGCCGCCGCCACCTCCACTAAGGGAAACCGACAGTGAAGCCTTTCGGCTTCACAGCCAGCTCCCTACTGCACGGAGCTTGCTGCGTTTTCTAACTGGCCTGGCAGCGGAGGAAGGAGGAGGGGGGCCGAATTTCCGAGGGACGGCGCTGTGGCGCAGTCTCCTAAAAGTGTGGAAGGGTACCTCTCAGAAATAGGTAGCCATTCCCCCCCATGCCTGAAAGGTGCCAAATGTGCCATCAGGGGGGGGGGGGGGTGAAGATAAGTGGAAGTTACACTTTTGGGTGGAACTACGCTTTAAGCTCAAAAAGAAACATCAGCAAATGAACCAGTGGTTACATCAATTTGCCAGTTCCTGCTAGCAATCTCTAGAATTGTTCCATTGTATTTTTTGTTACAAAGATGTATGTATTTCCTATGCTCCTCAACTCCACCTAATGGCCATAATGTGGTATTTCACTACTTCCCATAAAAAAGGAACATTTATTCAGAATAGAGAATAGCCTAAAGAATATATATTTTTGCCCAATTCTCATAGAGAATTGTAGATTCACTGGATGAATATGCATTTTTTTTTTAAAATGGACCCCTTGGAATCCTCTGAAGGAAATGGGGGGTCTCTACATGTCTATGTTCCTGAGCTTGCAGAAGCTTTTAGACGGTTTTGAAAATTGGTTTGCACAATGATTCTTTTATATGACTTTTTCTTTATACATCCATTCTTTTTGTCAGTGCTGTCTTATTACCAAGTGTATGTAAGTAACTCTATTCCATGTTGTATTGTAGGGTGAAAAGGGAGACCGAGGCCTACCAGGTGGAAGAGGAGAGAGGGTAAGCAGTAAATGATAAATCTCATTTTAAGGTATATAGAGTACTGACGTAAGAGGATATGTAATAGGTATTAAATCAGAAGTCTAGCTAAGCTTTAAACAGAGTGGGAAAGGATCTATTGCTCAAAAGGGTTTGGACCCGTATAGGATTTCTTGCTGCCTGTGCCTGTGACCTGGTTGATGAGATCTCCTCTTGATTAATTTTTCTCTGTCCATTGCTGATCGAAGGAAAAATAAATTGGCTTCTCACCAAATTTTCCCCGTTGTGAAAACATATATGTGTGCATGTCTGTAGTAGGGACATTGGGGGTTATTTACTAAAACATAAAGCATAATCTAGTGCAGCTCTGCATAGAAACCAATCAGCTTCCAGGTTTTATTGTCAAAGCTTAATTGAACAAGCTGAAGTTAAAAGCTGATTGGCTATCATGCGCAGCAGATTTTGCACTCTCCAGTTTTAGTAAATCAACCCCATTGTAAGATCATTTTCTTTAGTGAGTAGGGACTGATGTGAAGGTTCTCCACGTCTTTCATGACCCCTTGAAGAGCATTTTGGCTCTACAGCAGTGTTTCTCAACCAGGGTGCCACAGCACCTTAGGGTGCCCTATGGTCTTCTCAGGGGTGCTGCAATGCATCCCATATTTTTTCACAGTATCGTGCATTTCCATGGTGTAGACAGGCTGGCTGAGGACTCTGATGTGAAAGTAGACAATAAAGAATAGAAATGTTCCTCTGATGTAAAAGTAGGACACTGGGGACTCTGATTAGAAGAGGTGGTGGCTGAGAACTCTGATGTTAAAGGGGGTCTCAGAACTCTGATGAAAAAGTGAGGGATCTACGACTTTGATGTGGAAGGCGGGACTGAGGACCCTTATGTAAAAGGAAATGGGGAAATGAGGACTCTGATGTGAAAGAAGGGGGAAGACCGAGGACTCTGATATAAATGGAAAATTCTAGTGGGGAAGGGGGAGGATCCGTGATGTGATGTATAGACCCCATTTAACACTAGGTTGTCTAGAGATTTTGCATTTTTTTAAAAGGTGATGTGACTAAAAAAAGTTTGAGAAACGCTGCTCCACAGTATATTCTTCTCATGCCCTTTTCTCCCCTTTGCCACTAGGGGGAGCCAGGGAAAAAAGGAGATTCAGGAGATCCCGGAGAAAATGTAAGTTGAAGTGCCACAGAATAGGGTAAATTCTCAGACAAGTCTGTGGTTTAATGTTTATGTTTTTCATTCAGGGGGCCAGAGGACCTCCTGGACTAAAAGGAGATAAAGTAAGTTCTAGCTCTCTGCCATGAGGTCAAATGATAGACCCATCACTGTGCACATTCTTAAAAAGGTAATATACACTCTTAACTTTCAGGGTGACGTTGGAGCTGGGTTGCCTGGACCTGCAGGACAATCGGGACCACAAGGTCTAAAGGTATGTAATAAATTATAGATTGATTTTTTAAACCATCATTCCATATTAACTTTTTCTTGATCAAGAACCTTCTTGGGTCAAGAGAGCTTCCATAACTTTTACATGAACATAAAGGATTTTATTGAGATAAAATATGATAAACATACAGACAATGCAGGTTCCAGCAAAACCTTTTTGTCACATACATACATTCAAAAGCACAATATCCACAGATTACAATGCAAAACAAATCATACCAAACCCCCCCCCCCCCCCCCCACGTGCCAAAGCAAATGCATCATTATACTGCCGTGCAATCAATCAAACCTCTCAGAGTACACTGACATGTGGGTTAAAGAAGCAATCTATCCAGAATTAGGTCTACCAGAGATAATCCAGGGGTGTTCCACCTTGAGGACCACATCAGATCAAATTTAGCATGACGGCCCCGATGTTGAAATATATATTTCTCCAATCTCAGGGCAGCTCCCATTTGGGTAAATCATTCCTGTACAGTAGGATCCTCAGTCGCCTCCCAGTGTCTATGAATGAGCTTATGGGCTTGAAAAAGAGCCCTAACAATTGCCTTTTTAGGGTTATCTTCAATTGGTAGGTCATCAAGGATTCCCAATATACACGGTTTGGGGTCTATTGGAACATCGACCTGAAATACGTTATTAATTGTTGTAACGGCTCCTGTCCAGTATAGGTGTAGCTTTGGGCAATGCCATAGAAGATGGAAGAGGTCCCCATGGTCTCTAGAGCACCTAGTACATTCAGAGCCTTCACCTATGCCCATCTTATGCAGCCTTGCAAAGCGTAAGGTGTACAATGTATAACTGGGACAGCTGTTGTGCCGTGTTGAGAGAGCACAACTGTATAGGCTGCAATACCTCCTCCCATTGGTCCTCCTCAAAGGCACCCACATCACTCTCCCAGTTGGTCATCACTTTGGTAGGAAAGCTAGTTAGAAAAATGGATAACAGCATAGAGTATGTCCTGGAACTATATAAATCCCTTAAAGTGGGACATCTCAGTCATGTAATGAAAAACAGGGGCCGGGAACTGTGTACACAGAGCACTACCTGTTTGTACCTTAATCGTTTCCTCCAGCTGTAAATAAGGGAAGTACATTGATGGGGCAACCTAAATTTAGCCAGTAAGTCTACAAAGGAGCAGCATTTACCATTAGAAAAAATATGAAACAGGTGTGTAAGTAACACCATGAGATTTCCACCTCCCTGCACGCCAGGGATTGCAATTCCTTATAGTACCTATTGTTCCATATATGGCTATACCCAGTGAAGCCATTAATATCCGGAAACTGTCGAACTTTATTACACACTTTTTGCATCATGACATATGTAGGAAAGAGTTTGTTACATTTGGAAAAAGTTAAAGCCTCCCGTCCCATGGCTACACTATGAGTACCCGTGACATGCCGTAGAAGGGCTGTAGTTGGATCTTCAGCAACCCCCTCACCATGAAACTCCTTGGGCATAGCTCAGGCAATATGTTGCAGATGGGCAGTCAAGTAATAAAGCCAGGGATTAGGGAGGGCCACGCCCCCCGCCTCCTTAGGTTTCTGAAGTTGCTCCAACCTGATCCTCGGGCGTTTATTAAGCCAGATGAAGACACGGAGTAGGGAATTAATAATACAGAATATTTTAAGAGGGGCTACCATGGGGGTATTGTGCAGAATATATAGAAGTTGTGGCATAAAAATCCTCTTGATGAGGTTTACTCTGCCTACTAATAACATTTTCAATTTGGACCATATTTTAGTATTGTCCCTAATGCGGCCTAGTAATGGAGAAAGATTAAGGGATACATAATCACGTGGCTGCAGAGTGACATAAACCCCCAAAAATTATATGTAGAGGACACTGAGATGTCATGGAGTGTAGGGCCCTGATCAGGGGCAGAATCTAACAGCATAATCGACCAATCCCGAAAATATTCCATATCGTCTGATAACTGACATGGCTTCCCTTAGGGATACTGAAGTATCTCCCAGTAACAACATAGCATCATCTGCATAAAGCATGAGTTTTTCATGTATCATATTTAAAGTCAGTTATTAAAGGGTTAGAGCGAATCAAAGCGGGCATGGGCTCTATGGCTATGGCATGGGCTCTATGGCTATGGCAAAGAGTAGGTGGGACAAAGGACAATCCTTTCGGGTCCCTCTATGTCATGGAAGAGATGCAGATACGTGATCTGCTTCTCTAATTACCACTGTCTGTAAAGTAGTTGTACCCAAGAAAGAAATATGGGTCCAAACCCAAACTTTCACATTGTAGCCCACAAATATTGCCGCTCGATGCTATTGATTGCCTTATGGGCATCCAATGATAATAACGACGTATCACCTAAGAAATAGTCAATGCAAATTAATGGCCGTGGATCTCTCTGGTATGAAGCCGGGTGTATGATAGAAGAGATTAGCTTATTAAGTCTTAAGGCCAGCACCTTCCCTAAGATTTTTATGTCTATCTGCAAGAGTGAGATTGGCCTATAGGAGCCGGGGTCCAAAGGATCTTTCCCCGGTTTAAGCAGTAAAACTATATTGGCTTGTGTCAAAGAATCCGGGAGGCACTGGCATTCCCTAGCTGACTTGAGCTTTTTAAGCAATTGTGGCAATATGATACCCCCATACTGTTTATATACCTCAATCGGTATGCCATCATCCCCAGGGGCTTTAGAGTTAAGAAAGGAGTTTCCCATTAGGTGTATCTCCTCAATAGTTATGGGAGCATCCAATAGGCAACTCTAAGGCCCAGACAAGCAAGTTAGTGCAGCTCCTGCATATAAGGACAAAACTTTAACTTGTGTCTCTTGATCAGCTATAAAATTAAACACATTTAAAAAGTTAGGTAGTATTTGAAGCCATGGACTAATGAAATCCTATTTCAGGGTGATGTTGGATTGCCGGGACCACCTGGTCCTCCTGGTCTGCAGGGCACAGCAGGAAACCCTGGTCCTCCAGGTCAAAGAGGAGAACCTGGACAGTTGGGACCGTCAGGAGCACCTGGGGAGAGGGTAAGAATTGCAGCTTGTATCAGGGGGAAATGGTAAGAACTGAAATTTGTATTGTGCAAATTTAATAAAACTGTTTTTATGTAATATCATAAATGTCCTTTCCTTAGGGTTTGATTGGCTTTCCTGGAAGAGAAGGGAATCCAGGTGTGCAGGGACCAGCAGGGACAAC
Organism: Lithobates pipiens; assembly: GCF_037356315.1. NCBI lineage: Eukaryota > Metazoa > Chordata > Amphibia > Anura > Ranidae > Lithobates > Lithobates pipiens. Next base: position 58,822,465 of record NW_027507785.1, read on the forward strand.
TGGTGCAGCGGTAAGAAGTTTTGTCACCTGTTGACCAGGATGTAGAATATAATATTCATGAACTTGGGCCCATTGGCTGTAACTAATATCAATGTTTTATTCAAGGGCCCCCCAGGACCTCCAGGAATTAAGGGCGATAAGGTACAGCTGTTCTTCTATAACCCTAAGTAAAATGTGTTACTGTCTGTTCCATTTCTCAATGTAATGATAAATTCAGTTTTAGGGGGTAATTTTTATTATAAATCTTCAGGTAAAAAAAAACTTTCTGTCCAGATATTCCAACCCCTAAGTTTCAAATTGAGTGGTCTTGTCTAGGAGCACATATCATAGGGTGACAATCTGTATTTTTTTTAGAAAAGCCCTACCTGCATTCCATTCCACTGTCCAATTAGAGCACCTAAATAGCCAATTATGGTGCCCTTGTTGGACAGTAGGACAAGAGGTGGGAAGAGCTTCCTTCCAAAGTTGAAGAAGTCAAGTTCCCTCTAAAACCATTTGTTTAGGACCCACTCCCCAGGGCACAGTTTTCAGGTTAATTAAGGTCTCTTTTTACCTAAATGCACATAATATGACTGGATACTAACATTTATAGGTAATAATACTAGGGGTCGTTGATCCAGGAGATATCCAATTGCCTTTTGGGGACCAGGAAGGAATCCCCCCCCCCCCCCCCCCCCACTAAAGCACACTGGATCATGGCCTTTTTTTGGGGTGGTCTTTTTTGCCTTCCTCTGGATCTACTGTGGGTATAGGGTTGTGTATATGGAGGTTTTCTACTTATTTTTTTCTATCGGTTGAACTAGATGAATTTTTGTCTTTATTCAACCTGATTAACTATGTAACATATATACAGATTGGTATCACTTCACTCCATCTGTAGTTGGATGTTTTACAAATATTCATATAATTTATGGGTTTTTTTTCAACAGGGTGAACAAGGAATTGGTCTGTTGGGTCCAAGAGGAGAGAGAGGAGATCCAGGAATCAGAGTATGTCTCACTTATTATTTTGGTAGAGTTTTTTGGTAATATTGGACCAAACATTAGACCTGGTACTGGTATTATTTTAAAGCTGAAATCCAGCCAGAAAACTTCTATTGAAATGCGTTCCTCAATAGCTATAAAGGATATAAATCAAGCCTGTGTACATCAAACTCCTTTGCAAACCCAGATATAACCATGTTAACCACTTCCCGACCGGCGCACGCCAATGTACGTTGGCAGAATGGCACGGGCAGGTATATTGGCATACAGGTACGTCCAATCTTAAATGCCGCCCTGCCATTGCGTGCTGGTCGGGACCCCCGTGAGTCCGGTCGCGGTCCTGCGGACTCGATCGCCGCGGGTATACCCGCGATCGTCTCACGGGGCGGCTGAACTGGGAGATACCGTTGTAAACAGCATCTCCCCGTTCTACCTAGCAACAAGTGACGCTGATCTCTGCTCCATGTGATTGGAGCACAGATCAGTGTTCACTAAAAGAAAGCCCAGCCCCCAACAGTTAGTAACACACCCCTAGGAACACTTAACCCCTACACTGCCACCCACTGGTTAACCCCTTCACTGCCAGTGTCATTTACACAGGAATCAGTGCATTGGTATAGCAGTGATTGTGGTATAAATGACAATGGTCCCAAAAATGTGTCAAAAATTTCTGATGTGTCCGCCATAATGTCGCAGTCACAATAAAAAATCGCTGATCGCTGCCATTACTAGTAAAAAAAAAAATTATTAATAAAAATTCCATAAAACTATCCCCTATTTTGTAAACGCTATAACTTTTGCGCAAACCAATCAATAATCGCTTATTGCGATTTTTTTTAACCAAAAATATGTAGAAGAATACGTATCGGCCTAAACTGAGGGAAAAAAATGTTTTTTTATATATTTTTGGGGGATATTTATTATAACAAAAAGTAAAAAATAATGCGTTTTTTTTTCAAAATTGTCGCTCTATTTTTGTTTATAGCACAAAAAATAAAAACCGCAGGGGTGATCAAATACCACCAAAAGAAAGGTCTATTTGTGGGAAAAAAAGGACGTCAATTTTGTTTGGGAGCCACGTCCACGCAATTGTCAGTTAAAGCGACGCAGTGCCAAAACGCAAAAACTGGTCTGGTCTTTGGCCAGCAAAATGGTCCAGGGCTGAAGTGGTTAATGTAACAGTGACATAGACACAGTTTTTTTTTTACAAAGCTTTTGCAGAGAGCTGAGCTGTGGGAGGGGCCCAGTAGGCTCCACCCACTACAGGCTGCCTATAGAAAACGACAGAAGGAGGCAGATACAAGACCAGTCACCCTTCACAAGAAGAGAGAACAGTGGTGGCCAGTCTGTGTTACAGGAAGCTGCCACAAACTCAAAGCACAAGAGTTGTCTTGTGCTGGATTTCAGCACAGATCGGAAAAAAAAAATACACGAAGGACACCAATAATGCACATGGTTCTTGTATTTAGATAATATACTCCTGGATTTCAACTTTAATGGGTATTTAAACCCTAACAATGAATGTCTCTTATTTGCTTCCTTTCTGGTCCTTTAAATTTACCACTTAGGGCCAGTTCACACCACAGGCAGTCCAGTGTGTTTTTTTCTTCTGCATCAAAAACGCATGGAAAGTAGGTTATATGGTTTCCAATGGCATAGTTCACACCAGTGCAGTCAGTTCCAGGGCATTTAAGTCCCAGAAAAGAAAGTAGAACAATGCTGCATTTTTCCTGCAATGGACTGTACTGGAACGCAGTAAAATTAATCAAAAATGCACTGGAAAGCATCAAAAGCGCACCAGACCCCAGTACAGTGAGAAAAAAAAAATGAAAAAAGAAGAAGAAAAAGCATCTGGAAACGTTAAAAAAAAAAAACTGGAACGCGTCAAAAACACGTTAAAAAACATGCATGCAGAAACTTATCCGTAACGGATCTGGAGTGCATTTTTGGGGTATGAACCAGCCCTCAGTATTCATACCCCTTGAAATGTTCCACATTTTGTCATGTTACAAAAAGGTAAATGTATTTTCCAGTGATCCTGTTGCAGTTAACCTGATACAGTACGGTGAGTAAGTGTCATCCTACTAGCACAGGAAGTATGTTTCTGGCAGGATCACTGGGTGAAAATAAAGGGAAAAAAACTAAAACACAAAACGAATGCAGTCACTACATCTAAGGACTGGTAAGCTGCAATACATTATAATTTGGATAGTTCTACTTCTAACCACTAGAAGGGGCATTTCACAAAATAAACTACTGAAACATTATAAATTTGCCTCGTCTTTGCTACACATTGCTCCCATTTTAGCAGCTCAATATTCATTATCTCACTCTAATGCTTTCTATAATTATAGGGGGAAGATGGACGACCCGGATTAGAAGGGGACCGTGGCCCCGCTGTAAGTATTTTTGTATTGTCCCTTTTGTTCATGATTTGTGTCCTGTTTTATGGCAAAGGACATTAAACAAATTGTTTGGCTAATGCAGCTTAATTATGTCTTATAAGGGCCTTCCTGGAAACAGAGGGGAACGAGGAGACAAGGTAAGACCTAAACGTTTACAGCTAGCTTTGTGTTCTACTTGTAAAATGATAATAAGTACAGTATGGGCACAGATTTTGAACAAATATTGTAATATTGTAATGTCACTTTGGTTTTTTCTTCTTTTTTTTTTTTTTTAATTTGTCGCAACATATTGTCTCTATTATATTACTTATACATAATTGTTGGTTCTCCCTTTAGGGCCGGTTCACACAGGGGGCGATGCGAGGCGACACCGACTTGCCTCGCCGCGACCTGCCGCTGCCTCAGCGGCGACTTGCAAATGACTTCTGTATAGAAGTCAATGCAAGTCGCCCCGAGGTCGCCCAAAAGTAGTACAGGAACCTTTTTTCTGAGTCGGAGCAACTCGAGTCGCTCCTCTCAGAACGGTTCCATTGTACAGAACGGGGGCGACTTGTCAGATCGCGGCACGGCAAGTCGTGTCGCCTCGTGTCGCCACCTGTGTGAACCGGCCCTTAGTGTGCCACCAAAGGGAGAATCAACAATTATGTATAAATAATATACATTAACAACTGCTGAAATAAAATCTTTGGTACATAGCAAATCTATTGTAATCGGTGTACAGTATAATACAGTATCAGGTAGACCTGCCTAGTAGACTTGCATAGAGAATAAGGACCATTAAAGTGGTTGTAAACCCTTACAACCAACTTTGACCTACAGGTAAGCCTAGATTAAGGCTTACCTGTAGGTCCAAGAAATATCTCCTAAACCTATATGGTTTAGGAGATATTTGCCGAAAGACAGGCACTGCTGTCTATGGCGCATGCACCGTAGACAGCGGTGCGCAGGCGCACTGAGCGCGCCGCTGTCAACGGCGATATGCTGCGAGTGGCGGCTCCCATGCGCATGCGCGGGAGTGACATCATCGCGGCTTCGCAGAATGACAGCGGCGGAGCGGCGAGACCCACCGAGAAGATGGATGCTCCTGTGTCAGGTAAGTGACACATAATGGGATAGTATGCGATGCATAGTAGTCCATTATGCTTTATCTTTGCAGGGAATGAAAGAGGAAGTAAACCCATCAGGGTTTACTTCCTCTTTAACCCTAGAGGAACCCAAAAAAGAATTTTCAAGTCAAAATAACTATTTGGTCCCCTGCAAATTTTGTAAGTTTGCCCACTTACAAAGAAATGAAGGATCTATCATTTTTATCATAAGGGTATTTAAATGATAGAGACAGATCAACCAAAAATCCAAAAAAAAAACACAGTTCAGTGAATAAAATAAGTATTTGATCCCCAAGCAAAACATGACTTAGTACTTGGTGGAGAAACCCTTGTTAGCAATCACAGAGGTGAGACGTTTCTTGTAGTTGGTGACCAGGTTTGCACACATCTCAGGAGGGATTTTGGTCCTCTCTTCTTTACAGATCTTCTCTAAACCCCTAAGGTTTCTTGGCTGTCGCTTGGCAACTCAAAGTTTCAGCTCCCTCCATACATTTTCTATAGGATGAAGGTCTGGAGGCTGGCAAGGCCACCCCATGACCTTAATGTGCTTTTTCTTGATCCACTCCTTTGCTGCCTTTGGTGGTATGTTTTGGGTCATTGTCATCCTGGAAGACCCATCAGTGACTGATCTTCAGTGTTCTGGCTGAAGGAAGAAGGTTCTCATCCAAGATTTTACAATACATGGCCCCATCCATTGGCCCCTCAATGCGGCAAAGTCGGCCTGTACATTTAGCAGAGAAACAGCCCCAAAGTTTCAGCTCTCTCCATAAATTTTCTATAGGATGAAGGTCTGGAGGCTGGCTAGGCCACTCCATGACCTTAATGTGCTTTTTCTTGAGCCACTCCTTTGCTGCCTTTGGCTGTATGTTTTGGGTCATTGTCATCCTGGAAGACCCATCCACGACCCATCTTCTGTGTTCTGGCTGAGGGAAGGAGGTTCTCATCCAAGGTTTTACAATACATGGCCCCATCCATTGGCCCCTCAATGCGGCAAAGTCAGCCTGTACATTTAGCAGAGAAACAGCCCCAAAGCATAATGTTTCCATGGGAGGGGGAGCAGGGGGTGCCACCCCGGGTGCCACACATTGGGGGGTGTCAGGCCAGCTATCAGGGACGGGGCAGGGCGGGAGTGCTATAGCTGCGCTGGCTCTCTATATTTGTGCGAGTCAGCAGCTGCTTCTTTGTGTTATTCAGCTAACAGTCTGGCTCTTTACTGCCACCTCTGTCTGCTTCCTGTATGTGCACCCCTCGTGTGTACTGCCAGTACTATATTTTGGATTGCAGCTCCTCTCGTATCTCACAGGAAAATGTAGAAACAGGACCTGAGATTAGGAAGACCACCTTACAAGTGGGGGCTGTGAGTACAAGTGAAGGGAGGAGGCTGTTTGTGTATGGGGGGGGGCAGCTGAATGTGTACAGGTGTGTGTTTGTGTGTGTACGGGGGGGGGGCAGCTGAATGTGTACAGGTGTGTGTGTGGGGGGGAGGCAGCTGAATGTGTACAGGTGTGTGTGTGTGGGGCAGCTGAATGTGTACAGATGTGTGTGTGGGGGGGGGGGGGGCAGCTGAATGTGTACAGGTGTGTGTGTGTGTGGGGCAGCTGAATGTGTACAGGTGTGTGTGTGGGGGGGGGGCAGCTGAATGTGTACAGGTGTGTGTGTGTGTGTGTGGGGGGGGCAGCTGAATGTGTACAGGTGTGTGTGTGTGTGTGGGGCAGCTGAATGTGTGTGTGTGGGGGGGGGGCAGCTGAATGTGTACAGGTGTGTGTGGGGGGGGGGGGGCAGCTGAATGTGTACATGTGTGTGTGTCTGTGTGTGGGGCGGGCAGCTGAATGTGTACATGTGTGTGTGGGGGGGGGGGGTGGCAGCTGAATGTGTACAGGTGTGTGTGTGTGTGGGGGGGCAGCTGAATGTGTACAGGTGTGTGTATATGTGTGTGGGGGGGAGTTGGGTGTGTACAGGTGTGTGTGTGTGTGTGTGTGTGTGTGTATGTGTGGGGGGGGGCATGCGGGTTCCCGCATTACATCTCCCTCGCAGTCAGTTCACACTGCCCTCTGCAAACTGCTGCGGGTGTCAATACAAAGTCAGTGACACCCTCAATGGAAACAAAGAAGAATGGCGGCACATCCGGAAGTAAAATCAAAAGAACTTATTGAAAGTCCATACAATCAAGCGAACATGACAAACATCAATCCAAAAAAGGTGCTCAGTGGACGCGATTCACACAGACGTGCTTACTCATCTAATCTAATGACACCCCCAGATCGATTCGCAGATCACAGTGCAAACTGTGAATTCGGACAGGAATCGGATTGCAAGGATGTGAACACCCATGTGATCCGAATTGCAGTGCGGGAAAAAAAGGATCCTGCAGCATTTTCGTGAAGATCCAATAAAAGGTTCCGCCATACTATATGTATGGCTGATTCGCATTGCACTGACATTGCATGTTATCTGTACAGCAGTGTGGTGCGAATCACATGCGATGTCTGTGTTCGCAATAGTGTCAACCCAGGCTTAAAATACATCTATGATAAAAATGATAAACTCTTCATTTCTTTGTAAGTGGGCAAACTTCCAAAATCTGCAGGGAATCAAATAATATTTTTCCCCCACTGTAACTACCATCTATACAAAGGAGTGAGTTAAAAATGAACACATATAGATGGCTGTTTACAAGCGATAATTTCCCTTTAAAGTAGCGTTATATCTTGCATCGCTCCCAACTGTCCCTGATTTTGAGGGGCTGTCCCTGATTTGGAGCAATGTCCCTCTGTCCATCATTCCTCCTCTTTGGCCCTCATTTTGGTCTGATCTATATAGTTGTATATAAAATGCACTTTTTATCTTTCAAAAAGGGTTTCCCAGCGCTAAACCTTTCATCCGATTTCTAAATTGCTGCATTTGTACATTTTAAAAGCCAATATAAAGGAATAGTAGTGGTAAAAAAAAGTCCTTGTGGATTTAATTAACCTTTTTTTTTGGTTAATTCACCTTTAAGGGGGTGTGGCAGTGTACCATGCCTACATATGTTTGGTGGTAGGTGTCCCTCATTCCCATCTTAAAATGTTGGGAGGTATGGTCTTGTACAGTATATTTCTTATCAAGTGTATTTAACAGAAATAAAATGACTTGTATTATTGCTGTTTATATCCACCTTTTAAACTGTCATTTTACAGCACTTGGAAAATGTACAGAAGTAAGACTGTCAGAGGCAGCCCATCACTCTCTACTTTCTCAGAAGCTCCTTTGCTTTTCCTGCACCGATGGGTGGTTCCATCCCTCAGTGTGACTATATGGGGTGGTCATCTAGATATACAGTAGCACAGCTGACCAGAGGGATGGACATTTTATATGTTCTGCCATATAGAGTACGTCCATCTTGCGCAGTACGGAGCAGAAGGAAATTCGGAAAATCTCCAAAGATTCACGGCGCCTGCGCTGTGAGTGGAGTTGCTAGCCCCACCATCCAAGTGGACATAGGGCTGGAAATATTAGAGGGCCCCTCGCGGGCTCGTTTCGCTCGCCACGCTTCGCTCGCCACGCTTCGGGCTCAGCCTCGCTGCGCTCGGCTCTTTTTATTCCAACTCTATGTCCACTTGGATGGTGGGGCTAGAACTTGGACTCACGGCGCAGACGCCGTTCATCTTCGGCTATTTTCGGAATGTGTGTGTCCTGTGTACTGCGCATGCGCAGTACACAGCGGACACTATCCGATGGAGGACACAATGTGATAGGACACGGGCCTGCCCTGTGTTTGGGTTAAAGTTCTGTTCATCTCTAGAAATGAATGAAGCCCATCGTTTGTGCAGGAAAGCTTGTCCAGCTGTTGAGAAGGTGCAGCTTAGTGAACTAGACCTTGCAAAGTCTTATCTGAAGGAACTCTTTGTGTCACTATGACTATATCCTGTGCTGAACTTTTTCAGGGTGATCCGGGCCCCGTGGGAATTAAAGGAGACAAGGTAAAAAAAATACCTTCATTTCAGTCATCAGATGTGTTCTCCATGTTGTAGGACTCTTCTAATAACCTCTTTTAACCTTTCTAGGGTGACACTCTGACTATTGAAGGACCTGCTGGTGCTAGAGGAAATAAGGGGGAACCGGTAAGTTGATTCATACTTGGATTAGAATTTGGTTAAGTTGGTGTGAAGACATAGAAATAGTAGATGCCTGTCAGCTCCCATTTTGCGTGATACCAAGAAGAGAAGAAAAGATTGATCGCACACTTGAATCCGAAAGATGCGGTAGAAATTTCTTTATTGTCATGAGCCAGACAAAAAAATTGCAATGATGATCAGTTGGCGCATTTCACGTGAAAAGCACGGTTCTTCTGATCAACTGATCATCATTGCAATTTTGTTTGGCTCATGACAATAAACAAATTTCTAAAGTATCTTTTGGATTCAAGTGTGCGATCAATCTTTTCTTCTCTTCTTGATATTGCCTACGGTGATGAACAGATTTTATTTATTTAAAGGGGTTGTAAAGGCTCATGTTTTTTCACCTTAATGCATCCTATGCATTAAGATGAAGAAACACCTTGCAGTCACTGGCACCAGGGCCGTCTTTAATATTGATTGGACCCTGGGCAAAAATTTTCTTGGGGCCCCCCCCAGGCAATTTTGCACTCCACCTGCTGTGAGACATACAATAAATAGCAGCTGGACTTAAAATCAGTTTATTTTATCAGATCAGGCAGCAATTGCGATTGGTTGCGATTGGTTGCCAGCGGTTACAGCATATCATTACTGCTTAATGACTGGTTGCTAAAGGTTACAGCACACATTACGGCTCACTGACTGGTTGCTAGAGGTTACAACACATCATCTCCTCGCTGCAGGGGAGCATGATATACATATGAATGCCACCTTTATTTATATATCAATGCTGCCGGCTGCATCTATTTACTTAGTAATGCCGCCACTAATTACATATGAATGCCGGTTATTTACATGTAAACACAGGGTCTGCAGGTGAGTCATCTGTACACAACAATAGGGCAGAGCTGGGCAGCATTAGTAGCAGCACGTCACACAGAAATTGGGACACGGGAATTTACACTGGGATAGTTGGCAGGTATGAGGCAGCTACTTTGGGGCCCCACAACAATGACAGCTGCCCCTTTTGCCCTGCCTTAAAGACGGCCCCGACCGGCCCCCTAGCCCCCCCGTTTTACTTACCTGAGCCCCGAATTTCCGTCCCTCTCTACATGGGGTTGCTGGCTCTTGATTGGATAGATTGATAGCAGCGCAGCCATTGGCTCCCGCTGCTGTCAATCAAATCCAAGTCCTGCATTCGCCCTCTATGGGCGCTGAATGCTGGACTCGGGAGTGCTCCCGCAAGGTAACACACTCGGGAGAGTGCTTCTCCAAGAGGGTTATCTGATGCAGGGAGGAGACGCAAGAGCCGGCAAGAAATGGATGCACGGGGCCACTCTGTGCAAAACAAGCTGCACAGTGGAGGTAAGTATGACATGTTTATTATTAAAAAAAATAAAAAAACAATCCTTTAGTACCACTTCAAGTTTACAACCACTTTAACCTCCCTGGCGGTATGATTATTTCAGATTTTAGGTGCTGAAAGCGGTACAATTATCTTGCATGAAAATTTGGCGTTTTTTATATTGTACTCCTGTAATTATTAGGAATAACTCACTTAAATCTGTCCAAACCAGAGTCTAGCAGACATCCTGGGTATGATAAAGTTTGAAAAATGAAATCATAAATGATAATATAATAAATAACTATAAATAATTATACCAAATAATAATATAACAATAATAAAAAAATATTCAATAATGTAATCAAAATCAAAAACACAGAAATTTGCTCAGTTGCAGAATTGTCGCTGTCATTACTTTTCAGTATTTGATGACAGATCTCCCCACAAATCGCTATCGCTCAATTCTGCGAGTGATTATAATTTATTATCGCTGTTTTCTAGCTGGTCTAAAACCACTTTTGATGTAAAGGGACAGTTTTGGTTGCTATGGACAATCTCCAGTTTCCAGGCGTGAAGAACAGTTTTTATATTATAAAACTGCATGCAGGACACTGGGCAGACCACTAGGGACAAAGGGGATGTGAAATAATTACATACAGCAATGTAATCTGTAAGATTACATTATACTGTATGTAAATTGTGTGTTTTACTTTTTGAATTTGGTGCCGTTCTCCGTCCCCGTGCGTTGCAACGCTCGCAGGGAATGGAGCCCGGCTCCGTGATAGATCGAGCGGAGGACAGCTCACTCATACAGTGGGGGGGGGGGGGGGACATCACTGGATCCAGAGGAAAAGATAAGTAACCTCATCCTGGATCCAGCGATGCGGTCCCAAGTCTGGCTGGCTCGGGGTTACCGCTAATGGTACATGTGACAGACCTAGCTGGGACCGAGGCTCTTGGAGGGGACTGAATGCAAACCTCTTGCCAACTGATTATGGGCCCTGGATTTTAAGGGGCACAGGGTGAATGAGAACCCCACTATAATCTGTGCTAGCCAGATTCAATGCTGTATATATGTATATATAATGTGTGTTGCATCATGCTGTTGGGACACAAGCTGTTAGATGCTAATGTCATGAACTCCAGCCACCTGTCTGTTGTGTAAATGAGTCTCGTCTGAGTATTGAGTATTCACACATTGTTGTTTGTGCTAATTAACCCTGTGTTTATGTTTATGGTAATGTTTATTGAATTGTTAGTGAGCTAGGAGCCGAAAAGTCTAGTGTTGATTTAGATAATTAGCTCATGCTAATTAGGTTAGGTTTAAGTCTTCTACTCTATTATAAATACTTGGCATTTTGGTTCTAATAAATGAGTCCATGTTAGCACTAAGCAAGTCTCGTCTAGGTTTTGTGCTTGGGAGCGGTTGGAATATCTGATCTCTATATTCAAACTTAGGAAGCGGTATACTGAGGGAAGCACTCAATCGGAGTGTGGGATCGGTTCCGTCACAGTACAAACTTTTCACTCCGAGCCAGACTCGGGAATACCACCAGGGAGGGTTAAAAAATGTTGTTTTTGGCTGGAGTCACACTTAAACAATTTACCTGTTCCAACTTACATACAAATTAAACATAAAAACAAACCTACAGAACCTATCTTGTTCGTAACCCTGGGACTGCATGTACTGTCAGGTGGTGTGTCCATGACAGCCGAGGCTCACTAGAAGGAGATGAATGACACTGGGCTGCATACTTCTTTTGGCTTGGTGTCTTAGTAGGAAGAGAGATCATATACCCATTACCATGTTAAAATATTTGATTGTCTTCTATGTGTACTGACTTCTGTATTTTCCACCAGGGTGATCGAGGAATGAAAGGTTCTGAAGGAGAAAAGGGTGATAAAGGAGACCAAGGAGTGGGAGGCGAAAAGGTAAAACAGAAATGTTGGCTATGGGACTTATGAACAGAGGCGAGATTTTGGAGTGTGGTAGGCTGAATGAGAAACGTATATTACAAGGGCGTTTCCATGGAGGATCTCCAAAAAATCCCAACTTCTAGCTAAATGCAAGGATAAATTTACACCTGTAGATGGTATACATATCATTGTGCTATATATGAATTCTGACCTAGCATAGTCTAAAAATACCTAGACCAGACTTTTTTCAACCAGGGTGCCTTGAGGTTTCTTCAGAAGTGCCTTGGCAAAATGCCTAAATATTGTCCAAAAATTGTATACAAGGCCACAGGTTTTCATTGTGCACCATTGCAACCATCTAGCTTTCAACCTCCTAACAACCAATGACATCATCAGTTGATAAGGAGGATGTCCTTATCAGTGCATCTCCTTCTTTAGTTGGCTGTTCAGGGGGCGGTAAAACCATAGCTCTACTGCCTGCTTTCACGACCCCTAGCCACCCATGTGAATAATCCCTAAATGTTAAATTTATAAAGGGATATTTTGAAACACAATTTATGTATTATCCTTTTAATTTTATTTCTGCAGGGAGGTAAAGGAGAACCGGGAGACAAAGGTGCGACTGGCTTTGTAGGCGCTCGGGGGCCAGGCGGACAAAAGGTAACAATAATTTCTGACTTCTGCTCTACATGAAAGGGTCAGGATCGTTCTAAAAACACAAGAGTGTCTGTGCATATTTAAAGCAGAACTTCAGGAAGATACCAAAGAACAATGCTGTTTTTAATTAAAGTGTTTGTCAGGGAAAAATGAAAAAAAAAAAAGTATTCAGTACATCTCTGCAATCATGCATTCCCAAAAGTATTGTTGCTTTAAGAAAGCTGGTAGTACAGAAGAACTCCGGTTGATCTGCCAAAAATCCAGGGAGCTCCTAACTAGAAATGTGCGGTTCATTTTATTTCAAACTGAAATTTGGATGAATTTTTCATCATTCGGGTGTATCCAAATTTCTGTCTTACAATAGTAGCAAATTTAAACGAATCCCAAATAATAAATCAACATTTTGGACGAAATTCAAATTCGAATAGTTTTAAAATCTGATTTTAATTTTTCGAAGAGAATATAATAGAATAGAAAATAAAGGAATAGAATTGAAAAGAATATAATAGAATAGAACAGAAAATAAAAGAATAAAATATAATATATTAAAACAGAACAAATTACAAAATAAAAAAAAGAGGGATAGAATGAAAAATAAAAGAATACAGTAAAACCAAAAAAATAGAATAGAAAAGAAAATAACAGAATAAAATAGAATAAGAAATAAAGGGATATAATAGAATTGAGCTGGACATTTTATAGATGGGCAACTCCTATCCTCATATTGATTAGTGGTTCCAAATGAAGAACTACTACAGTAGGGAACAGACACAAAAGATACGCTCAGCATCTTTCCAAATACGTCTTCTGCTTTATTATGATGCAATTGAAGGTTTTTATACACATGATTATTTAGATATCACATTAATATTACAATTGTACTTTTATGGTAAGAAGGGGCGTAACATAGGCAGGCTAATTCTAATCAGGACTCGAAAGAATGAAAGCATGTAATGAAAACATTATTAGTGCCGTGTGCACAGTGAGGGCAATGTGCAATACATACAAAATAGAATACAATTATATACAGAACTTACACATTTCCTTAACAGTCTCCTCTCTTTTGATCAATATTTGATCAATATTTTGATCACTAACCATACCTGCTATCACCTTTAACCTGGAACTTCCAAAATAGAATAGAATAAAATAAAAAGAATAACTATCTTCTAAAATTCGAATTTCGAATAGATTAAATATGGATTAGAAAAGAATAGAATTGAAAAGAATAGACTAAACAACAGAAAATAATAGAATAGAATAGAAAGAATATAACAAATAACCGTTTTCCAAAATTTGAATTTCAAATAGAATGAATTTGAATAGAATAGATAATAAAACAATAGAATATAAAAAAAACAATAGAATATAATGGAATAGAAAGAATATAACCATCTTCCAAAATTTAAATTTTTGAATAGAATAAATTCAATTTCGAATGGAATTTGATTTGAATGCTATTCAAACGGAATTTGAAAAATGTGAATCAATTAGAATTCGACTAAAGAAAACTAATTCTGAAAACAAATTAAAGTAATTTATGGAAATAACTAATCGAAACCAAACACAATTTTTTTTGTTCTGCACATGTCTACTCCTAAATTCCTGTAGCAAGATGACAACGCTGCCTCTGCTGCACTGAAATCCCAAGCAGTGTTGTCACCCCTGCAAAGCCCCCCCCCCCCCATACCCCCTGTAGGGCAACAGAACACCTCCACCTCTCCTTATTTCCATAACATAAGCAGAAGATGTTCTGCAGTCCTTAGAATATAACTATGGGGGTTATTTACAAATGGCAAATCCACTTTGCACTGCAAGTACACTTGGAAGTGCAGTCGCTCTAAATCTAATGGGTAGATCTTAAATGAGTGGAAGCTCTGCTGATTTTATCATCCAATCATGTACAAGCTAATATGCTGTTTTTTATTTTCCTTGCATGTCCCCCTCGGATCTACAGAGACTTTACTTCCAAGTTCCCTTGCAGTACAAAGCGGATTTTCCTTTAGTAAATAACCCCAAATGTGTCTAATTCAGGCAGACTTTCATAGCATTTCATTCTAGGTTACCTCTATAGAAATATTTATTTTTATGTATTTATTACACTAGGGTGAGAATGGAGAACCGGGTGAACCAGGAGAGTCGGTAAGTACAATATCCTTAATGTCATACAATGTTTTCCTTTTTTTGAGTAGCAGCGTTTAAAGGGTCTATCTGTGATTGATACAAGATTGTTACTATTGTGATTCCTCAAACCAAAACCAATGAACCAATCATTATTTTTTTATGCTTTCATACAGTAAATCACTTTTCTAATAGAACCAGTCTGTTTTCTGTCAGTTATTCCTACAATTAGCCTTTTTTAGAGCTCTGACCTCAATGGCTCTGGAGGGTCATCCAATGACTGAAATGGGGCTGGACTCCAAATCCAAATTCCGCCATACATCTCATCACTGGTAGAGAAAACTTTTCAGAAAAGTTTGGAAAAAAGAACATTGCATTCTTTAATCTTGTCCAGTTTCATGATGAAATGTTCTTCTCTGAGCACCAGCGATGGACCAAGTCACCAAATGGCCAATGAAGCCTGCATTCACCTACCTTCTAAGTACAAACAATGACTTATGCCGCGTACACACGACAGGACTTAAGTCCGGCAGACTTTCGACGGAGTTCTGACGGAGTTCTGACAGAGTTCTGAAGGACTTTCCGAATGAACGGACTTGGCCACACACAATCACACCAAAGTCCGACGGATTCGAACGTGATGACGTATGACTGGACTAGAATAAGGAAGTTCATAGCCAGTAGCCAATAGCTGCCCTAGCGTCGGTTTTAGTCCGTCAGACTAGCATACACACGAGCGGATTTCTCTGTAGGAACTGGGTCCGGCAGAGTTCTGTCGGAAAAATTTGAAACATGTTCCATTTCTAAAGTCTGTCAGACTTTTGCAAATCAAAAGTCCGCTGCAGCCCACACACACGTTCGAATAGTCTGCCGGAATCATTCCGTCAGACTTTTGATGTTGAAAAGTCTGGTCGTGTGTACGGGGCATTACTGTGTATCGCAGGGTGTCAAACTCAATTTAATCGCAGGCCACATTAGAATTATAGTTGCCCTCAAAGGGCCGGTTGTATCTGTAAGGCCGCGTACACACGGAGCGGATTGTCTGTCCAACTTAGTCCGCTGAACCGTGTTTCAGCGGACAATCCGCTCGTGTGTGGGCTTCAGCGGACTTTTTCAGCGGACAATCTGACGAACAAAGTCTTACGGAATTTCCGTAAGACAGTCCGTTCAAACTTGGTTTTGTCCGTCCAAACTTGGTTTCAGCGGACAGTCCGCTCGTGTGTAGGCAAGTTGGACGGACTAAGTATGGCGCAGGCTCAGAAAGGATTTACACGGCCGAAGGTTGCATTGCAGTGTATAGGACGTCGTTTTTCTAGTCCCGTCGTACGTGCTGTACACGTCATCGCGCACGCTTTCAGCGGACTGTCTGCTCATCGTGTGTGGTCAAGTCCGTTCATGCAAATTTTGAACGGATTGTCTGTCGGATTGTCTGACGAACTTAGTTGGGCAGACAATCCGCCCGTGTGTATGCGGCCTTAGACTAGATGTCCAGAGCACCCCACTCTCCGTTACATCAAGTGTCAAGAACTCTCCCCCCTCCCACTATCAGAAATCAAGGGTCCCCCACCCTTCTCTACATAACAGTGCATCCCCTTACCTTGTGCTGCTGCCAAGAAGGAGCTGGGAAGTAGAAGGTTTGGAGGAGGACCAGAGGAGGGTTGGAGTCAGCTGAAAGACCAGGGAAGGCGGAGGCGAAGGGGTGCTGTGAGGGGTGTGAGGTGCAGGATCTGTAGAAGGCATTTTCATAGTTTCATAGTTAGTAAGGTTGAATAAAGACACCAGTCCATCCAGTTCAACCTGAGTGAGTGTCTACCCCTATCCCTGTACATTGCACACTCACATCGGTCCCTACCCTCAAGGAGCCCACAATCCAAGGTCCCCATTCATATACCAGGGCCAATTTTGGACAGAAGCCAATTAACCTACCTGCATGTCTTTGGATTTTTTGGATTTTGTTCTCATCTCTGCTGCCGAGGTGCTGAGGCGGGGGGAGGGGCAAAGAGGAGCCTCTACGTGGCTGCAGGCTGCATGGGGAGGTGCAGGATCTGGCGGGAGGTGTTCTGTCCTTCTCTCTGTTCCCGACTGCTGGGGGAGGTGGGGAGGAGACGAGTGGGGTCCCACAGCTGCAGGAGAGGTGCAAGGGCCACATGAAATGTCCTGGCAGTCCTTATGTCTGACACATGTGGTGTATAGAGAGATACAGATGAAGAGTTGCCTTTTGCAATACCTGGAACCTTTCCTATTACCTGAATGCTCATGATATCTAACTGATCTTTTACAATACACCCAAACTTAAAGTCCAGTCCCAGTGGTGCCAAGATAAAATGGAAGAAGCATTTCTCAACGCTGGTCGGGCAGGGAGTGAAGGAGGTTCTTGCTGGCAAGTGCCACCTGAAAACTTTTACAACACATGTAAAGCAAGTACGCCCCCATCCAGTCTGTCTTACCTGCAAGTCAAAGAGCTGAGGACCATTTTTTTTTCTTCTTGGAATAAATCTTGGCCAGAACGCTATCTTCATGGAGTTAACCTGCTTCTCCTTGTGTTCACACGGGTTTGTTCTGGGTAATCCCACATTTCAAAAACACACTGGTAGGTGAATTGGCTGCTGTCTATAATGGACCTAGTATGTGTGTACAAACTGACTATGCGTATGTGTTAACACATTTCTCATGCTAGTCCCAAGCCCAGTCAGTTGGGGGAGGGTTGGGGAAAGACTTGGCAACCTACCTTGGAATAAAGTTGGCCAAGACAATTCTTTGGATAAAATGCATTCAACATAATCACACCTGGTGCCCAGAGAGCCGGTCCAATGAATCACTGAGAGTCAGATAGAACTGAACAGATATATATTCATACATACTGTACATGTTTTTCTTTTTACATAGGGAGGAAATCAGAAAAGACTTAAGCCCCATACACACTATCAGATTTACTGATGATTTTTGTCTTCAGATTTACCAAAACCACGTTGTGCAAGGGCCTGCCTGATTGCATACAAATTTAATCTCCTAAGGTTTGACCTCATATTATATGGTTTTGAAGATAAAAATTAGCAGAAAATCTGATAGTGTGTATGGGGCTTGAGTCAAACATGAGGATAAGCACATAGGTGGATTTACTAAAATTAAAGTGTGCAAAATCTGGTGCAGCTCTGCATAAAAACCAATCAGTTTTGAGTTTTTATTGTCAAGGCTTAATTGAACAAGCTGAAGTTAGTAGGTGATTGGTTACCATGCACAGCTGCACCAGATTCTGAGTGCTCCAGTTTTCGTAAATCAGACTCAATGCAAAATTCCTGATTTAAAGTTGCGATCAAGAACCCTGACCACTGACCATTATTTGTTACCTGGTATTGCTTTTTTTTTCCCCTTTTAGGGTAAACCAGGTAAAGATGCCCTACCTGGACTTCGTGGGGACAAAGGAGATGCTGGTCTTAACGGGCTAAGAGGACCAAAGGTAAGAAACTTATGCTGGACGTCTGGTAGAACCATAAGAGTATTTAATAGTATTTCCAACCAGCCTCCGTTCCTGAATGTCTCCGAGCATTTCCGAGTGTCTCTGGCGCCCCTCATAGCTCTGCATAGACTGCATACACCAGCATCCCCGCACCTCTGGCCACATACAGTTCTGCATAGACCAACAGTTACTGTGGAACGGATTATCTGAATTTCCATTGATTCCTATGAGGAAACTCGCTTTGATATAGGACTGCTTTGGATTACAAGCATTCTTCTGGAACAGAATTATGCATTTAATCCAAGGTACTACTGTATCTGTTTAAAGTGGACTGACAAGTGGACGCAAGCAAGGTAGATGATAACATGTATGCTGAGAAAAATGTTTAACTACCTTGTTCCTTTTCCAGGGAGCCAGTGGCACAAAGGGAGCGTGTGGCCAAGATGGTGAAAAAGGAGACAAGGTGATATTGCCTAATTTTTCATATATGAAATACAACATACATAGTACCTATGGCATTTTGAAACCTTAGAGGAAAACTCCAATTTGATGAAAAAATAGCCAGTAAACTTGTATAATTGGGAAGGGGGTCACTGTTTCCTGGAATTACATTACATTGCTATTAAGAGTTTCTTCTACCTCCCTAAAGGGCATAAAACTCCAGGTGTTGGATCACATGTTCTCTGTTGAAGGGTAATATTAGAGAGTTTTTATTGCCTCATCCTCCACTTGAGTAGGGATCATGTGACCAAATTCTGAGGTTTTTGGTCATGTGACCAGCCCTGGAGCAATATTTTCTCCAGGATGGGTAGGTATTACAGAATGTCTATTACTCTTTCTCAGGGCCGAGACGAGGGGTGGGCAGGAGGGGAATCTGCCCTGGGCGCAGCATGTATTGTAGGGATGGAGGCGCCATAAGATCCTTCTACTATAAGACTGGCATTTTGGTGGAGATTTACTAAAACTGGTGCACTCAAAGTCTGAGGCAGATCTGCATAGAAGACAAAAAAGAAGAAGTGCCAGCAAGTTCCTAGTGCAGCGTTGCTTAATTCAGTAAAAACACAAAGTAAAAGAGTGCAACTTACAGAGTGCTAGTATGGATAGGTGCTTGCCATGTCCAGCATCCCAGAAGAGTCATCGGGGATTCCCTATGGAAGTATCCATGAGCGCCGTTGGTCAGCGGGAAGCTGGAGCCTCGAGGGACCTCTGGAAGATGCCGGCTGGGTAACTCTGTGTAGGAGTGTTCCGGAGCTGTCAGACTGGGGAGCCGCCTAGCACCGTGTCTGGCCAATCAGAGCGTGATTCGGAGGCAAGGCCATGTCTCCTTCATCAGTGTTGACCTTTTTTTATGATTTCTCATGAATTTTCATTTTTTATGATTTTCATGACTTTTTAAATATCGTTTCCTCCTCATCATTTTTTTCACCTAAATACTTCTTATTCTCATTATTATGAGGAACCAGCATATTTATGAATGTGTTTTTACAATTGCCTATCATCAGACGATTTAGCGCTGAGCTTACTTTTAAAGTTGAATTGAACAAGCTGAAGTTATGCAGGCCATACACGGTCGTATTTCGAACGAATTTTCTTTTCAAAATCAGAAAATTCTTTTTTTTTGTGATCCGATGATGCCACCATTGATTTTCGAAATTCGGCCGACCAAGCCTTCAATTTCACCTCATGTTGCTACAGAAAAGAATTTTCTTGGCTGGGAATCTTCTTTTCTCTCCGTAAATTTTCTTTTATCTCCGTACATTTTCTTTTATCTCCGTACATTTTTCTTTTCTTATTACGTTTCTCACACGATTCTCCCATCATTGATTAGAAAATCGTTCGTTTTTCTAAAAATTTCCAACATGTCCGATTCCTCAAATTTTATTTCCGCACGAAAATCGGCTGTTGCTGCAGCCCACTAATGGTGCGTAATTCATACGAAAATTCTTAGATACGATTTTCGAAAGAAAATTCTTTCGAAATTCGAACCGTGTATGGCCGGCATTAGAAGCTGATTGGTTACTATGCACAGCTGCACCACATTCTGTGTGCACCAGTTTTAGTAAATCTCCAACCCTCTTCTTCCCTCAGCAATGGGCAGATCCAAATGCTGTAGAGATTGGCTCCACGTAACGACATGGCACCACTCTGTCATATTCCCTTGTGAGCCTAGGGCAGTCTTGAGGCCTTGGGCTCACAGTAATTAGGTTGAGTGAAGATGGGTGTCATTAAACCTGGAAGAGGAGTGACACCACAATCCTTGATGAGTTATGCCGCGTACACACGAGCGGATTGTATGGCGTACTTAGTCCGTCATACAATCCGATGGACAGTCCGTCGTACTTTCCACTGAACGGACTTGACCACACACGGATGCACAAACAGTCCGTCGAAAGCTTGCAAGATGACGTGTACAGCACGTACGACGGGACTAGAAATAGGAAGTCCAAGACACAGCAAAGCACCCTTCCGCCTGTAAATCCTTTCTGGGCATGCGTCATTCTTAGTCCGTCCGACTAGCATACTGACGACCGTATTGTCCGCTGAAACCAAAGTACGACGGACAGAATTTCGAAAAAACCGAAATACTTAGTACTCCGGACTGCACGCTGAAAAAGTCCGCTGAAGCCCACACACGAGCAGATTGTCCGCTGAAATGTGTTTCGACGGACTAAGTACGCCATACAATCCGCCCGTGTGTACGCGGCATTAGTCTGTGGGAAAAAGCCCTGGAGATAGGGTGAGTATAGCAGTCATAACTGTTATTATAATTAATTTACAGAGCTTCCATGTGATCCACCTTAAAGAGGATGTAAACCCTGATGAGTTTACTTCCTCTTCCATTCCTTGCAAAGGTAAAGCATAATGGACTACTATGCATCGCATACTACCCCATTATGTGTCACTTACCTGACACAGGAGCCAGCAAAGTCACAGCTGTCCCCTGTAGTCCGGCGCATCCATCTTTTCGGTGGGTCTTTGCTGCTCCGCCGCTGTCATTGGGCGAAGCCGCGATGACGTCACTCCCGCGCATGCACATTCGGCGTTGACGGTGCCACGCTCAGTGCGCCTGCGCGCCGCTGACAGCGGTGCCTGTCTTTCGGTAAATATCTCCTAAACCGTGTAGGTTTAGGAGATATTTCTTGGACCTACAGGTAAGCCTTAATCTAGGCTTACCTGTAGGTAAAAGTGTGTTGTAAGGGTTTACAACCACTTAAGTTTATTTCCCAGACTGGAATTTAACTTTAAAGAAGTCCAGTTGTTTTTAGTTGATATGTTTAAAAATTTGTTCAGGTTTCCTTGTTGGGTGCTTTCGTTTTATTGAATGATGTTCATTGCAGGGTGACACGGGTGTGCCAGGCCGACATGGGCTTCCAGGAAGGAAAGGGGAGCTGGTAAGCAGTAATTTCATAAATTTTTTTAGTATTCTGTGGTCTCAGATTCCAGGTCTTTGTGCCGTCACTCAAGAGTTTTGAAGGTTTCCAGGCTGTGGTGTTGGTTTGCAGGCTGATTGATGTTTATACTCAATGTGCCCTTTACAGATACAGTGATAGGCAAAACTTGATAAAAGATAGTCTGTAATTGTCTTGTCTTTATTACTATTTTTATATCATAAAATGTGACTGTAGGGAGAAGCTGGCGTCCCAGGACACCCTGGTCTTCCTGGAAAAGAAGGTCTAATTGGTGCCAAGGTAATGCAGGCAATTTGCTTGAAATATTTTATATTGTTTTTATGTATTTTCTTTATTTATTATGGTTATTGCATAAAAAATAAAATCATTGCTTTTCAGTGAGATAATAATTGAATATTATTTATAAATATACCTATAATATTTACCACCTGCAGCCAATAGGCGACAAGCTCTAAGGCCAGCCAGTTCGGAGCTCAGATGGTTCAGCAGGAACCATTTGAAATTCAAACCATTAACGGGTACGCTGAATGTACCAAGTTGATCGATTTATTAACTTGGGTACAACATCCTGTACGATTTTCTTCTGATTATCCCAAAGGGCTGCTATAGCCGCTAGCGATAATCGCTGTCTTCTCCTGGCGGGGACAGCTCCCCCCACTAGGAGTGGACAATAGCTTGGCTGGAGGGATTCCCCTGTCTGTGCTGATGGGGAAATCATGCAAATGTCATTCCTGCAACCTGTAGCTGCAGGAAAGAAATTTGTATAATCTATGGCCAGCCTAAACAAAAGTGCAGGGCTTGACCTAAATAGCTGGGAGATCAGATTGCATAAACTGCACAGTGGCTCAGAGAGGAAATAGCCCCTTTTCCGAGAAGAATTAAGACCATCTCCCTCAGTGAGATACACGCAGGCTGCCAAAAAAGCATGCTGGCAAATTTGAGATTTCTTATTAGAAGTCACAGAATGCTTTACAAACCTAGCGTCATGTATGTTCTCTGTATTAAATATTTATTTGTAAAATAAAATATATGCACATGAATGAATAGTAAAAGTTTGAACGTAGATCTCCAGCCTCTACATTTCGTTGTTAAATACTGGCATAACTGCAGAAACATGCCAAGTGACATCCAGTATATTAGCTGAGAGGTGACAGATGCAGTAAGCAAATTTGACAGGTAGCCTTTTTCTCCTTAAATGGGCGAGGTTACAGGGTCTCTTTAATGTTGTGTGTATCTTCAATTGTTACTATGTTTTTTTTCTTGCAGGGTGACAGAGGCATTGAAGGATTACAGGGTATTAAAGGTGATCAAGGAGAGAAAGGCGACAGGGTAAGCATTCATACAATGTATACAGTGAAGTTATGCACTTGAGGGCTAAGAATATGCAACTGGGGGGATCCGTAGTGGAGAATGATTTGGAGTTTTTAGTAGATCATAAGCTCAATAATAACATGCAATGCCAAGCTGCGATTTCCAAAGCAAGCAAAGTCCTTTTATTGTATTAGGAGAGGTATGGACTCCAGAGAGAGAGATATCATTTTGTCCCCCTGTACAAATCATTAGTAAGACCTCACCTGGAACATGCAGTTCTGTTTTGGGCACCAGTTCTCAAAAAGGATATCGGGGAACTGGAGAAAGTGCAGAGAAGGGCAACCAAACTGATAGGCATGGAGGAGCTCAGCTATGAGGAAAGATTAGAGGAACTGAATTTATTCTCTCTTGAGAAGAGGCGATTAAGAGGGGGATATGATCAACATGTACAAATATATAAGGGGTCCATATAGTGAACTTGGTGTTAAGTTATTCACTTTATGGTCAACACAGAGGACAAGGGGGCACTGTTTAAGCCTAGAGGAAAAGGGATTTCATCTCCAAATACTGAAAGGTTTCTTCTCAGTGAGACCTGTGAAAATGTGGAATAGACTCTTCTTCCTCTGCTTCTGGCCAGCTCAGTAGGCCTGGATTCTTTGCCTAGGTGCACACAATATAACTGGGTACTGACATTTATAGGTAATGTTGATCCAGGGAAAATCTGATTACCTCTTGGGGGTCAGGAAGGATTTTTCCCCCCTGCTGTAGCAAATTGGATCATGCATTTCTGTTTTTTTTTTGCCTTCCTCTGGATAAACTGTGGGTATAGGATTGTGTATATGGGATTCTTTGATTCTATTTTTTTATTTTTACGGTTGAACTAGATGGACTTTTTGTCTTTTTGTCTTTTTTCAACCTGATTAACTATGTAACATTGTATACAGTGTCATATAACAAACACTATATGAACAAAAATGTCCAGACATGCTGTATTATATTGGACATCAGGTTACAGCCTTGTAGTCTTCAGCAACAAACATGGCTGTACAAAGGGTGGTATTGAAGAGCTCAGTAGCCCACAAAAGGTCTTAATATAACACTTCCTTTCCATTAAGTCAATTCATCAGATTTCTGGCCTGGTGGTGATGACCTGGCATTTCGCTTGGATGAAAATTAATGAACCTTACCAGCCTATAAAAGCCTTCAGCCCAAATAAACACTTCTAGGAAGAGGTAATGTTGACCAAGCCAATTCAAGATCAGTTCCCAACCTCACTAGTGTTCTAGAAAGACTATTTTTATATTAATAGCCAACATCGGTTTTCAATCTCACCTACTTGCTAAACTGAGCAAATCCCACCAATATTGCTCCAGCATCTCTTGGAAAGCCTTCACAGAAGAGCAGAAGCTGTTATTGCAACAAAGACCATCTTTAGATGTTTAGACAACATCATATCTCAACCTCACCAATTTTCTACTTGCTTACCTAAGAAAATCCCACCAATATTTCTCCAAGATCTCATAGAAAATCTTACCATAAGAGTAGAAGCTGTTATTGCAACAAAGATGGACCATCGTCATGTTAATAACATCAGGTCCTAACCCTACCAATGTTTCTTTTCAGTGGTCTCCAAACTTTGGCCCGAGAGTCAAATGCGGCCATTTGATTGCCTTTATCCGGCCCTTAGGTCACCAGTCCGTCCACTGACTCCAACAACAGGGCATTATTCTTTTCACTGACACCAGTGATGGGACACAATCCCTTCCACTGACACCAATGATGGGGAACTATTCCATCTACTGACACTAATGATGAGGCACTATTCCTCCCACTGATATCAATGATGTGGCACTATTCCTCCCACTGACACCAATGATGGGGCACTATTCATCCCACTGAAACCGAATGTTGAGAAACTATTTCTTCCACTAATACCAATGAGGGGGCACTATTCCTCCCACTTGCACCAATGATGAGGCACTATTCTTCCCACTAATACCAATGATGGGGCACTATTCCTCCCACTGACACCAATGATGGGGCAGTATTCCTCCCACTGAAACCGATTGGTGAGAAACTATTCCTTCCACTAATACCAATGATGGGTCACTATTCCATAATAGCAAAGATGAGGCATTTTCTACTCCTACTTGCCACAGTATGGCCCTCCTAAGGTCTGAAGGACAGCAAACTTACCCCTTTGCTTAGGACCCCAGTCCTAGTTGAGCAATTCCCACCAACATTGCTTCAGAATCTCATGGGTATTTTTCCCAGAAGAGCAGAGGATGTTATGACAACAAAAAAGGCCACCTTCATATTAATAGCAAACATCAGGTCTCAACCTGACCAATGTTCTAGCTGCTAAACTAAGGATATCCCAAGAACAATTCTCCAGCATTTTATTGACAGGCTATCAAGAAGAGCAGAACCCATTATTGCAACAAAGAAAGACCATCTTCATATTAATAGCCAACATCGGGTCCCAACCTTATCAATGTTCTAGTTGCTAAACTGAGCCAGTCCCAAGAACAATGCTCCAGCATCTCATGGATAGTCTTCCCAAAAGAGCAGAAGCTATTATTGCAACAAAGAGATTCCACCTTCCTATTAATAGCCTTAATTTTGGAATAAGATGTTGGACATCCAGGTCTCTGGATACTCTTGATCATATAGTTTACACTGTTATAATGGTCTTTATTTATATTATATTACTAGAATGGATTTCTTTGATACCTCAACTCACTGAGTTAAAATGTTTTCTAGGGTCCTGTAGGGCCAGTTGGTCCAACCGGCACAAGAGGGATCGATGGGATTTCTGGACCGCCGGGTCCTCCAGGACCTGCTGGTCCAAAAGGCCCTGAAGGTCTGCAAGGACAGAAGGTGAGAACATGTATAAGTGAAGGTCATTTTTAATTCTACATATATTTTGTTTTTCAGGTCTGGGCAACCTTTGCACCTCTTAAAATGAAGATGAAAACCTGAGATGCGTCCAAAATGATGACACCTTTGATTTAGATAATTGCTAGATAAATCTTGTATTAACACACATTTTCTCATTATACAGTATATTATCACTTAGTACTATGATGTTTAATTTGTTTTCATATTTTTAGGGAGACAGAGGCCCTTCTGGAGAGGCCATTACTGGACCACGTGGAATTCCGGGAGTCCCTGGAGAACGGGGTGAGCAGGTATGGCTGTAGTTATTTTTAACTTTTCCATAAGACACACCTCCATAAGACTGGCTCTCTAATTTGTACATAGAAGTTCCCAACTTGTACTGAATGGAGGTACCATAAATGACCTTATTCCTATGTTTGCTTTGCAGATTTTGTCTGTTTACAGCCATTGTAGGCTACATTTTTTGTCCAAAATGCTTCTAATGCCGCGTACACACGACCAGACTTTTTGACAGCAAAGGTCCGACAGAACTAGTCCATCAGACAATTCGATCTTGTGTGGGCTCCATCGGACCTTTGCTTGCCAAAAATCCGGCGGACTTTAGAAATAGAACATGTTTTAAATTTTCCCACCGGAACTCCACCGGACCGAGAAATCTGTATGGACAAAAACCGACACTAGAGCAGCTATTGGCTACTGGCTATGAACGTCCTTATTCTAATCCGGTCGTACATCATCACGTTCTAATCCATCGGACTTTGGTGTGATTGTGTGTGGCCAAGTCCGTTCATTCGGAAAGTCAGTCGGAACTCCGTCATAAATCCGTCGGAAAGACCGTCGGACCTAGTCCCTCGAAAAGTCCGGTCGTGTGTATGCGGCATAAGAACTGCCCAGACTTCATTAGTTCAACACAGTTTGCACTCCTGTATATTCTCAGCAAGCATGGGCATCTACTTGTCACTAAAGATAATTAGGGGGTCTGTGCCATGCACACTTATAGAGAATGATGATCAACCTTCTTCTTCAGCTGCAAGTAGCTGCCTGCTCGTAGTTAGGGTGTCAGATGTGGTAGAAATTGGGCTGTACTAATCAGTATTTCTGAGATTATATCTATTTCAGCACCACAGTTTGATTTAAAGCCCACTTGAGACAGCTCAATATACACTCATCGGCCATTTTATTAGGTACACCTGTAAAATTGCTCGGTAACACAAATTGCTAATCAGCCAATCACATGGCAGCAACTCAATGCATTTCGGCATCTAGACGTGGTGGAGGCGACTTGCTGAAGTTCAAACTGAGCATCAGAATGGGGAAGAAAGGGGATTTAAAGCGGGAGTCAGCCGGGAGTTCCGCCGTTTTTTTTTTTTTTAAAAGCCAGCAGCTACAAATACTGCAGCTGCTGACTTTTAAAATAGTGACACTTACCCGCCCAGCGCGCCCGCAATGTCGGCACCCGAAGCCGATCTCTCGATCATCTCTCGGGTGCTGCCGCCGCCATCTTGGGTATGGGAATCAGGAAGTGGAGCCTTTCGGATTCATTTCCCGGTTTCCTACTGCGCATGCGCGAGTCCCGCTGCGCAATAAGGATGGTCCCCGCTGTCTCTGGGATCCGTGTGTTTCCCAGCAGGCAGCAAGGGACTTTCGGAAAGGGGCGTAGATTCTGCGGAAAGGGGCGTACCTTCTGCAGAATCTACGCCGGAAGTGGGTGCAGATACCTGTACTGTACAGGTACCTGCACCCCCCTCCCCCCTGAAAGGTGCCAATTGTGGCGCCGGAGGGGGGGAGGATTCCAATGAGCGGAAGGTCCACTTTAGGGTGGACCTCCGCTTTAAGTGACTTTGAGCAAAGTATGGTTGTTGGTGCCAGACGGGCTGATCTGCATATTTCAAAAGATGCTGATCTACTGGGATTTTCACACACAGCCGTCTCTTGGGTTTAAATAGAATGGTCCAAAAAAAAAGAAAACATCCAGTGAGCGGCAATTGCGTCGAGGAAAATGCCTTCTTGATGTCAGAGGAGAATGGGCAGACGATAGAAATGCAACAGTAACTCAAATAGCCACTCGTTACATCCAAGGTATGCAGAATACCATCTCTGAACACACAACACAACAAACCTTAAAGCAGACAGGCTACAGCAGCAGAAGACCACGCCAGGTGCCACTCCTGTCATCTAAGAACAGGAAACTGAGGCGACGATTTGCACAGGATCACCAAAATTGGACAATAGAAGATTGGAAGAATGTTGCCTGGTCTGATGAGTCTCGATTTCAGCTACTACATTCAGATGGTAGGGTCAGAATTTGGCATAAACAACATGAAAGCATGGATCCATCCTGCTTGTATCAATGGTTCAGGCTGGTGGTGGGGGTGTAATGGTGTGGGGGGATATTTTCTTGCCACACTTTGGGCCCCTTAGTACCAATTGAGCATCCTTTAAATGCCACAGCCCATCTGAATATTGTTGCTGACCATGTCCATCCCTTTATGACTACAGTGTCCCCATCTTCTGATGGCTCTTTATAGCAGGATAATGCACCATGTCACAAAGCTCCAATCATCTCACCACCAGACAACGAGGTCCCTGTCCTCCAATGGCCTCCACACTCACCAGATTTCATCCAATAGAGCACCTTTGGGATGCAGATGAATGGGAGATTCGCATCATGGATGTGCAGCCGACAAATCTGCAGCAACTGTGTGATGCTAATTTGTCACTATGGACCAAAATCTCTGAGGAATGTTTCCAACACCTGTTGAATCTATGCCACGAAGAATGAAGGCAAAAGGGGGTTCCAGGAATAAGGGTGGTAGGTTGCGCTATGGAGCTTACCGTATATGTAAATATAAAATAAAATGAGGTAAAATAGGTAGGAGCTGCCTCTATTAGTATCCACCTGGTAGGGTGGGGAATATTAAATTGGGGGTTGCTATGAATAGATCTGGCGCTATACCTATATATGGAAGTATGTCTCCAGGGACTTAATGGTGTAATAATTAGAAGTGTTACTTTAACCTAATATGTAAGTGACAATGTGCAATGTGCTGTTCTAGTATGAAATATATATAAGTAAAAATTGGAAATTATTTAAATAAAAATGTTTGCCACAATAGATATTTGCCAGCGTGCTGGCTATAAAATAGAAATATGTGCAATGTAAGACATAAATTAGTGATCACTTCTTAATGTCTGAAAGCATATAAGTACCCAAAACATGTACGGTGCTAGTGCTAGTTCTACTTAATATTTTAGTGACAAATATGAAATATAAACACAAAATTAACCAAACTTTAAAGTTTCAAGTGCACAAATGTGACGGTAAAATATATGCATGCAGTAATAAAATACACAGTAAATATGTGATAGATGTCAGTACATCTAGTGGAACGTGCCAAAAATTGGGGGTGATAAAAGGGTAAGAATAAAAATATATTCAATATTTATCCAAAAATATATAAAAAGTAAAAGAGATAAAAATATAAAAAAGAGCAGGAAGTCTTTGGTGCAGTGCAATTAATGGGGTTTTTCCGTGGATAAGAGGAGGGGATGTGATGGATCCAAATCTAATCTTCATGCATTGTGGACACTTCTAGGTTGTACTCTCACCAGAAAAATAACCCCATCCGGGGAGGATCAGCTTTCACAGTATGAGCTACTGTGTCGCTCTCTGGCTTGCTTCTGATGGACTGCTGGAGATCCCTCGTTATTTCCAGGTGGAGTGTGCCACAGTGTGTATATGTTAAAAGAGAGGACCATCCATAGTGTGATACCGTATAAATCAATTTATTAAACGAATACTTAAAACTACTCACAATTGTAGATATAGGTAATGGCATAAAAGGTTGCTGTATAAAAAGTAAGGAAGCTGCTGCGAGCGTTCTGTTCGGCTTCCACGCCGTCTGTGTTGAAAGTGTGTGTTCGATAAGCCACGCCCTACGCGTTTCGTCACTGGGACGTCATCTGGAGCGGCCATCTTCACACACCTTACGTTCTATATAGAGCACAATACACCTATCGCGCATGCGTGGGCAAACGCCGCCATTTTAACTATGGGAATGCCCTTATATCGAATAAAGCGCTGTGGTGATTGTGTTCCTGCTATTATCCTTTACAGTATTTCACAATTTAGCCCACCGAAGATTTTTCAAGAGCTACGAAGCATATATGTACATACCCATGCATATGCACGTATTCTCTCTACTAAAATCAGAGTTACAATTACGGACTAATATGAATAAAAATGAATATAAAAATATAAAATTACAGATAAAAATGCAAGTAAAAATGACATTAACAATAGGCAGACCGTACTATGGGAAGTAAGATACAAATGTTAATACCTGATCATAAAAACAATAGTAATAATAGAGGCTTGGACGGATAATGTTTAGATTTGGTTATATGATACAGAGGGAACGAAGTATGTGGTAAATGGGGATTATCATTCCTTAGCAACATAAAATGTATCTGGGCATAAATTAAAAGCATATGTGTATGATGGAAAAAATGCCTGGAAGTGTGAGGTAGGGAGTAAGGAATAAAGGTAGAATTTGAAAGATTAGATTGGGATGAGATGAATACAATGATTTTAATAGAATTTACTTAATATGAGATGTTTGGACTTTTCGACTACGTGGATTACATAAAGACCACGCCAGGTGCCACTCCTGTCATCTAAGAACAGGAAACTGAGGCGACGATTTGCACAGGATCACCAAAATTGGACAATAGAAGATTGGAAAAACGTTGCCTGGTCTGATGAGTCTCGATTTCAGCTACTACATTCAGATGGTAGGGTCAGAATTTGGCATAAACAACATGAAAGCATGGATCCATCCTGCTTGTATCAATGGTTCAGGCTGGTGGTGGTGGAATGGTGTGGGGGGATATTTTCTTGCCACACTTTGGGCCCCTTAGTACCAATTGAGCATCCTTTAAATGCCACAGCCCATCTGAATATTGTTGCTGACCATGTCCATCCCTTTATGACTACAGTGTCCCCATCTTCTGATGGCTCTTTATAGCAGGATAATGCACCATGTCACAAAGCTCCAATCATCTCACCACCAGACAACGAGGTCCCTGTCCTCCAATGGCCTCCACACTCACCAGATTTCATCCAATAGAGCACCTTTGGGATGCAGATGAATGGGAGATTCGCATCATGGATGTGCAGCCGACAAATCTGCAGCAACTGTGTGATGCTAATTTGTCACTATGGACCAAAATCTCTGAGGAATGTTTCCAACACCTGTTGAATCTACGCCACGAAGAATGAAGGCAAAAGGGGGTTCCAACCCGGTACTAGCAACTTGTACCTAATAAAGTGACTGGGGAGTGTAGAATAGGCTGTCCCCTGCCAGGTGCAGAGAAGGACCTTTGCTCTTTCTGTGTGGAAGCAGTGGTCTCTCTAAAGAGGTTCAACACGCCCCCTACTGAGTCAAATTATGTGTTAGCATTTTGCAGGTTTAAAAAAAAAACACACTGTTATTGCTACTTTGTTACAGTATAACATGTGTTTCTTTGCTATGTTTAGGGTATGATGGGACCAGATGGAGGTAAAGGAGACAGAGGATCTCCAGGAATGACAGTGAGTTTTATTTCAGCTGGAATTTCATTTTGTCTGAACTGTAGAAATATTTGTATAACAACTGGCAATAGTGAACTTTCATACACTCATATTTTATGCTCAGGGTGGGAGTCACCCGTGGTGCCCCTAGGCAAGTGTCTATTCTGCCTTACGCCGGCCCTTTCTGGGTTTATTGGGTGATCTGTTCTCCATCCCCTGCTCAGCACAAATACATATCACATTAATGTGTTCTTTCTGTTACCAGGAGGATGAAATCCGAACTTATGTTAGGCAGGAGATGAGCCAGCATTGTGGTAAGTGTCATTATCGAGCTAATGAAATATTTTCAATGTGTCAAAAAAATGATAGACCTCATAATACCCTGATCACATATAACATATTCTCTGCTTCATTTCATTTTCATGAGAAGTCTGAATTGTGTGACAGGTTCACATCATTAACTCTTCATCAGCTACACCTAAATAAATATTGTAGGTGAAGTGTATCTAAAGCCAAAACTCACTTTTTTTTCTATCTATTGAGATATATATATATATATATATTATACAAGATATATACAGTGGGGGGAAATAATTATTTGAGCCCATGCAGATTTTGTACATTTGCCCACTTACAAAGATATTAAGGGTCTATAATTTTTATCATAGGTGTATTTTAAATGATACAGATGCAAAATCAACCAAAAACCCTGAAAAAAACACATGATACAAATGTTATAAATTGAGTTGCAGTTCAGTGAGTAAAATAAGTATTTGATCCCCAAGCAAAACATGACTTAGTACTTGGTGGAGAAACCCTTGCAGGCAAGCATAGAGGTAAGACGTTTTTTGTAGTTGGTGACCAGGTTTGCACACATCTCAGGAGGGATTTTGGTCCCCTCTTCTTTACAGATTTTCTCTAAATCTTAAGGTTTCTTGGCTGTCGCTTGGCACCTCGAAGTTTCAGCTCCCTCCATAAATTTTCTTAAGGTCTGGCTAGGCCACTCCATGACCTTAATGTGCTTCTTTTTGAGCCACTCCTTTGTGGCCTTGGCCGTATGTTTTGGGTCATTGTCATGCTGGAAGACCCATCCACGACCCATCTTCAGTGTTCTGGCCGAGGGAAGGAGGTTCTCATCCAAGATTTTACAATACATGGCCCCGCCCATTGGCCCCTCAATGCGGCAAAGTTAGCCTATACCTTCAACAGAGAAACAGCCCCAAAGCATGATGTTTCCATCTCTGTGTTTGACTGTAGGGATGGTGTTCTTGGGGTCATAGTCAGCATTTTTCTTCCTCCAAATACGAAGAGTTGAGGTAATGCCAAAGAGCTTAATTTTGTTCCCATCTGACCACAGCACTTTCTCCTAATCCTTCTCTGAATCATTTAGATGTTCATTGTGGTCCCAACTGCCTAGAGATCCTTCACAAGCTCCTCCCGTGTAGTTCTTTGCTGATCCCTCACATTTCTCATGATCATCCTCACCCCATGAGGCAAAATTTTACATAGTGCACCAGACTGAGGGCGATTGATGGTTATTTTGTATTTGTTCCATTTGCGAATAATCGCTCCAACAGTTGTCTCCTTCTCACCAAGCTTATTGCTGATGGTCTTGTAGCCCATTCCAGCCTTGTGCAGGTCTACAATCTTGTCCCTGATGTCCTTTGACAGCTCTTTGGTCTTGCCCATGATGTTGAGGTTTGAATGGAAGAGATTCTGTGGCCAGGTGTCTTTTATACTCATAAAGAGTTGTCGTTAGGAACACCTTTTTTAAATTGACAGGACTAATCTGCGTACCACATGAGCACCTACAGTAGCCAGTCTATGGGAGCCAGAATTATTGTTGGTTGGTAGGAGATCAAATACTTATTTTACTGCCTGAACTGCAACTCAATTTATAACATTTGTATTGTGTGTTTTTTCTGGAGTTTTGGTTGATATTCTGTCTCTATGGCCGCGTACACAGGGGCGGACTGTATGGCCTACTTAGTCCGTCATACAATCCGACGGACAGTCCGTCATACTTTCGAATGAACGGACTTGACCACACACGGATAGCCAAACAGTCCGTCGAAAGCTTGCGCGATGACGTGTACAGCACGTACGACGGGACTAGAAATAGGAAGTCCAATACACAGCAATGCAACCTTCCGCCGTGTAAATCCTTTCTGAGCATGCGCCATTCTTAGTCCGTCGAACTAGCCTACTGACGAGCGGATTGTCCGCTGAAACCAAAGTATGACGGACAGAATTATGGAAATTCTGAAATGTGTTTAGACGGACTAAGTACGCCATACAGTCCGCCCGTGTGTACGCGGCCTATCATTTAAAATACACCTACGATAAAAATTATAGACCCTTCATTTCTTTGTAAGTGGGCAAACATACAAAATCTGCAGGGGATCAAACAATTATTTTCCCCACTGTATATGTGTGTGTATATATCTATATTTATATCTATATATATATATATATATATATATATATATATATATATATATATATATATAATGTGTGTGTTTATCCCTACTGGAGAGATTCACTCCTCTATGGTATATGTGGTAGTAACTATTGGCACCTGGACAGAAGGCAATGAGAAATCCAATATCTTACCGTTAGGACCAGAAAAGGGACAGAAGGGGACCCTTCCAGTGAGTACACCTGTTATGGTGACAGCTGTCCAGGGGATTTGCCCTTACTCTGGAAAGATTTCCTGTTGTGTCTTTTGAGACAGGAACCAACCATTCCCTACTCGATGTCTTCAGATATGCTTTTAAAAGAGATCTAAACCCCAAAAAACAAAACAAATTAACCCAAAGACAAAAATACAGTGCATCCGCAAAGTATTCACAGCGCTTTACTTTTTCCACATTTTGTTTTGTTACAGCCTTATTCCAAAATGGATTCAATTCATTATTTTCCTCAAAATTCTACAAACAATACCCCATAATGACGACGTGAAAGAAGTTTGTTTGAAATCTTTGCAAATTTATTAAAAATAAAAAAACGAGACAATCCCATGTACATAAGTATTCACAGCCTTCGCCATGACACTCAAAATTGAGTTCAGGTCCATCCTGCTTCCACTGATCATCCTTGAGATGTTTCTACAATTTGATTGGAGTCCACCTGTGGTAAATTCAGCTGATTGGACATGATTTGGAAAGGCACACGCCTGTCTATATAAGGTCCCACAGTTAACAGTGCATGTCAGAGCACAAACCAAGCGATGAAGTCCAAGGAATTGTCTGTAGACCTCCGAGACAAGATTGTATGGAGGCACAGATTTGGGGAAGGGTACAGAAACATTTCTGCGGCATTGAAGGTCCCAATGACCACAGTGACCTCCATGATCCCTAAATGTAAGTAGTTTGGAACCACCAGGACTCTTGCTAAAGTGGGCTGTCCGGCCTTAGTCAGGCGATCAGGAACCTGATGGTCACTCTGACAGAGCTCCAGCATTTCTCTGTGGAGAGAGGAGAACCTTCCAGAAGAACAACCATTTCTGCAGCCCTCCACCAATCAGGCCTGTATGGTAGAGTGGCCAGATGGAAGCCACTTCTCAGTAAAAGACACATGACAGCCCACCTGGAGTTTGCCAAAAGACACCTGAAGGACTCATAGACCATGAGAACCAAAATTCTCTGATCTAATGA
This sequence comes from Lithobates pipiens, assembly GCF_037356315.1. Taxonomy (NCBI): domain Eukaryota; kingdom Metazoa; phylum Chordata; class Amphibia; order Anura; family Ranidae; genus Lithobates; species Lithobates pipiens. The sequence goes on from NW_027507785.1 coordinate 58,857,400, forward strand.
AACAAAGATTGAACTCTTTGGCCTGAATTGCAAGTGTCATGTCTGGAGGAAACCAGCCAACGCCCTTCACCTGGCCAATACCATCCCTACAGTGAAGCATGGTGGTGGCAGCATCTTGCTGTGGGGATGTTTTTCAGCCGCAGGAACTGAGAGACTAGTCAGGATCGCGGGAAAGATGAATGCAGCAATGTACAGACATCCTTGATGAAAACCTGCTCCAGAGCGCTCTGGACCTCAGATTGGGACGAGGGTTCATCTTCCAACAGGACAACGACCCTAAGCACACAGCCAAGATAACAAAGGAGTGGCTACGGGGCAACTCTGTAAATGTCCTTGAGTGGCCCAGCCAGAAACTAGACTTGAACCCGATTGAACATCTCTGGAGAGATCTGAAAATGGGCTGTGCACCAACGCTCCCCATCCAACCTGATGGAGCTTAAGAGGTCCTACAAAGAAGAAGAAAGGGAGGACCTGCCCAAAAATAGGTGTCCCAAGCTTGTAGCATCATACTCAAAGAGTCAAGGCTGTAATTGGCGCCAAAGGTGCTTCAACAAAGTATTGAGAAAAGTCTGTGAATACTTATGTACATAGGATTTTTAATTTTTTTTTATTTTTAATAAATTTGCAAAAGTTTCAAACAAACTTCTTTCACATTGTCATTATGGGGGATTGTTTATAGAATTTTGAGGAAAATAATGAATTTTGGTATAAGGCTGTAACTTTACAAAATGTGGGAAAAGTGAAGTGCCGTGAATACTTTTCGGATGCACTGTATGTTGAAGCTTACCAGTCCTTAGATGTGCCGACTGAATTTGTTTTCCTTCTTCAAGCTAAGAACATTTTCAGTAAGTACAGTAGCTATCCTGCTAGATACCCAGTGCCCTTGTCAATTCCTGCGAACTGGAATCCTAAACAATATTATTAGTTTTCCCAATGTGGACACTTCCCCGTCTATTTTATGGAGAAGAGGGGAAGGTGTTCTGTAGTTCCTTCCTAGGATCACTGTAAGATAGGAAGCGTGGTTTAGTGGCAGAATCACCAGGTGAAAATAAAGGGGAAAAAGAAAGGAGAAAGGAAAATGAATGCAGCCACCACGTTCAAGAACTGGTAGGCTGCAATAGCTACTGCTTACTGGTAGATTGTGTACAGGATCTAACATGGTTTTTGTTTTTTTCTTTTTCAGCTTGTGGAGGTCAGTTCTCTTGAATACAGATTGGTAAAAAGAGAGAGTGTGTGTGTGTGTGTGTGTGTGTGTGTGTGTGTGTGTGTGTGTGTGTGTGTGTGTGTGTGTGTGTGTATGGTATTGTCATCCAGCAGGTATCAAAATGAAACACACCCCTATTATAATAAACAGGTATGACGATGTGAACACAGCAAACACGGCATCACCTCTCAATAAAGAGTCCAACCATTGTGAAGCCTTGTCAGTACTTACAAGTAGTATGTTATCTAGCCAGCTATATTGGGATCCCCCTTAAGCTGCAAAGGCAGTGAATGGGGGCGTACACATATTTCCCCCAAACGCAGCCCATTTAACCGCATAGCATGCAGTTGCATCGTGGTGGTGCAGGGTTTTAGGGGTTAAACAGGCAGGAAGCATATGATATAGAGGTCTAGCCATACATGACTAAATAGCATAGTTGACGGACTGGGCATTGCTGGCTATTGTGTTCAACAGCCATAGTACCCGCGGTTGTCAGAATACCCGAACAGTGACTGCATCTGATTGACTCCAGCCACTGCTAAGCCAACAGTTTTCCACCTGGTTCTTTCAATATTTCAGTTGAACTTTGTCGAGCCTGGTGGTGCCAATAGGGCCACCCACCACTCAAATTATATATGGCCAGTTTTACTCCCTTAGTTTATTATGGGAAACATACTAAGGAAATATGGAGGCTGCCAGTGATGATGATCTCTCCTGAAAATGCTAGTAAATAAGTATTTCCTATGATCATTGGCTCCATCTAGTGTCCATAATGCTGTATTTTCCTAATCTACTCTATGAAGAACATTTGACCTGGAGGGAAAATAGACTAGTAACATTTGATTTTGCCCCAATTCGCACAGAACAAATGTACATGATGTTTTACAGGGCAAATAGCTGTGCAACTTTTTTCAAAATACATAAAGTCCTAGTGGTTAGCCTATTGTAATATGGAGGGCCTGACATCATCAGCCAGACGCTTCTAAAAGTAAATAGACTCTACTGGTGTGATCAAGCAAACACAAATAGCTTTCTTCAGCAAAATAAAGACAAGCAGTCCATAGTCCTGTTATAATAAAGATCACACAAAATGGCTCACCACCAGTATCTTAATCCCCCAGTGGGAAATGAAAATTGAAGGAAGGAAATCACTGCTCGCCTAAACCTTGATTGGGATATGTGTTATGCCACGTACACACGATCGGAATTCCGACTGTTGAGAGCTTTTCATCGGGAAAATACGACCGTGTGTATGCTCCATCGGAATTTAGCTGTCTGAATTTCCGCCAGCCAAAAATTGATAGCATGTTCTCAATTTTCCCCACGGAAAAACTTTCTATCAGTAATTCCGATCGTGTGTATGCAATTCCGACACGACAAAAATCACGCATGCTCAGATTCAACTACGAGACGGAAGCTATTGGCTACTGGCTATTGAACTTCCTTTTTGTAGTCCCATCGTACGTGTAGTACGTCACCGCGTTATAAATAATCGGAATTTGATGTGACCGTGTGTAGGCAAGACAGCTTGAGCCGAATTACCCTGCAACCCCTCACCCTGCATGGGTGAGAACCTCTGAGTACCAAAATTGTCTTTGGAATACTCCCTTAATGGGACCACGACCCAAATATTGGAGAAATATACCTCTTGTCCAGGACCCATACCCATCATCCTGTATGCTATGTAATTAACGCCTCTCTGTATTATCTGTAAAGGGGGAGAGTAGGAACAGTTGCTGAGGCTGTTTCCCACAATGGAGGGAAAAAATTGACTATCTCAGGTATTATCAACTGAAAATTTTCAAGTAAAGTCATGATCTCTTAACAAACACACCTTGTGTTACTGAAAAGATAATACAGATCAACAATTGTCCATATGACCTACCACTAACTACCACTGGACTCGTGTTTTTTCTCTCTGTGTTTGTTTGACTGATGCCATTTGTCCGTCTCCAATCCCTACTAATATTCCATTGTCTAATGTTTCAGTTGGCACACATTTCTTGAGGTGTTTTACCACTCATTATGCATCTAAAAGCTCAGACACGTGTACACCATCCACAATCCTACCCACAATAGATTAATTAAAGTCAGAGAACCTTGCCAAAAAAGAAATCATGATAAAAAAAATCATAGATTGCATTGTGGGGCCTGAGAGAGAGAGAGGTCCCTTTCCCAAAACATGTTGGGGGTTCTAATGAAATCTATACATTTCATCCTTCTGCGTCACTTGATTATATTGAGGTTGGGTTCATACTATTGCGAATTGGATGTGGGTTTTCCATCATCCAAATTGCATGTTAGGAGATTGTGACAGGCTCTCAATGGAGCTGGTTCACACATCTCCGGAGCAACTCCGGAACTGATCGCATAGTCCTGTGCGTCTTTGGTCCGAATTCAGCCAAAAAATTCAGACCGAAATCGGACCTGAAATGGTGAACGGGGACGCGCCGGACCCCGACTGCGAGTCACTCCATACTGCAGTGTGAACCCAGCTTTAATGGATCAAGCCACCCATTTAGGGAGTGGTGCTTGAGTCATTCTCTTGTATGAATTTGTCCACTTGTTAGAGGGCAGCTCATTGTGTCCTTCCGATAGAGAAAACCCATAGAAACCTAGTGGGCAGTCTTCAATCACAACTTTATCTCTGAATCCAAGAGCCTTCCATATATACACGCTAATGTTCTTACTGAAAAATCAGATTTTCACGGCTTTTAGATAAACAGGATGTAAAGGAAAATCTTCCAATGGAGAGCTTTTCCTTGAATTCGTGGCCCATCTCTGCCACAGGAAATATGGGGAAATCTCCCCAAGAGGGATCCAAAACCATTTTGTCTATGGCAGTGGTGGACAGGATTTGAGATTTGTTTAAAGGCCCAGGGCTCTGACTTTGGGATTCCTTGATGGGTTGTGATGGGACCTTTTAAAAATCCTAGCCTTAAGGTACCAGGGAGGGAGCTGATTCTTCAGTCGAGTAGTTTCTATGTGTGTACAATGAGAAAGGCCTGAAGTGAAGAGTCATACATGTGGAAAACATACTTCAAGACTTTTATTGATGATTGTTGAAAATATTAAAGCCAATGCATTTTGGGGGATTTTGGCGTCCTCTTCTTGAGGGATCTCTGCGGGGTATTAGACGTGTGTTATGGAACCACGTGGGAGACATTGTCTGAGCTAAGACTTTGGATATATGCAGAGTTTTGGTGCTTTCCCTATTTTGGGGTTTTGCCAAATGTACGACCCTTAACTTGAGACACCCCTCATCATACACACCCAGCAGTAAAAACCTGCTTCCTCACTGCATCCACCGCTAAAGAAAAGTAGATGGAATATTACTGTTAATTAAATGTATTTTAACCGTCTTGCTGCTGTGACAAACAAATGGGGAGGAGGGTTGTACCAAAATTTCTTGAACAGTTAGCTGCTTCTTGTCTCCCATTGGGCATGTTCTCTAATTCCATACAACACAAAATACTACATATTGGTGGATCTTCAGAATAACATGTACTGTGTTGCAGCTTGTAGCATTTGTCGCTGTCACCAGTGTGCCAACAATAACTTGTGGGGGTCTTATGCTGATATCCATTGTGGAGTGGGACTATCAACATTTGCTGCTTTTTTAATGTACAAACACATCCTAACATTTAACTTATGTGAAGAGTTTCTGTATTCTTGTACTGTGTATCATTTCATATATTCTGCCAAACTAGTTCGACTTTTCTACCGATTCTAATGATGTGGCTCAACTGACCAGTTGCTTACCTTCTAAATAGCATGTCATAATGCATGTAGTCATTTTTTCCCACTGTTTTAATGGAGAACTCTAGTGAAACATATCCTTGTGTTAAATTGGTTCGCTCCAGGTGACTATTTAAGCTTCATAAGATCGGTTAAGTTTCCCAGAATTCCTGAACATTTGATCCTTTGTTATAGCTGGCCTTTGGTCAGTTCTCTAAACTTCAATAACCAAGATAAAGTCCAACTTCAACCAAAACATTTATTCTGTGGGGTGGAGTAGAACTTCTGTCAAGTTGTTAATGTCCCCAGTGGAGACCTTTTTCTTTTATTACCCTTCTGTCCGATGCGAGTCAAATGGAAGTGAAGGGAAATCCATCTTACAGGCAGCTCTCGAATCCTACAGAACTAGAGATTGGAAGTGTCACGCCTACCTCTAGGGTTGGTGGTCAAGTACTATATCTGGCACTGTGTTCTTCACCTATAGCAGCCCCCCTTTCCTGTAAGGCACGCAGGCTTACCGGTGCTCGGTTGCCCCCAGGCCTTATACACAATACTATAGCGCCTGGCTACCACACCGGAGCAGGCACGAGCTAAGCACAGCAAACAGGTAATTGCAGTTGTCAGACAAGCAGAGGGGTCCAATGGTAGCGTCGGTTCAAGACAGACAATGTTCAGAGAGTAGTTGGGGTCAAGTTTTTAGTCAAAAGGCAGAGTTCAGAGAGTAGTCCAAAGTGTATAACAAGGAATTCCAAACTAGTTGGCAGGGCATAGATTAGGGCAAGGCAAAGGTCAAGGCACAAGAACAAGGCAGGCAAACAGGGAGCTTGGAGTATGTGTTGCAAACACTATCACAAGCATGACACTAAGGACTTGTCAGGCTTAAAACAGGTTTGGTCTCCACCCAGAGGCTGTGTTTGCACCAATCACCTTGCAAGTGGACAGTCAGACAGGGAGAGTGCAGTTTAGTCAAAACCAGGATGCTAGAATGAGACCAGCAGCTGACATGGATCAGGAGCATTACATGACAAAAAGAAGGTACTTTGTAACAGCCCAGATTTCCTTTTCCAAAACCACATTGACTCAGATTGCAATAAACTGTGACTACATTACTACATTGACTATCATCCAGATATTAGCTCTTCCTGCATTTCCAAGCCCTGACAAAGGGAGCCCATTGAAACCCACACAAGCCATTGGCTTTTTATTAACTGAAGGCAATGATAAATAAACTTGTTCTGGACAAAAGTTTCTGAACTAGCCCTGTGTCATCCTTATTCCTCTACTATAACATTACAAGGACCTAGAATCGGCTCCTGCATTTCAGAGAGCAGCCTAGAGGATCATTCACATGGCAACCACAAACTCAGTCGGGACCTTATCATTAGTAATGCAACCAGTGCACCTCCCCTCCTACTACTACTCTAGCTATTGAATCCTGATGGAGGTTTTATATTGTCCTGACTATACTACAAAATGTGTTTTTAATGCTGCTCATGTCTCCATTGGGCGGCTTCCCCCCTAACTTCATGTCTGACACCTGGAAATTTTCCTTCACTACCTATTCTGTCCGATAGGCAAAAAGTAAGGTGAAATAATGTTGATTGAGGTTTTAATCCTTCCACACTTCTCTCAAAAGTATTTTGGCTGTAGTTGAGCAATAAGTCTTCACTGGCTGCAGCAAACAATGACATAGATCAAGTACTCAAGACTGGACAGCGGTGGGAACAATCTACTACTAGCCACTACTCACTGCAGTTCCTATGATTGAGATTGTCCAAAGAACAATTCTTTTTGTCAATAGCAACCAATCTGATTTGTCTCTTCCTATTTCTAGTACAGTACATGAGAACGGAAGGAAGAATGGTGGGTTTGTACAACATAAGTAGCTTGTAATTCAGACACTTTCCATTACATAACATTCTGTTCTTGTCAACTTCTGATCTGACCACATGGGCATCAGTTTTGTAAGAGCAGTGTGTAACGCAAGCTTTCATAAAGTATTTTAACAAGCTTTAAGGAGCTGAAGACTTTAGCACACTCTTCAGCCCTAGTTTGGAGGTAATGAGCACAGATCCTAATGGGAATTCCCACTCTAAACAAACTGTTTGCAGGCTTCAGGAAGCTTCGGAACTACTTGAAAGAGGGTTGGAGCTTGCTGAAATCTGCAACCAGCTGGTTTAAATGGACAGTCTAATGAAAACTAGATTTGAAGCGCTAGTTAAAAAAAGATCTTTTAACAGATCGTTGGTTGGGCTTAATGACTAACTCTTGGCAGCTCTACCACAAAAAGTGGTTGTCCCAACGGTAAAAGGCCTCCACTGAGAAATCCCACTGAAATTCAAGAAAAGAGTTTCAATAGATCTTCTCAAGAGTCCACACATAAATTTCGGCTTTTAATGTTCCTTCTAAGATAAAGAACACTATCCAGGAGTTTCTTTCATGGGTGCGCAACCTGTGGCCTTCTAGTTGTTTCAGAACTACAAGTCCCATGAGGCATTGCAAGCCACTGACAGTTGTAAGCATGACTCCAAGAGGCATGATGGGACTTGCAACAGCTGGAGGGTCACAATATAAGCACCCATGCTTTAGATAGAGTCCTATGGGTAGCCTATTTATTTTTCATCCAAGCTCTGGTGCACGGGAATTGTTTGGCCCCTGAAACACATTGGCTACATGTTATATTCCGGTTGTCCCAATTTTATCAGCAAAAAATGATTATGGACTCCTCGAACTGGAGATAAAGAGTTGTTTAAAGAGCAAAGCTGCCAAGAGCAACAAGAATCAGAAATCTTTCACTGCAGTTCTCAATCATCAACATTTTCTAACACTCCCGTCTGAAACTATTATGTCCTTATACCTCTCAGGTTACCTTTCTGACAAACCATCTCCCCCATCCTATCCGCCCAGTACACGTCTAGTCCCAGTCCCAGCTCTTAAGTTTTCTCACATTGATGAAGATGAGGGTGAGTAGGATCTCCTAACAGTGGAAGATTTAATAACATCTTCTGTCCACACCAAATTCTTTCTCGCTTTTACAGTCAGCCACGTGTAAAAATAACAGTTAAGTTTCTGCTTTTATGTCTGCGGTGCTTTGCAATCTATCATCCTTGGCTAAGATAACACATTATATTCTACAAGGGAGGGCTGGCAACAACCCCTTTCACCAAAGCCATAATGAAGGTATCACATTCCTGCAACGATATACACCAGTAATTTGAAGTACATTACAGTATGGAGAATCCTGAAGCTGTCATATGGTTTGTAGTGGCCATGGCCATTGGATGGAAATCTTGGAAAAAATGTTTCCTCATCAGAGCCCCCAGAAGCATATAAGATTTCTATTTTAGGGCAAATTAACCTGTAAATGGTTCAAATTGACAGGAGCCATAATTGTTCTGCAGTTGAAACCTCTGTCTGGATAGGCAAAGTTAGAAAACTTTTTTTGAACTGTTAGGACCCTGGTTTCTACTTACAAGTACCCAACATTGATGTTTAGTGACAGTCCACTGCTGCGTTCACTGTAAAGTCCAAAGGACACCCTGCGAATCTCCAAGCCCTCATCCAAGAGGCCATGAGTCAATTGCTTTCCTGCCCTCTGGCCTCTGATTGGCAATTTAAGATAACAGTGAGGGCAGACATCTAACTAGATAGCCTCTATATACATTTTTATTAGGTACCTGGATAATATCTATTTCAAGTAATCACTTTTTGTACATCAAGGCATCTTTTATAGTCCTAAACCATCTTTGGATTGGATTTGGCCTAATGCCCTTCCTGTACTCATTGCCAGCCCTCCCTTTTTGCACTCTACGTGTGCATTAGATAAGTCTGAGCAGTAAATTTAACGACTTCAATGACCAAATATACAACTTGCACATAAAATTAGGCTTAATGCAAAAATAAATAAATAAAAATAATCTAATCAATTAGAAAAATCAGAACTAACTGGATAAGCATAAAATAAGACATAAAGCCTCATGTAACAAGTGTCTGCAGGGAAAATATGTTACTCATTGCAACCAATTAGATTCAGATTAGCTGTCTCGGCTGTCTCATTGATTTGTAAAAATGTGATTGGCAAATATAGGCAACACATTTTTGTATTCAGATGCTGTTGAGATCCTCATATAAAGGTGGTCTACAGATTGCCGCTTCAGTGTAAAGTAACATTCAGTAGGATTGAACAAATCCAAGGAGCCATGTAGCCAGCACACCTAAAAAAAATTCCAGCTTGGGACAAATGTTCACTGTTGGCAGCTTGTCTGGATAATGGGTAGACATCTATCTAACTTTATCAAGTTGTCACTGTTTTGTTTTGCCCAACCCTGTTGTAGGAGATGGCAGATGGTCAAATTTTCCCCCCATCCCAGCCCTCTACTTGGCATTCATTTATTAACTAATAATTTAAAGAATTATAATTCAAAAGAAGAAAAAAATGGGGAATCGCCAACAATGTTCATCCATTTAAGTAAGCACAGTAATTCATGGGGAAAGTAAGGTTGAAACTTGGAAAACTTTCAAAAAGTTCCACGTCACTCAGATGTCATGGAATCATGACAATCTTTGGGCCAACCTTGTAACTGCTCTGACTTTGTACCTGCTTTAATAGGTAAATGCTGGTTGCTGGGTCTGCACATGGTGAATCTTGTTCTCTGCGATTCATTCCAAGTCTTTGTATTATCTTACTCAAGTAGACATGGATCAGGCAGCAGCAAGAAGACAAAAAAAGGACAATGGTCAAATTTCCTGCTTTCTTCTCTTGCAAGGTCAAATAAATCCTCCACCTTGTCTCATTTACAACCAGGTGCAAGTTGTTTCTTGCCTGTTGCCCTTATGATGCTGATGCCTTAACCACTCTCCCATCTATGTGTTATATCTTCACTGAAAGGCAGGCCAGATCGACAGTGGGTACAGGCAACTTGCACCTGTTTGAAGATATATTTCAGCTGTAGTAAGTCTGAGGGGATATTTAGAGTAAGTCTTCTGGATATTTACAGAATATGCAAGGAAGTCCTACAATATTGTCCTGGTTTAGGAGAGCACAAATAAGTCAAAGCAGTAATCAAAGCAGAGAAGCCTGAATATATCATCGTCTTTGAGCATGCTGGCATAATTCTATTCTTTTCCACGCAACACCTAATGTGTCCTTTGCTTCTATTTGTGCGCTTTTATCATGCTTACTATGTATCGTGTATTGTTTTTTAAGTGTATATTAACCTGTTTCTGTGAGTCTACCCAAAACAGATATTTCGGTTTTAGGCTCATGCAGCCAAGTTGAATCACTTGTTGGTTTTTAACTCTAAGCCCTTCTACACACGGTCGGACATTCCGATGTAAAATGTCCGATCGGACCGTGTTGTCGGATAATCCGACAGTGTGTGGGCTCCATCGGACTGTTTCCGTCGGAATATCCGACGGACCAAGTTTGAGAGCTTGGCTATAAAACTTTCCGACAACATGATCCGTTCGGACTTTGTCCGATTGTGTGTAGAGAATTCCGATCAGACAAAGTGCCACGCATGCTCAGATCAAATTCCTAGACCAAAGCTATTGGCTACTAGCCTGAACGTAGTCCCATCGTAACGAAATAACGTCATCATGTTCTGAACGATCGGATTTTCCGACAACTTTGTCCGACCGTGTATATGCATCACAAGTTTCGGATAAAATCCGTCAGACAAAATCCGACGGATTTTGTTGTCGGAATGTCTGACCGTGTGTACAAGGGCTAATGGAGACTCTGACAGCAAGATGTCCACATCTGATCCAGATTTGCAAACCCACCATTGACGTTATAAGGGCATCTCACTATCTCCACCTTTCATTTATATTACATTATCCAAAATGCAGGGGGGGGCATTTAGACCCTCCTGATGCAGTAGAGGGAGTGAGACTCCTTGGTGAATGTAATATTTGAATCTGACAACAAAGCACCACACTAAATAAGGTGCTAGAAGTGCTGAAGTTTAAATTAAGCTTCTATTCCAACCGAATAGTAGGTGCCAGAGGTACACGCCACCCCTTCTTTAGGGCTTAAAATGTATGGAATCCATTGGTATGGACTTAAAATTGTTAATTAGACTCTCTATTCAGAGAACTTGGTAGCATTCAGCAGTTGGTAAATGTTACTGGGTTTCCCCCGATTTAGAGTCTAATTAACAGTTTTAAGGCCATATCAGTTCCACATAATTGAAGCTCAGTGGTCCTGGTGAAAGGGATGATATAAGGTCCCCAAAACACACTGGTTTTAACGCCTATTACATGTTTGAAATAAAACCTTATTGTGCACTCTACACTTTAGTGAGGCGCTTCAATCTTTAGATCCAAATATTGCGTTCAGATTCTGAGGTTACTGTGGCAGTTTTATTGCGGGAGCAGCCAACACATCACCTAGATCAGGGGTGTCTGACAAAATTTCAGCATTGGCCACATCAGCATTATGGTTGCCCTCAAAGTGCTAGTTGTATCTGTAAGATTAGATGTCCAGAGCATCCCGCGGGGGTGTCAAGAGCCCCCTCACCATCAAAAGTCAAGAGTCCCCTACCCTCCCTTACACCACAGTGCACCCCACTTAGCTTGTGCTACTGCCGGGAAGATACTGGGGGCAATACTGGGAAGCAGAAAGTGCAGGGTCTTGAGAAGAACCAGAGGAGGGCTATCAGAGTCTGCTGAATGCTGAGACCAAGGGAGACAGAAATGAGAGGGTGCTGCGGCTGCACAGAGAGCTGCAGCATCTGTAGAAGGAGTTCTGTCCACCTATTTGCTGCCGAATGCTGTGATGGGAAGAGGGAACGCAGAGACAAGCCTCTCCGTGGCTGCACAGAGAAGTGCAGGATCTGGTGGAGGATTTCTGTCCTCTCTACTTCCGACTATGAGACAAGGTGGGGATGGAGACGAGAAGGGTGCCGCAGCAAAAGGAAAGGTGCAAGGGCCACATGATGCAATGGCCTGGTGGGCCGGTTTTGGCACGTGGGCCTTGTGTTTGGCACATGTGACCTAGTTGCTCCATTGGGATACCACCAGTACAGTTTTGCTGAACACACCAGTAGCACAAAATTATTATCTACTGTACCTAAGGTTGCAGCGCCATCAGTCTACCACTTCAACCAACCTTGGTAAATGTGGGAACATTAAGTGGGAGATCTACCAGAGACTCTGAGAGATATCAGAAGCTGATGAGTCACTCAACTTCCCTGCATTTAGGATAGACTGAAATATCAGTTTTGGGTAGCCATCCCCTTAAAAGTCCATGACATTATTGTTCCTTGTCCAGGCTCTATTATCGAAGTATGGTGTTAGTCATTGCAGTCTTTGTCAAAGACCTATGCCTTCAGTGTATGCTGTTGTAAAGTCTTTAATGTTGCATGATAATATAAGGTCTATGCTTTCTTTGCTTCAATAGTCAGAGTCTACATTTTCTCTATGTGTTCAAATTGACAGCAACGTCACTGTGTTTCTGTCTTTGTCCCTGTTGTCCCTTTATCTGAAATAAGTTTATGGCATTGCATTTTATAATTTCTTGTTACTCTTGGGCCTACCATGATGGTCACTGTTACATAAAATATGTGAAGATGGGCAATATTCATGGATCACCTCTGTATGGTTTGCATTTTACTGGTTACCTGCTGGATAAAAAAAAATGCACAAACCTGCTGGGTATTATGTCTATGCTGGAATTTTATGGGATGCTGCTAAATATAATTCATTACATTACGGTGGGCTTATTTATGGGTCTCCCCAAGGTGTGGTCTGTTTGTCACTGCTTGGTGAGGTTTTGGAGATGATGTTGATGGTGATTTGTGGGTGTCTGCTGGATATATGTGGGGCACTGCAGGATTTACTGCTTGTGAGTCTTGGCTTGGGCCTGATGCTTTTATTAAAAAAAATGTCGTCTAACTATGCTGCTTGATTTATGCACTCACATGGTCCAAGATGGCATGTCCCTACTCTCCTTGAGTATAAGCTAACTTGTGCTTTTTATCCTAAATCTACATAAGGCTTATGTTGGTGGACCTTTTTTTCAACTATACTTTGACCATTAGTGTTCCTTCTCCATGAAGCTTATACTTTGCTTCTTATGAGGACTCTAACACATCATTCTGGCATGAAGGACCTTTACATTTCATCCAAATGTGGGATCATTTTTCTTGTCTGTGGTCAACATATTTTCCATTTCATTTTTGTATGCTCTCTTGGTTAGTCCTGAATTTGGTTTTGTGTTTTGCCTGAGCTGTGCTGTCTTTCTTGCGCTTGATCTTCTATTCCTCTGCTGCTTGGGCTTTTCATGCTGCAGATCAGCCTAAATTTCACTACAGGACTTGAATAAGAGTTCTTATCACTGCCTCTTATGTGCTCCTCCAGGACGGGAACTTAAGGTGGTGGTAAACACCAATGATCCAGATTACGAGCACATATACACGGTGGATGATTACAAAGATATGGATGAAGATGGCACAGAGAGCACTATAATGAGAGATGGTCAGAGTCTATTAATCTGTCTCCAATATCTCCCATATATCTCCCATACATCTTGACTCATTCCTTCCTTCTCCCTCTCTTCTTTCTTTCCTTCTTCTTTTCTTCCTTTCTTTTATCTTTTTTTTCTTCCTTTCTTTTCTCCAACATGCATACCTTCCTTTTTCCTTTATCCCTCTCCAATCCTTTCCTTTCTTTATTTATGCCCATGCTTCTTCTTTCTTTCCTCCCTCCCTTCTTTTTTCCCTTGTTTTTTTCTATTTCTTTCCTTCTTCTTTTCTTCATTTTTTTTATCTTTTCTTTACCTTTCTATATTCATGCATTTCCCTCTCTTTCGTTTCCTTCCTCCTTCTCTCCCTCCTTTCTTCCCTTCTTTTTTTTCTTTCTTTCCTTTATCTTTTCTTTCCTCCAACATTCATATCTTCCTTTTGCCTTTATCCCTCCCCAAGCCTTCCCTTTCTTTAATCATGTCCTTCCTTCTTTTCTTTTTTCCCCCGTCCCTCCCTTCTTCTTTTCTTCCTTTCTTTTATCTTTTCTTTGTTCCTTTCTTTTCTCCAACATGCATACCTTCCCTTTTCCTTTATCCCTCCCCAATCCTTCCATTTTTTATTATTCATGTCCTTCCTTCTTTCACCCTTCTTTTTTTTTTTTTTTCCTTCTTCTTTTCTTCCTTTCCTTTTTCTTTTCTTTCTTATGTTTTTTTCCTCCAACATGCATGCCTTCCTTTTTCCCTTTATCCCTCCTCAAGCCTTCCCTTTCTTTATTCATGTCTTCTTCCTATCTTTTTTCCTCTCTTCTTTCTTCCCTTTTTCTTTTATTCCTTTCTTTTATATTTTCTTTACCTTTCTTTATTCATGTTTTTCCTTCCTTCTTTCCTCCCTCCCTCCCCCTTTCCTTCCTTCTTTTCTTCCTTCTTTCTTTTCTTTTCTGCAACAGGCATGTCTTCATTTGTTATTCATATCCTTCCTTCCTCCCTTCTTTTTTTCCTTCTTCTTTTCTCTTTCTTTTATCTCTTCTTTACCTTTTTTATTCATGTATTTCCTTCCTTCCTCCCTTCCCTGCTTCTTTCCTCCCTCCGACCCTTCTTTTTGTCTTTCTTTCCTTCTTATTTTCTTCTTTTCTCTTACTTTTTCTTTCTTCCTTTCTTTTCTCCAACATGCACACCTTCATTTTTCCTTTATCCCTCCCCAATCCTTCCCTTTCTATATTCATGTCATTCCTTCTTTCCTCCCTCCCTCCCTTCTTTTTTTATTTTCTTTCCCTCTTCCTTTCCTTTATCTTTTCTTTATTTTCTAAAACACGCATGCCTTCCTTTTTCCTTTATCCCTTCCCAAACCTTCCCTTTCTTTGTGTCCTTCCACCCTTCCTTCATTCCTCCATTTTTTCTTTCTTGCTTTCTTTTATCCTTGCTTTACCTTTCTTCATTTGAGTGTCTCCTTCCTTCTTTCCTCCTTTCCTTCCTTTCTTTACTTTCTTTTCTCGGGCATGCATGCCTTCCTTTTTTTCTTTATTCCTCCCCAATCCTTACCTTTCTTTATTCATGTATTTCCTTCCTTCCTCCCTCACTTCTTTTTTCTTTTCTTTTTTTTTCTTCTTTTCCTTTCTTTCTTTCTTTTTCTCCAACATGCATGCCTTCCTTTTTTTTTCTTTATCCTCCTCTTCTCTTCCCTTCCTTCATCGTTTCTTTAATCATTTATTTTTACCAACATGCATACTTTTTTCTTTTCTTTTCTTTCCTTCTTTCTCTCTCTCTCTCTCTCTCTCTCCCCCTCTCTCTCTCTTTCTTTTTCTCTTTTTTTTTACCCCCCCCCCCCCCCCAATCCTTACATTTCTTTATTCATGTACTTCCTTCTTTTCTCCCTCCCCCTTTCCCTCCTTCCGTTTTTCTTTTTCCTTTACTTGTATTTCCTCCTCCTTACAACCTTAATCCAACAGTTTTTTAAACTGTATATAATTCATCTTGTAGACACAACCATACCGTCAATATCAGAAGCAAGCCTACGGAGTAAGAGAGATACATCAGCACAGGGTAAGGTGTACAGTACAATAATTTAATCATGTACAGCATACAAATGTATTTCTCTACATTTAACATACAGTAGTTGCTATTGTTTAATTATATACTATGTGTGTTAATTTCGCTAGATATATGCAGCTTCCCCATGCAAGAGGGAGAATGCAAAAAGTTCACACTAAAATGGTATTATAACCACCTAGTGAGAGAGTGTCGCCCGTTTGTATACAGCGGCTGCGGTGGAAACCTCAACCGATTTGACGAGAAGGAGCAATGTGAGCTACACTGTGTACACAGAAAAGCAGAAGGTATGTTTTAACACAAAAGCGCCTCATTACAATAGTGTATAACATTTGTTAATAAAGGGGCTTTGTCAGGTAGATTTAACTTTTATTTTTATCCGATCATGATTCAGTAAGATGGCAGGAGTAAGTAGAGAGTGATTGAGACGAGGGTTGCACCAATACCGATATCAATGCCGATACTAAGCATTTGCATGAGTATCAGTACTCGTGCAAATGCTCCGATGCCTGAAACCGATACTTTCAGGCTTGGTTCTTTCAGCTGTCAATTACTGGTTGTTAAGGGGTGGGGCCGCCACGTCCTTAACGACTGATGACTCATTCAGCTGTCAGTGGGGTTCCTCTGTTGACAACTGAAGTGTAAACAAAGTCCTGGCAATTGCAGCGGTCAAAAAAAAAAAAAAAAAAAGCAGCCGCAATGTTTATCAACAACATTGCTCAGCCGCAACAGAAAGATAAAAAGAAACATTGTTTCTTTTTGTATCCTTTAATTTATTCATCTACAGATCAAAGGGATCAAGTACGATCTGAAGATGAAGTCAGTTTAAAGCAATCTGTGAAGTAATAAATGTTCCTCTGTTTAACCCCTTATTAACCCTTAATTTACTCTAATCAGCCTTAACTCCTTATTCTCCTTTTCCATTTATTTATTACTTTCCTGCTTCTTTTTTTTTGTGTTTACTTCTATTTTATAAGCTATTAATAATTAAAACTTTTTTTTTGTTTTTGTTTGCTTTGTTCAATAATATTTTTACACCTTTAAAATATATTTACACGTTTCACAAAAATACATTTATTTGATTTGTAAATAAGTTTTCGGTGCTTTGTACCATTACTGACAGATGAAGTGTAAACAGAATAGTTGCCAGTAGGTATCAGTAATCGGTATCGGCGAGTACTAAAGAAATAAGTATCGTAATCGTACTCGCTGTAAAAAAAAATGGTACCCCTAATAGAAACATAATCATATTTGCTGGCGTTACTGTATTGCTACGAACTTTAAGCCAGCCATACATGGATCGAAATACTGAACCAGCCAAATTTTGATCCATGTATGGACAGATGGGTTGTACAGAAGATGGTCTTCCAAATGACTTCTGTACAATCAGCCTGTAGGATTTCCCTGCTCGATCAGCGTCACCGGCTATAGATGGCAACACTGATCAGTGTATTCTGATGGCGGGGAAGTCTCGCTTCTGTCAGAACACAATAGCTCAGGGGGGGTAGCGGGAGTTTCTTTTATTAAGCTCAAGTCACAGCGTTTCTATAGTGGAGATAAGGGTCACCTGACTTGAGAAATCCACATGAAACTGAATAACTGAGCCCCAAACGTATGTCTTAAAGTGGTTGTAAACCCTTACAAACCACTTTGACCTACAGGTAAGCCTAGATTAAGGCTTACCTGTAGGTCCAAGCAATATCTCCTAAACCTATATGGTTTAGGAGATATTTGCCCGAAAACGGGCACCGCTGTCTACGGCGCATGCGCCGTAGACAGCGGCGCGCAGGCGCACTGAACGCGGCAGTTCCAAGAATGGAGCTGCCGCATTTGTCGACTCCCGTGCGCATGCGCGGGAGTGACGTCATCGCGGCTTCGCCGAATGACAGCGGCGGAGCTGCGAGACGCCACCAGCAAGATGGATGCGGCGGACTACAGGGGACAGCGGCGACTTCGCTGGCTCCTGTGTCAGGTAAGTGACACATAATGGGGTAGTATGCGATGCATAGTAGTCCATTATGCTTTACCTTTGCAGGGAAAAAAAGAGGAAGTAAACTCATCAGGGTTTACTTCCTCTTTAAGAGTCCATCATTCTTTATTGCCGATAATACTTTGATAACAAGAAGGCTAATGGAAACCAATGTGTTTCAGGGGCCACAAAATCCCCCTTCATCAGCGCTTAACTAAAGTAGCAACACTGTGAATTGGACTCTAATAATTGAAAATGCTAAAAGTTAGTCTGTTAAAAAATGAAGCTGTCTCAATGGACATGAGCTCAAGGTGCTGGTGTCCTTGATTTTATGGCCATTGAGACAGCTTAGATATTCGGACAGAAACTATTCTTCAGG
>NW_027507785.1:58880199-58920199 GCF_037356315.1 Lithobates pipiens
AGGATGTGCATTTGCCACACTTTTATTCAGTTTAATTCGAAGTTTGTCTTAGGTTCGGTTCACATATATGTGAATTGGATGCTTTTTGAATTGCATCCGATTCACATGACGTGATTTAAACTGGCTTTCTATGGCGTTGGTTCACATATTGCACAGCGTCACTGCGATAAACTGCAAATTTGAGTCTGTGTATTTTTTTTTTTTTTTTAGCTCTGTGGTGCAGTGTAGATGCAAATCCTTCTATGGGAATGCACTTGAATCTCACATCAGATCAGTTTTAAAAATTAAATTTAAAAAACGGCATGCCCCCCCCCCAAAAAAAAAACCATACCTGACCCTTAGGTCTGATATGGATTTTGAGGGGAACCCCCATGCCAAAATTATTTTAAAAACGACGTGCCCCCCCCCCCCCCAAAATCCATACCAGACCCTTATCCGAGAATGCAGCCTGGCAGGCCAGGAAATGGGAGGGATGAGCGAGCGCCCCCCCTCCCCCCATGTTGAGGGCATGTGGCCTGGTTTGGTTAAGGAGGGCGCTCGCTCGTCACCACCCCTCTCACTCGTCCCCGTCCCCAACTTTCGCTTGTCCCCCCCCCCTTTCCTGGCCTGCCAGGCTGCATGCTTGGATAAGGGTCTTTAAGGATTTTGGGGGGGGGGGTCCAGGTCATTTTTTTTTTAAATGTCACATGAGGGTTTCCATATTAGACCTAGATTTGTTTCATGACTTTTTATTGTCGGCAATGTTTTGTTTTTTTACATTCAGCTGCCAGTGGTGAAGCCCGCTGACAGCTGATGAGACATCTGTTGGTAAGGGTGTGGCGGCCAGCTTCCCGGCCCGCTCCTTAACAACCATCTAGTGTTAAAGACACCCGATGGCCGCCGGCTCCAAAAATTTCCATCCGAACTGCATCTACATTCGCAGCTGAACCGCTTAGGAAATTTGCAGTGAATACAAAGGGGAAATTCGCACCAGATGTGTGAACCTACCCGGTTTCCCCCGAAAATAAGCCCTACCCTGAAAATAAGACCTACGTCTTTAACTAGGGCTTATTTGGGGGTTAGGGCTTATATTGCAGCCATCACCGACAATCGCTCTAGGTCTTATTTTCGGAGGAAACAGGGTAGGAAAACAGATTCCGTAATAAATTGGTAGGTGCCGTTCCTGAATCCGAATGCCCGAACCTTGCTTGACAAATATTCTAAATGTTTCCTTCTTTTTTTATTTTCAGATCAAGCACAGCAAAACGGAAGCTAAAAGACAAGAAGATCTAGGAACGAAATATGTATATTGTATTATTTTTGTAAGATTTGCTATATTTGCAAAAAAAACAAAAAAAAAAACAAACTTGCAAAAATTGCACGGTCCAAATCGAATTGTGTTTCTGGGAAATATTTTGTAATTTTTTTTGTAATGTTAATATAATTATGGCGACTGTTATGGCTATTACACGGTGCATAGATTTTTTTCAAAGTAGCAGAGAACTGGTGCTATATTTTATACTCTTCTTCTACCTAAATGGAATTTTTATCAAGTGATATTACAGAGGTCATACTGAGCAAAGTATACTATTTATCGCCCATCGGGTCTGCACTGCCAATAAGGGGATAATTATAAAGACAGATCTAGAGAGAGAAGGAAAGGATCAGTGTCTGATTGGTTGAGACACATTTACTATTAGCTTCATTATCAGTTTCCTTTATTAACTTCTCCTGCACAGCGCTCATCAGATGCGACTTTTTCCTGTGTGATTGACACTCTTTTTAAAGCTGAACTCGGGGCAAACAGCTAAATACACATATATTATATATATATATATATATATATATATATATATATATATATATATATATACAGCATAAGGCAGTGGTGGCTTATGGGTTTTTGTTTGGCGGGGGGAGTGGCAAACAACCGGCACTTACCCCTTTTAGGCGTCTGAGGAGCGGCGGAGACCGGGCATCCATGCATTGGCTCTTCTACTCCTCGCTTCTTCCACCTCCTCCCCTCCTCCTAGCCTGTCCTTTCAGCCAATCGGGTGACGGGTATCAGACCCGTCACCCGAATGGCTGGGAGGAGGATCAGTGTTGCAACAGTGAATATTCATTCGCTGTTGTAACACACCCAGGGCTGCTGTTAGAAATCACGGGGCCCCATACAGCCTACACTAAAATTATTATTAGCGGACACAAACATAACAGAGAACCTGCGTAAATGAGCCCTTTTATAATAGAACAGGGAGGGGAAAGCAAAAACAGCAACAATGCCCTGTGTCTCTCCCTGCAGCAGCTAAAAGCTGGTGGGAGGGAGAGAAACCAGCTTTTATCTGCTGCAGAGAGCCACACAGGGCATCTTTCTGTAATTGCTCCTCGTATCGACAACACTGATTCCTCTTGCTGTTCGGGCCCCTCTGTGTGCCGGGGCCCCCTACAGGAGGACTGGTGGTTCCCCCCCCTATCAGCAGCCCTGAACACACCTGGGTGGGCCCCCGGGCGCACTCTCTGCGACAAAATCCCACTCTATTTTGAAGCCTATTAGAGCCTCTGGCTGTAATTCATGTGACCGGTGACCTGAAAGGGGCCGGACGCATGAATAGGGGGTGGCCGCGGCGGCAATGGATATGCATGAATCTCTCCATTGCATGTAAGGGAGTGACGTGGAGCGAGGGTATGGACGGGCCACCCCTGGTATAAGCTGCACTATGCAGCAGAACAAGAGACCTGATTTTTCTCTGCTGCAGCTAAGTAACATGTACAGGTATTGGCCCTCCCCCAGCCTGTGACTGGACAGTGAAAGGAGATGCAGCGGACTGATGAGCTCAGCTCTCTGTCACTCTGCTCTCTCCTCCTATCAGTATGCTTCTTGCACTGCAGCACAACTGATTGGTCCTTGTGTTGTTTTTTCCTCTCCAATCGGAGATACAAAGGGCTGATACCAAGTCAGATTCAGGTACACACTTAATGTGCAACAATACGATTCATGATGTATTATTAAAGTCAGAGATGCATTAATTTGTGTCTTTTAGACCTCTTTCCCACTGAGGCAGTTTTCAGGTACTTTAGTGCTAACAAAAGTGCCTGAAAAGCGCCTCTCATGCCTCCCCAGTGTGAAAGCCTGAGTGCTTTCACACTGGGGCAGTGCACTTGCGGGATGGGAAAAAAGTCCCACAAGCAGCATCTTTGGAGCGGTATAGGAGTGGTGTATACACCGCTCCTGCCCATTGGAATGAGTGGGCAGCGGCCAAAAAAGCGCCACTTAAACAGCTAACGGACCCACCGCCCCAGTGTGAAAGCAGCCTTATACTTGCCTGGAGTTCAGCCTTAAAATACAGTATTGATTGTGCATCTATTCTGCATCAGTCTTGCTGAGGTTCCTCCTTAATGTGTAAATGGCATCCATAGATAACACAGAAATAAAGTTTGGACCAGGACCATAACTTTGCATGATGGGGCCCCCATAGCAAAACCATAAAGGGCCCCCTGCCTTTGTAATCTCCATCTCAAAGGCAAATCCCTTTAGCCACAAAGCACATAGCCTCTAAATATATAAAACATTCATTGGCTGAATGTCAGAATTCCTATATTGTTTTATATATATATATTTATACACAGTATATAGATATTTATACACAGTATATAGATACTGTAGATTTTTTTATACAGTCAACTCCATCTAATGGCCAAAATGTGGTATATTTTTTCATTAAAGCATTTTTTTTAAAACTAGCGTAATTTGACCACTAGATGGAGCTGATGATCTAGGAATTCATCTATTAGAAAAAAAATACAGGGAAACTTGGACTGGCTTGCACAAATGTTTCTGGCATTTGGCCATTTTTCATAAAGTGATTGCATACAGGCTTCCAGACTATATACCTTCATTTCATCCAAATGTATTTGCCAAAAGGCTATTGCTGAATAAATAGCGGTGCCGTTATGCCCCTTGGTTTAAACAATAAGCTCAGATTCTTCAAAGACACTGCCTGTTGTGAATGCATCATGACCAATATTCTACGGGGGCACAGACAGGAGAGGTCATTCTTGTACCTGCAAGCTCTTCCTCCGGGCACAGGTTCTGCCAGCTGCATCACTTACCCTGCCTCAGACAAAAGCCAGTTCCTCTTATTCCATCCCCTTATTCCAGCACTGCTATATCCTGATAAAAGGGGTCCCTGGTGATCAAGAAAGAACATAAGAACAGCACTGGCCCTAGAAGAGCTTTCCTAATTGGTACAATCGTGCTTACATCTTAGCATTGGGCAGAAAGCCAGCCCCTGCAGAACCTGTAAGTTTACAACCAATCGGTTTTCTAGAAACCAGCCACGTAGTCATGCTGCAGTGCCTACTTTATTGGCAAAACTGTTCTCACTTGACAAAGATTTCAGTCCCGTAGTCTCTTATTGGTGCTCGGGCCGACAAGCAGGACCGATGACATCCAGCTGAGCATGTTTGTATGTAAATATACAGTATATTCCTTAATAATGCTTTAATGAAAAAAAAATGGTCGCCAGCCATGCTCTTAAAAACATATATCAGGGACTATAATATGGTGCTATTGTGACCTCCAGCCAAGCATATTGCTTGTAAAAGAGTTGCAGATTATTTTTAAGAAAATGCTTTTAAAGGTTTCTTGCTGTTAAACATAGTAACACATGAATTTTGGTTTACTTTCTATACAGACATGCTCATTTCATGTTCATTTAATTGCTGCTTATTTTTTTTTTGGTATAAAAGTCAATCCATGCAAATCCAGACACACATACTCTACACACGTCCTCTAGATGTAGATAAAATCAGTTCAGGAAGCCCAGCTTTACTATTGATCTGACTTCGAAAAAGTCACCAGAATTTACATCTGAATTAAGTGTAAGCTGATTCATCTGAAATTCTAATGTAAATCTGTTTAAGAAGGGTGGAGAGAGTGAGAGCGCCACAGTATATAGTGTCCAGTATATATTTGTTTTGTGCAGGGTTGAGTTACAAGGAAAATCCAACGCGTATCGGGGACTCAGCGGTCCTTCATCAGGGCCTGGCTGATAGTAAATGGGAAGAATACTGGACAACTCATTGTACAAAAAGGAAAATTAGCTTTTCTTGGGTCCTCTCACTAGTAACCCAAACAAGCTAAATGCTATTCTTTTTTTTTTTTTTAAACAATTAAATGCTATTCTTTATTTAACAATTTGCTGTCCCGTATTCTTCCTTATTGCTGTTAGCATCCAAGCCCTGATGATGGAGGACTGTTGAGCCCCTGAAATGTGTTGGATTTTGCTAATGTCCCATGAAACAAAGATTTAATGGACTGGCACTATATCTGTGTCACTCAGGCTCGCTCCACGTGTCTTAAACAAAGTTACATAGGAGTATCACATGAATCAGGTACATAGCTTAAACTCAATTCTGGATGACTGTTCTGTTTAAGAATTGTGGAGAAAGTCAGAGTGCAACAGATATAGTGTGAGTTTAGTAAATCTTTATTTCATACACCATTGGCTTACAAGACGAATCCAACATGTTTTGGGGACTCAGTGGTCCTTCATCAAGGCTTTGATGTTGATAGTAAATAGGAAGAATACTGGACAACAAATTGTTACATAAAGGACAGGATTTAGCTTGTTCGGCTGACTAGTCAGATAACCCCAAAAAAGCAAAATAATGTTCTTTTTTTCTACAATTTGTTGTCCAGTATTCCTAATTACTATCAGCCAAGCCCTAATGAAGGACCAGTGAGTCCCTAAAACGTGTTGGATTTGTTTTGTAGCCCAAAAAGTAAAAAGGATAGGACTTTGCTTTTTTTGGGTCATGTGACTGGTGACTGGAACAAGCTAAATCCTATCCTTTACTTTCCAATTTGTTGTCCAGTATTTTTTCCAATTACTATCAGCATCCAAGCCCTGGTGAAAAAGGACCATTGAGCCCCAGAAACGCATTGGATTTTTTTGTGACCTTATGTTGCATAAATTAAACATTTACTGGACTTACATTATATCTGTGGTGTCCTTACTCTCCAGCCACTTCTTATGGTGGCCATATATGCTTCGATGGATGATAAAATAATTTTCCAAATGATCTCCTTGGTATAAAAAAATTGAAGCATGTATGGCCGCCATTAAACAAATTGACTTTGGAATTTCAGTTTAATCGGGAACAAAGCTTTACATTGAAATGTGAATTCCAGTTTTTTCAAAGTCACCACACTTCTTAGACTACACTGGGGAACCCCCAAGGATACCACAAAGACAAAGTACTGCCTCGAAACTTGAGGTCTAAAGTCTTATCCTTTTTTGTTTTGGGTTCAGCGCTTTAGTAGCACACCTATTATTGAATGTAAATCTGTTGGAAATGAAGACATTAAATCACCCTCTTCAGTACAACCACAGTAGCGTTACTCTGCTTTTTTCAGGTGATCATTACAGGGAGAACAATCGATTGGACAGAATAGAAATTCTTGGCCAATTGCTGAGATTTAAAGCTCATCTCCAGACAGAAGTGATATTTTATAGAGATGTATTAAATCCCTCACCCATGTAGATAGATCATTTCATTTTTCGATATGCTCCTCCATGTTTTCCTAATCTTTATTTAAGCTCAGGTTGCACACAGCTGGATCCCCAAACCTTCTGTGAAGGAGACTGGCCAACCTTGCCCGCACTTGGTGGGTTGGGTGAATGGTCGAATCAATGCCAACTAGCAGTAATGCTGGTCTTACACCTATAGACTTTCATTTGAACATTTAGACAAGAAAGTTTAAAATTCATTCATCCATCTAGTCCAGCCATTCTCAACCAGGGTTCCTCCAGAGGTAGCTAGGGGTTCCTTGAGCTGTGGCTGATGAACCACCTTTTTGATGATGCCTACAGATTTCAAGGTTGAGCATCACTTAGCAAAGCCAGCAGCATGGCACAAATCTATATTTTTTAGCTGTTTTTAAGGCTGGCATTCTGAGCACCATCTTAAGGGGAACATTCTTCCTATTGACCACCATTATAAGGGGCATTGTTTTATTGACCCCTGATGAATTGGTTTTAGTGAGGCTTCCTCAAGACTTGAAAATTCTTTTTTGGGTTCCTCTAGGGTTAAAGAGGAAGTAAACCCTAATGGGTTTACTTTCTCTTTGATTCCCTGCAAAGGTAAAGCATAATGGACTACTATGCATCGCATAGTAATCCATTATGTGTCACTTACCTGACACAGGAGCCAGCGAAGTCACCGCTGTCCCCTGTAGTTCCGAGCGTCCATCTTCTTGGTGGGTCTCGCTGCTCCAGCGCTGTGATTCACCGGAGCAGCGATGACGTCACTCCCGCGCATGTGCACGGGAGCGACACACGCGGCATATCGCCGCGATCTGTGGCTTACCCAGTGCACATGCGCCGTAGACAGCGGTGGCTGTCTTCAGGTAAATATCTCCTAAACCGTATAAGTTTAGGAGATATTTCTTGGACCTACAAGTAAGCCTTAATCTAGGCTTACCTGTAGGTCAAAGTGGTTTGTAAGGGTTCACAACCACTTTAAAAGGTTGAGAAAGCCTGTTCTAATCAATGGTCCCTTAATGGACTCGGCTTATTTTGAACGACCTTTCCTTCCATATCAATGTCTTGATTTTTTTGTAGAACGAATGTTCTACTTCTGGATTAACCTTCACAAGTGCATGGACACTTGTCAAGAGTGAATTCAACATTTATAAATTTGTTTGTTCCCATCCGATTAGACAAAAATGTAACATGTTTGTCCCTCGATTTTTTTTTTCTTGTGACATTTTTTTTTTTTTTGCTGGTCTGGTTGAAACCAATTGTCAAATTGCTCCAATTAACTCTTAGATAATTGAACAAACGTTCTGAAAATTAAAATTTTCAAACAAAATTCTAAAGGTGTAAGGTCAGCTCCAATCAGTGCTACCTGATATAGTGGAAATGCAGCACTGGAATTATCTATAGCTTCTCCCCCAAATCGGCAGAACCCTCCTTGCTGCGACTGCAAAGAATGGACCTTTCAGATCTTACCAATAGTGTAACCGGCCACATTTTTACAAGTTTTACAAGTTTGTACAGCAGGGGAACAAGGTAATCAAGAAATACCTGTTGAGGAGTTATCTAGTGAGGCAGAGGGATGATGGTGGAGATGAGCAGGGAGCCTGGAGATGAGCTTTAATTGGGTGTTTGAATTATTTGTCTGACCACCCTCAATCTCTGGGCACCTTTAAAGTGGTTGTACCCTCAGACATGAAATATAAACAAAGCATATCCCTCTATTGCAGGGATATGCAATTAACAGACCTCAAGCTTTTGCAGAACTACAAGTCCCATGAGGCTTAGCAAGACTCTGACAGCCACAAGCATGGCACCCAGAGGCAGAGGCATGATGGGACTAGTTTTGCAACATCTGGAGGTCAGCTAATTGCATATCCTTGCTCTATAGTGTGTACTTTTCTCAATCCAGAGCACTAAGTGTCATTTCTGTCTGCTGCTTCATTCCTTTGCTATCTGCATGAGTCACTTTTGACAAGTTTTCCTGACACCAACAGAAAAATGGTGATGGGGATCGACCACCAGTAGATTGACAGCCTCGGCTCTGTTTCTGTGAGCTCTAAGGGGGGGGGGGGGATGTCCTTTCCCTCTAATAAGCTCTCAGAGTTCCCCTTACTGAGCTCTGCAGGTTCTAACCTCTCCGCCCCCTTTTTTTCTGAACTCTCAGACGAGCTTTAAAAATTCAGTACTTTTGAATAGATGTAGAGAAGAGGAGACAGATAAACAGGTACAACTTAGGTAGGAGGATTTGTTACATCTCTGTGTATCAGCAGAGGCCAGTCACTTCACTGAGTATATGTGAGGGTTTACAACCACTTTAAGATTCTATTGGCATATTTAGGGAATGTTTACATCAAATTCACTGAAAAAGCATCTGCTGTGACATCCCCTGTTCCTCCCTTAGGAATAAACCCACAAATCCACATTAAACATTCCCGCCAAGCTGTGAGTGTTTCCCGTCAGCGGTGGAGAAGCTCCTCCCTCTTACACCCAGTCCAACCATCTCACTTCTCACACCCAGTGAGGTCTCTTCTATTACGTTGTGTAGTTGACTTTAATATCTCCATTACTGAGAATTCACGCTGTAATGATACTGGGACTCCTGGGAATTGGTGTATTTTATGTACATTAAATGACATCCATTGTACTTCTGTCACAAATAAAAAGGGATTTATTTAAACAGTGTGTTTCTGTCTGTTTGTACGTTTTTCAAAGTAATCAAACCCAATATCCATAGATCTTTCCATTCTGAGTGGAGTCGGTGCCTTCTGGTGTAGGGATAGGCTTTGAAGCTCACGATCCACGAGCCTCCCACCCCCATCCTCTACAAAACCAATGGCTCCACATTAAATGAGGGCGGCATTTAGGATTCAATCCATGGCTATCATATTTTGTGAAATGTTATCTTATCCTTTTGTCTAGCAATCATTTTCTCAAAGACCGTTACTTATGGAACTACTTGGAACTACTGACTTCAACCAAGGGAACGGTTGTGGTTCTCCATGCCTTTGCTACAACTATCTTTTCTGCTGTTGAGAATATGCATAACCAACCAGAATTGAGAATTAGTACATTGCTCATGTTATCTGCCCAATAGGA
Source organism: Lithobates pipiens (assembly GCF_037356315.1). Lineage (NCBI taxonomy): Eukaryota > Metazoa > Chordata > Amphibia > Anura > Ranidae > Lithobates > Lithobates pipiens. Next base: position 58,889,817 of record NW_027507785.1, read on the forward strand.
CATCATAGGCCGGGTTCTTAGGAAAGGATTTACCCATAACCATGTAGGGCACCTGACAGACCTTTATCCAAAATCCTTTTACTTTAGGGCAGAGGTCTCCAATTTACTGCCAGTTTACTGTCCTTCAGACTTTAGAAGGGCCAGACTTTGGCTATCAGGAGTAGAAAATGTCCCAGCATCAGCTGGAGCAAATTATGCCACATCTTTGGTGTCAGAGAGAAGTTGGTAGGAATTGTGCCCCATCACATCATTGGTGTCAGTGCTGGGGGTTATTATTGCATCCACTTACACCAGTGCTGGGGGATAATATTGCGTCCACTGACACCAGTGCTGGGGGATAATATTGCGTCCACTGATACCAGTGCTGGGGGATAATATTGCGTCCACTGACACCAGTGCTGGGGGATAATATTGCGTCCACTGACACCAGTGCTGGGGGATAATATTGCGTCCACTGATACTAGTGCTGGGGGATTATATTGCGTCCACTGATACCAGTGCTGGGGGATTATATTGTGTCCACTGACACCAGTGCTCGGGGATTATATTGCGTCCACTGACACCAGTGCTGGGGGATTATATTGTGTCCACTGACACCAGTGCTCGGGGATTATATTGCGTCCACTGACACCAGTGCTGGGGGATTATATTGCGTCCACTGACACCAGTGCTGGGGGATTATATTGCGTCCACTGATACCAGTGCTGGGGGATTATATTGTGTCCACTGACACCAGTGCTCGGGGATTATATTGCGTCCACTGACACCAGTGCTGGGGGATTATATTGCGTCCACTGATACCAGTGCTGGGGGATTATATTGCGTCCACTGACACCAGTGCTGGGGGATAATATTGCGTCCACTGACACCAGTGCTGGGGGATAATATTGCGTCCACTGACACCAGTGCTGGGGGATAATATTGCGTCCACTGATACTAGTGCTGGGGGATTATATTGCGTCCACTGATACCAGTGCTGGGGGATTATATTGCGTCCACTGACACCAGTGCTGGGGGATTATATTGCGTCCACTGATACCAGTGCTGGGGGTTAATATTGTGTCCACTGATATCAGTGCTGGGGGTTAATTTTGCATCCACTGACACCGATGCTGGGGGTTATTATTACATTCACTTACACCAGTTCTGGGGGGTTAATATGGCATCTACCAACACCAGTGCTGGGGGTTAATATTACATCCACTGACATCAGTGTTGGGGGTTATTATTATGCCCACTTACACCAGTTCTGGGGGTTAATGAGGCATCTACCAACACCAGTGATGGTGGGCAATATTGCATCCACTTACATCAGTTCTGGGGGTTAATACTGGGTCCACTGACACCAGTGCTGGGGGTTATATTGCGTCCACTTGCACCAGTGCTGGGGGTTATACTGCGTCCACTTACATCAGACATCTAATCCAGGTATTTGCTCCCACTTTCGGCGATAGATCGCCGCAGAATCTGACCCATGTCCGGCCCCTCCTCCGCCCCCCCTTTCCGCTGTCTTCTGGGAGATACACAGCAAGGACCAGTCAGGACATGCAGCGCAACTCGCGCATGCGCAGTAGGAAACCAGGCTCAAATCCAGTGACACGGGAGCTGGGGGGGGGGGGGGGGCTGAGTCCCAGTGTCTGTGTCAATGGAGGCAGCAGCGGGACTCGGGAGAATGCCCGCATGAGTGCCCCAATGGAAAGCGGGCCCGCATGAGTGCCTCCAATGGGGGCACTCGAGAAGAGGAAGAGTCAGGAGCGCTGTGGGGGGGGGGGGGCGCAGAAGAGGAGGATCGGGGCTGCTCTGTGCAAAACCAAATGCATAGAGGAGGTAAGTATAACATGTTTGTTATTTAAACAAAATAAAATAAAAACACACAAAACTTTACAACCCCTTTTTGTTCTGCTTCATGAGAGAAGAAGAAAAAGAAGAATGTCTGTAACAGGGAAATAAAAATCTAACAGGGATCATACCTCCCGACTTTTTGAGATGGAAATGAGGGACAAAAAGTGTTTTCCAGTGCTAAACCTTTCATCCAATTTCTAAATTGCTGCATTTGTAAATTTTAAAAGCCAATATAAAGGAATAATAGGTAAGAAAAAAAACACTTGTGGATTTGATTAACCTTTTTTTTTTTTTTTTTATATCCCCTTTAAGTGGGTGTGCCAGGGGGCGTGTCCTATGCATACATACATTTGCTAGTAGGTGTCCCTCATTCCCTCAATCATTTTTGCATGTACAATTCTCATTTAACCACTTCAACACCCGCGTATTGTAATATGATGCCCGCAGATGGGATCCCCCATCCTGGGCGGGCGTCATATGACGTCCTCTCATTCCCGGCCGTCTAGGGGGCGCGCGCACCCGCAGCATCCCTCGGGACCCGATGCATATGTCCAGTGGCCGCGATGTCCACTGGGAACCCGCGATGTCCACTGGGCACCCGCAGCATCCCTCGGGACCCGCGATTGCCCGGGAACACAGCAGGACTGTGGATCTGTGTATGTAAACACACAGATCCACGTCCTGTCAGTGGAGAGGAGACCGATGGTGTGTCCCAGTACAGAGGAACACTGATCGGTCTCCTCCCCCCACAGTTAGAATCACTCCCATAGGGAACATAATGAACCCTTGCAGCGCCCCCTGGTGTTAACCCCTTCCCTGCCAGTCACATTTCCACAGTAATCAGTGAAATTTTATAGCACCGATCGCTGTGTAAATGTGAATGGTCCCAAAAATGTGTCAAAAGTGTCCGATGTGTCTGCCATAATGTCGCAGTCACGAAAAAAAAAAAAAACACAGATCGCCGTCATTACTAGTAAAAAAAAAAAAAAAAAATGCCATAAATCTATCCCCTATTTTGTAGATGCTTTAACTTTTGCACAAACCAATCAATACACGCTTATTGCGATTTTTTTTACCAAAAATACGTAGAAGAATACGTATCGGCCTAAACTGAGGAAAAAATTATTATTTATTTTTTTAAATGGGATATTTATTATAGCAAAATTGTCTCTTCTTTTGTTTATAGTGCAAAAAATAAAAACCGCAGAGGTGATCAAATACCACCAAAAGAAAACTCTATTTGTGGGGGAAAAAAAGGACATCAATTTTGTTTGGGAGCAACGTCGCACGACCGCGCAATTGTCAGTTAAAGCGACGCAGTGCCGAATCGCAAAAAGTGCTCTGGTAAGGAAGGGGGTAAAATCCTCCGGGGGTGAAGTGGTTAAATAAAATGTTTGCCAGTGCTAAACCTTTCATCCAAATTCTAAATGGCTGAATTTGTCAATTTAAAAAGCCAATATAAAGGAATAGTATTGGTAAAAAAAAGCACTTGTGAATTTGATTAACCTTTTTATTTTTTTGCTATGTCCCCTTTAAGGGGGTGTGCTGGGGGGGTGTCCTATGCTTACATACATTTGCTAGTAGGTGTCCCTCATTCCCATCTCAAAATGTTGGGGGGTGTGGATATGGTGTCATACCTGGACCCATGTCGTCGCTTTCTATATAATTCAGGTGTGCATGAGCGGGACAAAAATGAATATTCCGAGCCCTGGTCCCTAAATAAACCGGTAAAACTGGATGCATGGCTGGATTTGTATTTATATATAAACACATTCCGAATATTCCCTGCTGAATTGTGACACGGCTGCTGCAAAAGCTGTAAACTGAGTAAGGTAAATGTTGACCCGCCTGGCCCTTTAAATGGCTGGCGCTCCAGCCTGGGAGAAGGATATTCTTGAGTCGGACAATCAGATAAGTCTGCAGTTCATGACAAATGTTCAAAGTACAGCGACCTGTGTACAGGGGAGCCGACCGAAGACTGATCAGGGTGGGCGCACGCTGCAGTGCTGAGTGGAGCCCAACACTGGACATGATATTCCTGCATGACCACCCCTATGGTATGTACATTCTCTATGGAATAAATCAAATTGCAGGAAGCTTAACCACTTGCCTACCGGGCACTTACACCCTCTTCCTGCCCAGGCCAGTTTTCAGCTTTCAGCGCTGTTTCACTTTGAATGACAATTACGCGGTCATGCTGCACTGCACCCAAACACATTTTTTTATCATTTTATTCACACAAATAGAGCTTTCTTCTGCTGGTATGTAATCACTGCTGTTTTTTTTTTTTTTTTTACAAAAAAATAGAAAAAGACCAAAAATTTTGAAAAGAAAATGTTTTTTTTTACTTTTTTTCTGTCAGAAAATTTTGTAACTAAGTAATTTTTCACCTTCACTGATGTGCGCTGATGAGGCAGCACTGATGGGCACTGATAGGCTGAACTGGTGGGCACTGATGAGGTGGCACTTATGGGCACTGATGAGGAGGCAGTAATATGCCGCACTTATGGGCACTGATAAGCGGCACTGATGGGAACTGTTAGGTGGCACTGGTGGGCACTGATAGGCAGTACTGATAGGCATTGATCGACAGCAGTGATGGGCACTGATGGCCAGCACTGATAGGCGGCACTGATTGCCAGCACTGACTGGCATCCCTAAAGGGCACTGATTGGTGGCACTTGTAGGCAATGATTTCTGGAAGTGGTGGGCATTGATGAGGTGGCACTTATGGGCCCTGATGGGGTAGCACTGATGAGCACTGATAGGTGGCACTGACGGGAACTGTTAGGTGGCACTGATGGGCACTAATAGGCGGTGGGCACTGATAGGCGGCACTGGTGGGCACTGATAGGCGGCATGGATAGGCGGTACTGATGGGCATTGAAGGGCATTGATCGACAGCAGTGATGGACACTGATGGGCAGCACTAATAGGGGCACTAATTGCCAGCACTGACTGGCATCCCTAATGGGCACTGATTGGTGGCACTTGTGGGCACTGATTGCTGCTACTGGTGGGCACTGTATGTTGACACTGTTTTACTATACTGTAATCAGGGCACTGATGAGTCTGTCAGTGTGAGGTGAGGAGAGCCGATTACCGGCACTTCCTTGTTGACATGTGACCGTCTGTGATTGGACACAGCCGATCTTCATCAATTTAGGCCAATATGTATTCTGCTACATATTTTTGATAAAAAAAAATCCCAATAAGCGTAGATTGATTACTTTGCGCAAAAGTTATGGCTTCTACAAAATATGGGAAATTTTTATTTATTTATTTAATTTTTTACTAGTAATGGCGGTGATCACCGATTTATAGCAGGACTGCGACATTGCGGCAGACAAATTAGACACCTAGCTGACACTTTTTGGGGACCAGTGACACCAATACAGTGATCAGTGCTAAAAAAATATGCACTGTCACTGTACTGATGACACCGGCAGGGAAGGGGTTAACATCAGGGGCGATCAAAGGGTTAAATGTGTTCCCTGGGAGTTATAACTAACTGTGGGGGATGTGCTTTGACTGGGGGAATGTAAAAATCTGTGTTCCTGCTAGGCAGGAACACAGGATCAGTACATTCCCCTCTCACAGAACGGTGGTCTGCTTTGTTTACATGCCTTTCTCCTGAGCGACCGGCGGGTCCTGGCTGATCGGCTCCCGCTGTGTTCGGACACAGTGGGAGTGGGTCACCGGCAGTGCGCCCCCAGACCCGGAAGTATCAGATCACATGCCAGGTATGTGATCTGGCGCAGAGTGGCCATCCTGCTGCAGTAAATCTTAAAAAAGAAAGGAAGTAGTAAAGAAAGGAAGAGGAAAGTAAATGAAGAGAAAGGGAACAGGAAGGTAAGTGGACAAGGAAAGGAAAGGAAGAGGAAAGGAAAAGAAGGAAAGCTAAAAGGAAAGGAAAGGAAAGCGATAAGGCAAAGAAAAGGAAAAGAAAAGGAAAGGTAAAAGGAACGGAAGTGGAAAGGAAAATTAAAAGAAGAGGAAAGGAAAATTAAAGGAAAGGAAAGGAAAAGGAAGGTAGGCAGAAAAGGAAAGGAAAGTGGAAAGGGAAAGGAAAATAAAAGGAAAGGAAAGAAGGAAGGAAAGAAAAATTAAAGGAAGGGAAAGGAAAGGAAGACAAAAGGAAAGGAAGAGGAAAGGAAATAAAATGTGAAAGAAAATTAAGAGGAAAGGAAATAAAGCGGTAAGGGAAAGGAGAATAAAAGGAAAGGAAAGAAGGAAGGAAGAGGAAAGAAAAATTAAAGGAAGGGAAAGGAAAGGAAGACAAAAGGAAGGAAGAGGAAAGGAAAGAAAATGTGAAAGAAAATGAAGAGGAAAGGAAAAAATGTGAAAGAAAATTAAGAGGAAAGGAAAAGGAAATAAAGCGGAAAGGGTAAGGAAAATAAAAGGAAAGGAAAGAAGGAAGGAAGAGGAAAGAAAAATTTAAGGAAGGGAAAGGAAGACAAAAGGAAAAAGAAGAGGAAAGAAAATTAAATGTGAAAGAAAATGAAGAGGAAAGGAAATAAAATGTGAAAGAAAATGAAGAGGAAAGGAAAAGGAAATACAGCGGAAAAGGAAAGGAAAGGTAAATAAAAGGAAAGGAAGAAGAAAGGGGAGAAAGAAAAAAGGAAATTAAATGTAAAATGAAAGGGAAATGTAAAGACGAGGAAGGAAAGGAAATGTGAAAGTAAATGAAGAGGAGAAAGGAAATGAAAATGAACTGAAATTAAAGGAAAGGAAGAGGAAATGAACATGAAAAAAGAGGAAAGGAATAGAAAGGAGGTGGAAAGGAAAATTAAAGGAAAGGAAGAGGGAAGGAAAGGAAAAACAAAGGAAAGCTGAAAGGAGAGGAAAGGGAACAGAAAAGAAAGAAAACGATATTGCCAACATCTTTTTTCTTTTCCCAAGTCGTGCTTTCTGCCAGCCGTGCGGTGTAGAGATCGGCCTCCAGAGGGCGCACGGTGCACACATAACACGGACGAAAAAATTGCACAATTGTTGCCGTCAACAGCACGGCTCCAACACGCATGCCTGGCAGCGCCGGCTTAGAGCGCATGTGCGGGGAACCCTCCCTCCATTGACGTCGCGCATGCGCGGCCTATGTTGTCAGGAGTGACGTGTCCCGGTGACAGGCTGGCAGGAAGTGGCCGAGTTGTCTGTAGCCGGGGTCGGAGATGCTGAAGAAGTTCGATAAGAAGGACGAAGAGTCCGGTGAGAGCTCTGGGGGGAGGGCTGGCCCAGAACATTGCTGGCTGTGGCCCTAGGAGGGGGATGTGTGTCAGGGGTCAGTGTCTGAGTCCTGGGTGGGGGCAGGGGTGAAGTGTGCCAGGCCTGGGCACAGGTGGCATGGATCTCTGCTCTCCAGGGGGACATGGAGGGTGATATGTGTCCTAGGAGGGGGTGTGACTATTTCCAGGGACATCACACCATCTCTGGGCCATTGGCTGGGTGTGGGACTACAACTCCCAGCATGCCTTGGGTGATCTCTATTTATAGATGGTATATTTATGGCACTTCCTGGTAGCTCTGTATTATGGATCGGTGTAAAGCCCATATTGAAGTTTTCCTTTAAATCCGATAAATCTATTCAACACAGCATCTGTTCTGTGTCTTACAGGTGATTTCCTAAAGCAGCCACAGTCTGAGTAGAAAAGCCGGTCCCCTGCCAGCATGCTGCAGGGAAGGACCCTTTCCTTGTGTGTGTGTGTGGAAGCAGTGGTCTCTCTGCAGAGGCCCGACAGCCCTAAGGGCTCGTTTACAAGTGTGTTGCACTTTGAAGAGTGATCTGTGGTGGGATCGCTTTTCAGAGGGCGAAGAGGTGCCTGTTGGAACCCTTTAAAAAAATGGGAACCGTGAATGCGTGTGTTGCAGTGGGTTATGTCTCTTGGGGCGGCACTGCCTGCTGAATGCAGCGTAAAGTGGTTGTAAACCTCGGATATGAAATGTGAACAAAGCATTTCCCTCTATAGCAGGGATATGCAATTAGAGGACCTCCAGCTCTTGCAAAACTACAACTCCCATCATGCCTCTGGGTGTCATGCTTGTGGCTGTCAGAGTCTTGCTATGCCTCATGGGACTTGTAGTTCTGCAACAGCTGGAGGTCCGCTAATTGCATATCCCTGCTCTATAGCGTGTGCTTGTCTCAATATGGAGCACTAAGTGTCATTTCTGTCTGCTACTTCATTCCTCTGCTGTCAGCAGGAGTCACTTCTGACAAGTTTTCCTGACACCAAGACATAAAAATGAAAAATGGTGATGGGGAAGGTGCTCCAGCACACAATCCGTGATTGACAGCCTCAGCTTCTGTGTGCCCCTTCCCTCCAATCAGCACTCAGAGCTCTCTTCACTGAGCTCTGCAGAGTGTAACCTCAGCTCTCCCTCACCTTTTTTCTGCTTGCTCAGACAAGCTTTATACATCGGCTCTTTTGAATGGAGGTGGAGAGGCTGCAGATAAACAAGTACAACGTATGTAGGAGATGTATTTAATCTCTGTGTATATAGTTAGTAAGGTTGTATAAAGACACCAGTCCACCCTGAGTGAGCATGGGTGCGTGTCTACAATTATCCCTATTTATTTAAGGTAACCATATAGCGCTGTCAATTTATGCAGCGCTCCACACATACATCACACACTCACATTGGTCCTTACCCTCAAGGAGCCCACAATCCAAGGTCCCCAACTCACATTCATATACTAGGGCCAATTAACCTACCAGCATGTCTTTGGTGTGTGGGAGGAAACCCACGCAGGTACAGGGAGAACATTCAAACTCCAGGCAGGTAGTGCCGTGGTTGGGATTCAAACCAGTGACCCTTCTTACTGCTGGGCGAGAGTGCTACCCACTACACCACTGTGTATATGGAAAAAGACTTTACACCACTTTAAGACCCCATTCACATCTATGTGAATGATGCATACTAGCCCATTGTGCTTTTAATTTGCAGGCCTTGCCATGGGGATTTACTTCCTCTTTAATGAAAGTTCGAGACAAACTGCCAAATAGTGATCTGTATAATGTGAGTGAAGTTTAGATTTTCTGGTCAGTTCCGCTCACACATGCTGGCCATGCTGCTGCGATACGGGGTGACCCCTGGATTGCTGCTCTATGGAATTCTGACTTGTGTACACACGAACAGACTTTCTGGCAGACTAGGTCTGACGGACTTTCAAAATGAACGATCTCCACCGTCCGTTCGTTTTGAACGTGACTCCAGGGACGACGGAACTAGAAAGGGAAGTCAATTTTGCAGCTTTCATCTGCAAGATTGACACCTTAAGAGCCCCGTCGCCTGGTATGGATTTTAAGGGGTACCCCCTACGCCGAAAAAACGGCGTGGGGTCTCCCCCCAAAATTCATACTAGACCCTTATCCAAGCACCGGCCGGTCAGGAAAGGGGGTGGGGACGAACCCGCCCCCCCCCCTGAACCATACCAGGCCGCACGCCTCAACATGGGGGGGTGCTTTGAGGAAGGCGGGCGCCCTGCAGCCCCCCCACTGCAAAGCACCTTGTCCCCATGTTGATGAGGACAAGGGCCTCTTCCTGACAACCCTGGCCGTTGGTTGTCGGGGTCTGTGGGCGGGGGGCTTATCAGAATCCGGGATATCTTAAAAATTTACATATACTCCCTTTCCCATCTTCACGCAGCTTATATTTTGTGGTCCGCAAGTCCAGAAAAATATGAGGAGATGTCTGTGTATTGGAGAGGTGTACTGAATATGTTTGTTTGTTGTTTTGCCCTGACATGCACTTTAAATTTGTTTCCATTGTGATTTCAGGTGGCGGCTCCAATCCTTTCCAGCACCTTGAAAAGAGCGCAGTCCTCCAGGAGGTAAGCTTTACATGCACAAGACAATTGTTTTCTCTAAAGCCCCTTCCACACTGGGGCATCAGTGGTAAAGCGCCGCTAGCGGCGCTTTACCTTAGTTTTCGGCTGAAAAGGGGTTAAATCTGCCTGAAAAAACGCAGCGGCGCTTTGTCAGCGGTATGGCGGCGCTGCCCCATTGTTTTCAATGGGCAGGAGCGGGGTATTCACCGCTCCTACAGCGCTGCAAAGAAGCTGCTGGCAGGACTTTTTGTGACGCCCGGCCAGCGCACCGCTCCAGTGTGAAAGCACTCGGGCTTTCACAATGGGTTTGCAGCTGAGGCTTTTTCAGGCACTATTTTTAGCGCTTTAGCGTCTGAAAAAACAGCAACAGTGTGAAAGGGGTCTAAAGCAAGCCATCAATGATGCAATTTCCATTCCTGCAACCACGGCTTTTATTGGCTGGGAACCAGTGATCGGCTTTTGCTGGAGCTAGTGGGCTGGCACGCATACCCCCTTCCCGAAATTGTGTGTGTATCGTATTTATCGGCGTATAACGCACCTTAACTTTAAGAGGGAAGTTTCAGGAAAAAAACTTTCCACAGACCCTTGAGCCCCCTGCATGGTACACAGAGCCCCTGACACACAGACCCCCTGCATGGTACACACTGAGCCCCCTTGCATCACAGACTGAGCCCCCTTGCATCACAGACTGAGCCCCCTTGCATCACACACTGAACCCCCACATGGTACCTTTCATTATAAAGCCCCCCTCCTCCTCTGCACTCCCAGGAGACCACCAAGTCTCCTGGGACTGCATTGCTAGCATGCTCTGGATCGGAGCTATTGAATACCTGCATTGCCATCGCTGCTGACCCCTTCTCGTGCGCCGCTCCTCCTGTGTCACCTGTGGATCTTTTGAACACCTCCATTGGCACTGTGGACCCGGTCATGTGACATATCTCTGCTCTGAATCATTGACAATCACATGACTGCTCTCCTGCTCCAAACACAAGCTACACTTGAGGAAGGGGGCGGAGCGGGAAGGGGAGAGCGGTGTTGGTGGAGGGGTTTGAATTGCCATACAATGGCATGGGGGAGCGGTGTGTGGGAAGCGGCCGGCAGTAATGTTATCTGGAGCTGTCCCACGGCGAAGAGAGGCGAACGGACTGCACGATCCCCAAACCCCCCCCCCCCCCCCGTTGGTGAGTAAAACAGATATCGGCATAAAACACACGCACAGTTTACCCTCTGTTTTCAGGGTAAAAAAGTGCCTGTTATACATCGATAAATACGGTATATATAATATATTTATTTAATATATTATAAAATATGTGATTCTGCACAGCGGACCTGTACTGTAGCAGTAGAACTACTGTGATGATCCGTTGAGATTTTATTATCTGCATTCGATGCCCAGTGCAGGGGGTTTGTAGTCCCCTCCTCACTTCTATTGCACTTTGTTTGTTTCTTAGGCTCGTTTGTTTAACGAGACTCCAATCAACCCCCGAAAATGTGCTCACATTCTGACCAAGATACTCTACCTGATAAACCAGGTAAGAAAAACTTCTTAATTTTTCAGTCCAATTAGGTTTGGAGTAAGCTGGGATTATGGATCCAGATTTTAATTATTATTTTTTTATTTATTTTTTATCCTTCCTCTGTAGGGTGAGCACATGGGTGCTACAGAAGCAACAGAAGCCTTCTTCGCTATGACCAAGCTGTTCCAGTCTAATGATGTAAGTGTCACCCCCTACACTAGGCACCTTCTCGGGTGATTCCAAATAAATTGTTAAGTGGTTAAGGCCTGGTTCACATTAAAGGTTAATTAAAAAAAAAAAATGTCATACCTACCTGCTCTGTGTAAGGCCCCTTACACACTGGGGCAGTGCAGCCGTCGGCGGTAATGCGTCGCTATTTTTAGCGGCGCTTTACGGTAGTTTTAGCGGCGGTCTGCGACTGCTAGCGGGGTGGTTTTTTTTGCCCCCACTAGTGGCTGAAAAAGGGTTAAAACCGCCCGCAAAGCGCCGCTGCAGCATATATAGCCCGCCTGTTCCATTGATTTCAATGGGTAGGAGCGGTGAACACACCGCTCCAAAGATGCGGCTAGCAGGACTTTTTTTTTTAACGTCCTGTTAGCACACCACTCCAGTGTGAAAGCGCCCGTTTTTTTCAGTGCTGTAGCGCCTGAAAACCGCCCAGTGTGAAAGGGGCCTAATGGTTTTGCACAGAGCAGCCCCAAGCCTCCTTCTTTTTTTTTTTTTTTTTTTTCCTGGGGACACTGGTGCATGCTCACTCCCAAGCCCTGCTCTATGCATCCATAAGAAACGCAAAGCTGTAGCTCAGAACCACCCCCCCACTCTCTCCTCATTGGCTCACTGGCAGTGATTGACAGTAGCAGGAGCCAATGGGTCCCGCTGCTGTCCTAGTCAATGGGGAATGAGAGGGCTGGGAGAAGCTCAGCTCTGGGGTACATGGCTGGTTCGAGAGGGAACTTAGGCAAGTATTAGGGGGCGCTGTGGGGGGCCGCTGCACACAGAAGGTGTTTTTTTTTGTTTTTTGTTTTTGTTTTTTTACCTTCATGCATGAAGGAAAAACCTGAGCCTTAAAAGTTTGGGATAAGTTTATAGTTTAGGAAAAATGAAGGGTGCCTTGATGACCTGTTTATTAATTAACCTCCATGTCTTGTGTGTGTTTTTTTATTTTATTTATTTATTCATTTTTTTTCTTCAGCCCACGCTGCGCAGGATGTGCTACCTCACCATAAAGGAGATGGCCACCATTTCTGAGGATGTTATCATTGTCACCAGTAGGTGAGTCATCTGTTAAGTGTTTTAATACAAGGTCACTTTAGGGCTTACATTAAAGCAAATGAATGAATGAATCATGTATGAATGACTGAACAGTACAATGCAGCTACTTATCCCAGCATGTCCATCTAAATAATTTAACCACTTTACCGCCAAAAGATTTTACCCCCTTCGTGACCAGGCCATTTTTTGCTAATCGGCACTATGCTACGTTTGCTTAGTCATGCAACGCTTTACTCAAACACAATTTTATATCATTTTTTTTTTTCACACAAATAGAGATTTATTTTGGTGGTATTTGATTAGCACAATTTATTTTATTTTTTTTCAATACAAAAGAAGAAAAGGTGGAAAATTTAGAAGAAAAAGAAAAAAAAAACAATATTTTGTACTTTTCTGCTATGAAACATATCCAATAAAAAAAAAAAAAAGATCTGATTTATTCAATAATTTTGGCCAAAACAAATTCTGCTACATTGGTTTTTGTTAAAAAAACAAAAAACAATAAATGTATATTGATTGGCTTGTGTGAAAGTTATAGCGGCTACAAACTATAAAATATATATATCCCAGCCAGTACCGTGACAGTGTATAGTTTTTGGCGCTGATCACTGTATTAGTGTCAGATTGACCGCCGCAGTACTATTATAAGTCTCTGATCACCACCATTAGTAGTATAAAAAAAATTCCAGTGTACACACACACACACACACACACACCTCTGTATCTAATACATACACACACTGGAATTTTTTTATTTACTTTTTATACTACTAATGGTGGTGATCAGCGACTTATAATAGTACTGCGGTGGTCAATCTGACACTAACTAACTGCCACTGACATCGCCAGTGACACTAATACAGTGATCAGTGCTAAAGCTATACACTGTCACGGTCCTGGCTGACAAAGAGTTAACATCTAGGGCAATTAAGTGGTTAAAAGTGTTCCTAACTATGTGTAGTGTGCTGCTTTTACTAATTGATCTCTAAAGCCTCGTACACACGATCAGATTTTCGGATGAACGTTCGTTAGTTTTTTTGAGGCATGCTTGACTTATGGCAAAAGTAAAGAGGTTACTAACCATACAAAAATTCTCGTATGATAGAATACAACTTCAGAAGTGACGTAATGCGTTGACTAGTTTTGCATGTATTCTTTCGTTTCTGAGCATGCCTAGTCTTTCTCTTACAAAACTTTTTTTTGTATGAAAACCGAACGAATTAAACGAAAATCGGATGTTGAGTTCACGTTAGACAAAAATGTTATAGTCTGCACATCCAGCTTTTGTCTGATGAGAAAGAAGGAATCAGCAGTCGAAAGCACCGTACTAACGATCCGAAAACCCGCAGATCGTTTGGACGAAATTTTACTTTCCGATTTTTTTTTTGTGTACGGGCCTTTCGTTTCGCTGGGAGGAGAAACACAGAGATTGTTCCCTATGTACAGAGCTCTGTGTTGAATTTCAACACGGAGCTCTAGGTTGCGATTGCACACAGCCAATCAGCATGTCCTGGCCGTGAATCATTGGGCGGGACTTGCTGATAGGCTCCAGCCATGTACAATCACAGGGCCAGTTGGTATTGTCCAGAGAGCGGGCCAGGGGTCCTGCATCCTCATAGGTCAAATAGGGAGAATGAAAACTCCTACAGGCTTTAACCGGACACTGATAGAAGTCACAAGACTGCTATATACTGCTGATGAGAGAAAAGGTATTTAGCCGTTTATATTTACTAAAATAATTGCATTTCCATGTACTGTGGGAGACCAGATATAGTGAATGCAGGTTCCTGGGTTTAGTAACGCATTACAGATGCATATAAACGTATAGAACTGAGTGTTCAGCAGATAAATATCTGAAAATATAAGTGACTTTTTAACCACTTGCCGCCCGCCCTATAGCAGAATGACGGCGGCAAAGCGGTTTAAAAATCCTGACTGGGCGTCATATGACATCCTCAGGATTTTGAGCCACTGGGCGCGCATCGCGGCGATTGTTGTTGCTGTGTGTCAGTCTGACACCCCGCAACTACGATCTCGGTAAAGAGTCTGATCACGGTGTAAATAGGAAGAGCCATTGATCAGCTTTTCCTCATTCGCGTCTGACAGGTGTGAGTAGAGGAGAGCCAATCGGCTGCTCCTCTGACAGGGAGGGGTCTGTGCTGATCGATTATCGATTCCACCCCCCCCCCCTTGAGGATGCCCACACTGGACCACCAGGAATGCCACACTAGACCACCAGGGATGCCAGTCAGTGCCCACAATGGATGCCAATCAGTGCCCACAATGAGCATCGCTGATTGCCATGCATTATTGTTTGGCACTGATTGGTATCCATCAGTAAATAAATATAATACAATACAATACAGTGCCGCCTATCAGTGCCCATCCGTGCCGCCTATCAGTGCCCACCCATGCTCATCTGTGCCGCCTATCAGTGCCCATCCGTGTCACCCATCAGTGCCACCTATCAGTGCCGCATATCAGTCCCCATCAATGCCACCTCATCGGTGCCCATCAGTGCCGCCTTATCAGTGCCCGTCAGTGCAGCCCCATCAGTGAAGGAGAAAACTTACTTATTTACAAAGTTTTGAAACTGAAACAAAAACATTTTTTTTTTCAAAATTTTCGGTATTTTTTTATTTGTAGTGCAAAAAATAAAAACCGTAGAGGTGATCAAATACCACCAAAAGAAAGCTCTATTTGTGAGAAAAAAATGCTAAAAATTTCATTTGGGTACAGTGTAGCATGACCGCGCAATCGTCATTCAAAGTGCAACAGCGCTGAAAGCTGAAAATTGGTCTGGGCAGGAAGGTGTTTAAGTGCCCCCCGGGAATTGAGGTGGTTAAAACTGTTACTTTGATGGTTATTGGTGATTTTCTTTTCTTATTTTCTTCACAGTTTAACCAAAGACATGACAGGGAAAGACGACAGTTACCGAGGTCCGGCCGTAAGAGCGCTGTGTAAGATCACAGATGTACGTTGTTTGATTTTGCAGCTTTATTGTCCTTTTCTGATGAACAATAGGAATTGGTGATGTGTTCTAATGTAATGTCTGTGTTTGTATAGAGCACCATGCTGCAGGCCATCGAGCGATACATGAAACAGGCCATTGTGGACAAGGTGCCCAGCGTATCCAGCTCCGCCCTGGTCTCCTCTCTGGTAAATGTCTTTTATTTTATGGTGGAAATGCAATATTTCAGCTCAGAATTTAAAGTATGAATGGAGGCCAGATTAAAGCTGAACTCAAGCCTTACCTTCAGTCTTGTACAGTTGTACTGTCCTCTACTGAAATCACTTACTCTGATTTGACTGCACACTGTGAGCTTCTCACAATGTTCATTAGAAGCTGCAGTAAGTCAGATAGAGCTCCGCCTTGTTTCCTGGCTGGAGGAAATTCAGCATCATCTAGCTCTTTCCTCCCCAGCCTGACTGTCTCTAGTTTGCCCTGTACATTCATTGGATTTCAGTTCTCTGAACCTTGAAGACTCGGCATCGCATGTAAGTGGTCTGCATGCCAATGAAGGCTGCCTGGGAACGTCCACTCCCTCAGATTTACATCCACCCATCAAGGCATTCAATTTTTACATAATTCCTCCCAAGATGCCAGCCCACCGCTCAACATCAGGGCTGAGGGCTCTTGAGAGAAGTACTGAGGCGGGGCGCTATTGTGTTCCAAGAAAGCATCCTGCCAGACCCGCCAAGCAGCCACGATCTGCCCGCATTTCATAGAGAAGCACAGAGACCTAGTGATGACATCACTGAATCTAAAGGCATGAAATGAAAGCAGAAACTTTTTATTTAAGTCATTAGAATGTTGATGAGTGGGGGGAAGGGGTGACCAGGATAATTAAAATATAAACAGAAGAAACTTCAGCTTTAAAGTGTTTAATTCACCTAGCACTAGAAAATCCGTAAAGGTGATCTAACACCGGACCCCCTCCCCACCCCCCTCAGTCCCCGCTGTACTTGCCTCATGTGATCCCAAGCTGTCAAGGCTCCCACAACCTGCTCTACCGGTCCAGGGATTTGAAATCCCCTGCTGTTTTCCCTCCTCTCCAGCCAGCGCTGCCGGTACAGACCAGACCAGATTCTAATTGGCCAGCATAGACGCATGGGTGGTGCTGACCAGTGGAGGAGGGCATCTGGTGTTGGGTCACCTTTTACAGAATTTCTGTAAAGGTGTACGCGAACACTTTAAACGTTGCACTACCTCATTAAAGTGTTACTAAACCCAGGACTGGTATCTGGTCTCCTACAGTACGCAGAACATAGAAATACAATTATTTTAGTAAATATAAACTGCTAAATACCTTTTCTCATCAGCAGTATATAGCAGTCTTATGACTTCTATCAGTGTCTGGTTAAATCTTGTAGAATGAGTTTTCATTCTCCTCTGACTGTCCTATGTGGCTGCAGGACCCCAGACCCTCTGTCTGGACGGTGTTGATTGGCCCTGTGCTGATCACATGCATCCTCCCAATAAAAAATAAATAAAAAATAAATAAATAAAAACCTCTAGCAATGCACACTAAACTGAGCATGTGCAGAGTCCCTTCTAGGGCTCTGTCTTATTAGGTGATGGATTTGGGACAGTAAAAGAAGGGGAGAAGACAGGATCAAACAGCATTTTTACACAATGCAGAGTAACCCCTTAGGTTTCACAGTGAATATAACAAGCACGCTTTACTGCATATACAGAATGATTTTACTGCTGTGGGTTTAGTAACACTTTAAGTTATTAGGTGATTTGTGAAGGGGAAGAGAGCCTGCACAGTGTCAGCAGATCTTGCATTCTACTGCAAGGCTCACTTTAAGTACCATATTTATCGGCATATAACACTCACTTTTTCCCTCTTAAAATAGAGGGGGAATCGAGTGTGCGTGTCATACGCCAATATTAGGCTGCCACAGAGGGGACGAGCGCTTTCGAAATAGAGCCGGATCTCCTGTGTGCTCGGCTCGCAGTCACGCTCAGTCCCGCCCCCTGGACATCTCCTAGCATTGACGTCCCGGCATTGGACCGGCATTATGTCCATCATAGGATCCGGGACAAGAGGCGGCACTGGGTGTGACGTCGAGCAGAGTACACAGGAGATCCGATGTTCTGCCATATAGTGTTGGACATCATATAGTGTCCGCCCCATACTGCGCATGCTCAGTATGGAGCAGACGAAGCTTTGGAAAATCTCCGAAGCTGAACGGCGCCTGCGCCGTGAGTGGAGGTGGTAGCCCCACCATCCAAGCGGACATAGGGTTGTAAATATTAGAGAGCCCCTCGCGGGCGAGCTTCGCTCGCCGCGCTTCGGGCTCGGCCTCGCTGCGCTTGACTCTTTTATATTCCTACTCTATGTCCACTTGGATGGTGGGGCTAGAACCTGGACTCACGGCGCAGGCACCGTTCATCCTCGGCAATTTTCGGAATCTGTGTTGCTGTGTACTGCGCATGCGCAGTACACAGCGGACACTTTTGGTTGGAGGACCTTGTATGATAGGACACCGGCTCTATTTCGGCAGAGCTCGTCCCCTCCTTCCCCTCAGTGGCAGCCTATATTTCAGCAAGGCTGCAGGTTGGGCACTAATCAGGCTGCATTGATGCTCACTGACCGTTATTTTGCTTCAAAGTGTTTTTTTTTTTTTTCCTGAACCTTCCCTCTTAAATTAGGGTGCGTGTTATATGTCGGTGCATGCTATACGCCGATAAATATGGTAATTCAGTAAGAAGTGTGTTATGCAAAGTGACCAATCAGAATTTTGTCGTTTTATTTTGGCATTGCACTGGAGAAAAGGCATGATTGATGACGGGTATCCTCATCAGACATGAGGCACAAATGGGGGGGGGGTAATTATTACATGGTAAAATCTAATTCATAGTACATTTCTCATTCTCCTCTGTCCTGTAGCACCTGTTGAAGACCAGTTTTGATGTCGTAAAACGCTGGGTTAATGAGGCCCAAGAGGCTGCATCCAGTGATAACATGATGGTGCAGGTGAGTGATGCCTGTGACATTTTGTAGCTTTTCTTTCCAGCTTGTTTCTTGTGAAAATGATGACAAGTGCTCTTTTTCTTCCTTCAGTATCACGCTCTTGGATTGCTATACCACGTACGTAAAAACGACCGCCTGTCTGTTAACAAGATGCTGAGTAAGTTCATGCGTCACGGGCTGAAGTCGCCTTTCGCTTACTGCATGATGATCCGGGTGGCCAGCAAGCTGTTAGAAGAGGAGGATGGAAAGTAAGAGGCTCGGCCATGCGTCGCTTAAATGTTCTTTGGGAAAGATTTGTGAGTGAGTTGGTATCTTTTCTCTTTCAGCCGGGACAGTCCTTTGTTTGATTTCATCGAGAGCTGCCTGAGAAACAAACATGAAATGGTGGTTTACGAAGCTGCCTCCGCCATCGTCAACCTTCCCTCCTGCACCGCTAAGGAGCTGGCACCCGCCGTGTCTGGTTAGTGACCTCTGTCAGGTTCTATTTTTTTAACAAAATTGCAAACCTAATATGGATAGCATGTTGGGTTAGTGTTTAGAACGAAAGCTTTGCAGCACTGGAGACCTAAGTTTAGTTTCGCCCAGGGTTACTGTCTGCATGAAGTTTGCAAATTCCTGACCTGGTGCTGGGTGGTGGGTTCACTTTCAGATTTAATACCCAACTCTGGACAGTATTTATTTTTTTTCAAATAGCATGGGGAAGGTTTAGAAACTCTGGCAGGTCTTTATCACTGTGATTCAGGTGAGATTTTCTTCTCTGTGGTAAAAAAAAAAAAAAGGCTCACGGAGACACTAAGGTATGCATGACAATAAAACTGCTACCCTTTTACCATATGCTCTTAAAAAACAAAAATGTAAATAAACATATATATATATATATATATATATATATATATATATATATATATATATATATATATATATATATATATATATATATATATATATATATATATATATAAATATAAATTTATACTTTTTATTTTATTTTTTTGTAATGTAATTGTATCTCACAGTTAACACAATTTATTAACTGATACTGCAGATCTCATTACAGCCAGCAGGTGTCGGTGTTTATCTGCCGAGTTCCACCCAACAGTGGAACTTCCAATCATTTGTCTCCTTCCCCCTTCCGGAGCCACATTTGGCACCTTTTCAAGGGGGAGCGGTTACCACAGGTATCCTTTTCCCACTTCCGGGAGTCCGGGCCACAGCGAATTACGCCGGCAGCTCGGCTCCCCCCTCCTCCCCCTGTCGCCAGGCCAGTAGGAGAGAGGAGTGCATGCGCAGTAGGTTTCCCGGCGTGAAGCCGTAAGGCTACACTGCCTGGTTCCCTTACCCGCAATGGCGGCCGGCAGGACCTGACAGCTGATGGAAACATCAGCTGCGGTGCCAACATCGCTGCACTCCAGGACAGGTAAGTGTCCTATTTATTAAACGTCAGCAGCTGCAGTATGTGTAGCTGCTGGCTTTTAATTTTAGCAGTGGTGGGCGGACCTCCGCTCTAAAGTATTTGTAAACCCTTACATATCTCCAGTGAACTAGTGAAGTGCCTAGCCTCAGGTGATACAAAGAGGTGAAACAAGTCCTCCTATATAAGTTATACTGGTTTCTCTACAGTCCTCTCTTCTCTACATACGTTCAGAGTCCAGAATTAAGCTTGTCTGAGCTGTCAGAAAACAGGGAGCAGAGAGCTGAAATTACACACTGCAAAGCTCAGTAAGGAAAGCTTGGGAGCTGATTGGAGGGAAGGGACATTATGTCATAACTGTCATAGTAATCCCATGGTTGGGAACCTCTTTGATTGGATCACAATCATCTGTGGGGGATGGAAGGCTGTTGGTGTACTGAAAAAAAACGAAACCTCTTTGTATTGCTTTCTCTGTCCTCATTTGAGGGAATTCCCATCTAACCCTCTAACTCTCTGTATATGGGGAGAAAAAGGTGAAAGGAAATCTCTCCAGCGGGGGCAATGACAGCAATAGAACTGGACCATACTTCTAATCCTTCCCTGCTCTATCCAAAACAGAAGAAATGTTTTTGGCTTGAGCTAGGCTTTACCCACTTCTTGACTGCACTATAGCCGAAAGATGGCTACAGTGGGGCCCTCCAGTTCTGGGAGGGCATCCATGAACATTCTCCCAGAACCACGCCCCCTGTGTGCCTGCTGGGGAGTACCTCCAGTGTGCTCTGTAATCGCTGTGTCCTTCAGAGACAGCTGATCACAGATCGGGGTAAAGGGCCAATTGCAGCGGCCCTTTACCATGTGATCAGCTGTGTCCAAACACAGCTGATCACATGAAAACAAACTTTCCGGTTACTGGCATTCCTTTCCTCACGCCATGAGGAGAGGAGAGCCGGTAGGTAACCGACACGTGTAACAGGAGACTTTTACACTGATAATCATGGCACTGGTCATCAGTGTCCAGATTATCGGTGCAAACCCAACAGTGCCAATTGGTACCTCCTCATCAGCGCCCATCGGTGATGGAGAAAAATGTCATAATAAACTAAAAAAAAATATGTTTTTTCCGTCTGTTTAGCAAAAAATAAATACCCATCGGTGATTAAAGCTCCATCTGTCTCAAAAAAATGATAAAAGTTTCATTCAACTGTCATTCAAAGTGTGACAGTGCTGAAAATTGGCCTGGTCAGGAAGGGGGTGAAAGTGCCTGGTATTGAAGTGGTTAATAAGGAAACCATTTGCCTGTAAATTTTAATACTACTGGAAACATTGGAAAAAAAAATGAGACTATGACTAGCTGCTCCTAAAAAATTGGTAGTTTTAGCCTCCATGTTTTTGATTTTGGATGCAGTGGGGAAAGTTTTTACATTTGGTTTCCTGTGTACCCAGGGAGTCCCTCAATTCCAGATGTACACTTTTTATATAACAAGTCCTAGACCAGTGATGGTGAATCTTGGCACCCCAGATGTTTTGGAAACTACATTTCCCATGATGTTCCACTATACCGCAGTATAGTGGAGTATCATGGGAATTGTAGTTACAAAACATCTGGGGTGCCAAGATTTGCCATCGCTGTCCTAGATTTTCACTCAATACTGGGACAAGCTGATGTGAGATCCTCAAATGGTAGTGGCAGGGCTTCGCTTTGGTCAGATCAGACCTTTGGCTGAACGATTAATGAAGGTGCCCCAAGGGAGGCAAAAACACCACAGTTACTTTCGGTAAATGTTATTGCTATCAGCGGCTCGATGAGCAACGTGCGGTCCAACACTTGAGCGCAAATTGGCACATTTGCACACAGCTGAGTATTTTCCAAGCGGGGGGTATAGGGATTCTTGGGAACCCTCAATGCTTTGTCTAGTTACACAGCATGCCAAGCTCTGTGTAAAGGATGTTCTATAAAAATTATTATTATACAAGATTTAAATAATGTTGTGCCAATAGTTTGCACAACAAGAGGACAGACAGTACAATACAGGAGAAATCGGAGGGCCCTGATATCTGAGTAAATGACTTGGAGGTTGCCATTTTATCAGCTAGGGTTGTTATTGGTATAATCCCTTACCGATGTTGCTGGTTGCATCATTTCATCAATTTTTCTGCTTACCTTATTTTTCTTTGTTAGTGTTACAGCTCTTCTGCAGTTCCCCCAAAGCTGCCCTTCGCTATGCCGCTGTCAGGACCCTTAACAAGGTAATCTGCTCCAGTTTGGAAAATTTTGGTTAATGGAGAGGATGCTAGGGCTAATCCAATCAGATTTCAGTGATTGTTTAGCTGTTGAGCGTTGGATAATGTTTCCAAAGATCAGGTTTGTTGCAATATTATCTTATTTTGGAAAAAATATGTGTGGCTGGATCGAGATTAAAAGATCTGTCATTTCCATTCAGCCTAGGTCCACACTAATGCATGGAAAAGACTGCATGTGATTCGTAAAGGAATTGCACCGCATTCTTGTGCACATCACATGCAATATCTGTGCGGTGCCATTTGAGCCATACATTTTGTATGGCTCAAATTGCATCACATGCACGCCAGGGCCGCCCCCCCCCCCCTTTTTTTTTTCTCTCCGCACCTGAATTTCATCACATGGGTTTTCACACCCATAAGATGTGATTCTGGCAATCGCACTGCCTTTTGCAGTCTGTTTTTAGGGTGCCGTTAATCTAACATTGACACAGCAGATTGCATGGATACAGTGCGATTGCCAATTGGTGCAATGCGGGGAAATACAGCAAATCTTGTACGTTTCCCACACTGCAACAGTGTAAACCAGGGCTGATTATATCATTTGTTTAATCTCTTGAAGAACGTCCATCCGTTGCATCCTTATATCTGTTCTGTCATATTCGGTAGGTGGCCATGAAACATCCATCAGCTGTAACGGCCTGCAACCTGGACCTGGAAAATCTGGTAACGGATTCGAACCGCAGTATCGCTACCTTGGCCATTACTACGCTGCTGAAGACCGGAAGTGAGAGCAGTATTGACCGGCTCATGAAACAAATCTCATCCTTCATGTCAGAAATCTCAGACGAGTTCAAGGTTTGCAGTTTTAATGTAATCAGTACTGTTTAGGCTTTGATTTCAGCATTTACCACAAATACCTGTTGCTTAACCATTTCCCGACCACTGCACATATACGGCTTCCTCCTGAGTGGATGTTCAGGAACGTCCCTAAGAAGGAGCAGGATCGCAGACACACTCGATCCAGATGCTCTCGTGTCACCCGGGCACAAAGTATCTCAGATAGGCAGAGGGACTCTGTGATTGGCCCTCCTGATCACATGATGATGGTGGTGTCCAATCACACATTTCTTTTAAAGCAGAAAGTAGAAAAACTTTTTTTTTTTTTTTTTTACTTTTCGCTCTTTTTTTCGCTTTTCGCAAAAAATAAAAAAACAAGTGGTGAATAAATACCACCAAAAACAGCTCTATTAGTGTGAACAAAATGATAAAAAATTCAATTGGGTACAGTGTTGCATGACCGCGCAATTGTCATTGAAAGTCCGAGAGCGCTGAAAGCTGAAAATTGGTCTGGGAGGCAAGGGGGTGAAAGTGCCCGGTATTGAAGTGGCCTTGGCTGAGAGGGTCTGCCCAAGGGGAGCGTTAAACCTAAAAAGGGCATTAACCAAGACAACAGTCTGGCTTTATTTTAGCACAGTGCTATGCAAATTATTATTACCCCCCCCCCCCCCCCTCCCTTTACACCCATTGGATGCAGGAACATAATTTCTCCAGCCAGAAACTTCCCTGTAATGTGACCATTAAACCAATTATAGGTCAGACTGTTTCTACAAATTATCCAGAAAACAATAAAAATTATGGAAAAAAAATGAAATTGCATGAAATATAGATTAATTTGTTTAACAAAATAGCCCGCAGGTGGCGCTCTTGTGTGAGTAAAGTCCCTGATACTTTTTTTTTTTTTTTTTTTTTTTTTTTAAGCGGTGCTCCACCCAAAAGGGAAAGTTCTGCTTTTAAGCACCCCCCCCCCCCTTTTCTATGCCACATTTGGCATGTCATTTTTTTGGGGAGGAAGCGGGTACCGCCTAGGTGATCCTACCAGACGTTTTCCTTTCCCCTTTCCTCCCTGCAATCTTCTGGGGACATATCACATGTCCCAGAAGATTGCCTGACCATTCAGGAGGCACCACTTGACTCGCGCATGCACAGTGTGCACCCGGCTGTTAATCCGCAAGCTGTCACAACCTGGTGCCCACAGTTTTAAAGCCTTGGAGAGGGAGAGAACCGAGGATTCAGGTGGCCATATCGCAGGATCATGGGACAGGTGAGTCTGTGTTTATTAAAAGCCAGCAGATATACTTTTTGTAGCTACTGACTTTTAATAAACACAACAAAGACTGGAACTCGGCTTTCTTTAATTGTATTAATTTACATTTTCAGAAGAAGCTTTTGATTGAGGCCTAACCACTTTTTCAAAAGTCCTGTTAGACCTTAGAGGAAGAGGATGGTCGATAATGGACCTTAGAAGAAGAGGGTAGACCCTCAAAACTTGTCTTGAAAATTGAAATGTTGCAAAAAAAAAAAACGACAAGAAAACATATCCAGCTTTGTTATAATAATGCACTAATATGGCTACAATCCACCTTCTGGAATGTCAAATGAATCTTTGCTGGCTCAGCTGCTCTGCCCTCCCCCCAAAACCACCTCTTGACATAACCCGTTTATGTAGCTGACAGGGCAGGAGCAAAGGGGAATACTTTAGAGTTATACTTGAATCACAGCTCTGAGTCTGCTAGGGCTGCAGACATCACATTGAAGATGATGGCGCCCAGCAGCAGTCTCTGGCCTTTTTAAGCTGTGTACACAACTGAGGCTTTTACAGGTACATAACATGCATTAAATGCATATATAACTTCTAGTAACGGTATCTCTTTTAATGTGCTTTCACTAATCAGATATTTGATGTAATGGTGAGTTTTTTCATTTGTGAACTTTTTTTTTTTTTTTTTTTTTTTCTTCCAGGTGGTTGTTGTACAGGCGATCAGCGCTCTGTGTCACAAGTATCCTCGCAAGCATGCCGTCATGATGAACTTCTTGTTCACTATGCTTCGTGAAGAGGTACGTTTATTGAAACTTGATAATCGGCAGGCCATAAATTGCACAATTGTGTCCCCCATAGTGAGCAGTGATGTATCCAGCCAAAACACTTAAAATATTATGCAATCTGAGCAGTACTTTATTTAAAGTAGGGATGCATCGCTATATTGGCTGCCAAAAATAGGGTTATCCGTCACTTTGCTGATTCATAGAAAAAAAAGTGGGGATAATGACATGCTGCGTCCCTTTGACTTCAATGCAAAATTGCGTCCCTTGGAGGGGCCATGCATAATTGTGTCCCCTGGACGTCAATGCAAAAACGCCAGCCACATTTAATACAAAAACGTAAAAAAATAAACCTGTCCATTTCGGTTTTCGGCCAAGGGCATGCAGAATTTTCAGTTTCAGCACTGGAATTTTAATTTTGGTGCACCACTAATTTTAAGAGGTTTTCCCACTTTTTGTTTTTTTGTTTTTTATTATTGTGTATCCATAAAGGGTAGATTTTCAGTTATTATTATTTTTTTTTTCTTTCCTACTGACCACCCAGGAAGTGAGGGGTCAGACAGTAATCCATGTAGTTAATGCCACCTAAAGAAATGCCCTTCTATTCTTGTAATGGTATATTCAATGTATTGACAGGGTGGGTTTGAATACAAGCGGGCCATAGTAGATTGTATCATCAGCATCATTGAGGAGAATCCAGAGAGCAAAGAGACGGGGCTCTCACATCTCTGTGAGTTCATAGAGGATTGCGAGTTCACTGTCCTGGCCACCCGCATCCTTCACCTGCTGGGACAGGAGGGACCAAGAACCGCCAACCCGTCTAAGTACATCCGGTTCATCTACAATCGGGTCATCCTTGAGAATGAGGAGGTTCGAGCAGGTGGGCTGTAACTTGTATCTTTCTGCTAATCAGTCTGATTGTACTCTGGAATTATTGTTCATGTTCTGATTATATCCAAATAGGCGCTGTCAGTGCTCTAGCCAAATTCGGTGCCCAAAACGAAGATGTGCTGCCCAGCATCTTGGTACTATTAAGAAGGTAGGTGAACTGATTGTCCTGAAAAATTGAGCCATTCTGCATCATGGCTGACCCCACTGAGGTTGGTTAACAGGCATCCCTGCTATTGGGACTGAAAAGGATAGAAAGTACACTATACTGTCCAAAGTTTAATGCCTGATGACCACACCTCGATCATTAAACCCCAATTTAAGTGATAGTTGTCAGAGGAGGAGGTGCTAGCATGGTCTGGCTGTAAGCAGGGTCACAGATGAGGCAGTACAGCCGGCCCTTAAAAGTCCCAAGCTACAAATACTGTAGCTGCTGACTTTTAATAATGACAGTTACCTGTCCAGAGATGCAGTGTGGTCCTCACCCGAGCCGTCTCTTCAGGTCCAGGTACCGGCATATGTATTCTGGGAAGTCGTCTTCCCACTGCCCATACGCAAGCCCCGCTGCACTTTGAAGAATGGGCCAGTAGCTTTCTGGGGCAGATGATGTGTCCCAGAAGGCTGCGGGAGAAGAGGAGGGGTCAAACTTGTGCTCGGATCGCTGTGGCGATCTGACCAGAAGTGGGAGCGGGTAGCTGTCAGAACCAGGTAAACCCCCCGCCCCCAAAAAAAAAAGATTTGCCAAGACCCCTTGTGGGTGAAGTTCCACTTTAATCAGAAGTCTCTTTGCCCCTGTACAGGTGTATGATGGATGATGACAATGAAGTGAGGGACCGAGCAACATTCTATCTGAACATCCTGGAACAAAGACAGAAAGCCCTCAACTCTTCTTATATCCTAAATGGTATGTATGTAAATGAGCCTGCTAGATTTCCTAATTTGTCTGCCATGGAGATCAAATTAAATAAAACCAGGTCATAATCTAAGTGATATGACAATGCTTTATTTTCAGGGTTGACCGTGTCCATCCCTGGGCTGGAACGGGCATTGCAACAGTACACCCTGGAGCCTTCAGAGAAGCCATTTGACCTCAAGTCTGTGCCACTGGCCACAGCACCAATGACGGAGCAGCGAACAGGTACAGTGTCCATATGCATGTATAAAATATTTCCTAGTACTAAGATATTCAACACATTTGTGTCATAAAACAGTCTAGCAAAACACCGGTGGATTAATTGGTTTCTGACCACATTAGTCCTGAGCCGTGTGTGTCTAACCACTACAAAATTATAAATTCCTTTTTAACTTTGGGGCAGGGAGTATAGTGCATTATTTAGTGTTCTCTGTAAAGTGCAGGTTAAAATGGTTCTAAAGCCTAAACATTTTTTTACCTTCATGCATTCCTTGCATTAAATTGTTACTAAACCCAAAAGCCTGCATTCACTATATCTGGTCTCCCGCAGTACACGTAAGTACAGAACATGGAAATGCAATTATTTTAGTAAATATAAACTGCTAAATACCCTTTTTCTCATCAGCAGTATATAGCAGTCTTGTGACTTCTGTCAGTGTCTGGTTAAAGCTTGTAGGAGGAGTTTTCATTCTCCTCTGACTGTCCTATGAGGCTGCATGACCCCCTGACCCTCTGTCTGGACAGTGCTGATTGGCCCTGTGCTGAACACTTGCACCCTCCCCCCCCCCCCCCCCCCCCAAAAAAAAAGAAAAGAAAAACTCTATACTCTTTCTACGCATAACTGATTTTAGTAGATCAATCCCATTAATGCAAATGTTGCAAGATGATAAATCCAGCCTCTGACTATGTTGTGGCACCTTCTAGTTTCTGCACACATCAGTTACTTTTTAAACTCCCAAAGTTTTGTAGACTCTAACCTGAGATTGGATTGTTGTTCCAGCTTTTTGTCTGTATTTTGGTCTGAACGTGGAACGTTACCCCTACCAACTTGATAAAAAAATGTTTTTTAGCCAGGAGCATACATTCCATATTAATAATTATGCTACCAAAATGAGTGTTCCTCCAGCATTGTTTTGCATGCTGGAGGCTGCCATTTTGCTGAAGCCCAGACCACCATCGGTAAATCATAAAGTGGAACTAAACCCATCCATTTAACGGTTTAAAAAAAACCAAAAAAAACAGTTGCATTCCTGGCATGCCAGGATTGATAACTGTCACATTTGCTTGCATCTTCAACCAAATTGCCAACCCATCAAGTGGCTGGTGTAGGATGTGTCCCAAAAGCCACAGATCAGTGCAAACCCATTAGTGGTGAAATGAATGGCAGTCTCAGCCTGGACTCCCATCAGGCCATGTCCCCAATTCGTTTCGCTCTGCCCCTCAGAGCTTAATCATGGGGATCCCCATGATTAAGCTTCACGGGGAGGAGTGAAATGCATTGGGGCGTGGCCTAGTGGGAGTCCAGTTTGAGACAGCCCATTCACTTCACCAAGGGGTTTGCATTGATTTGAGGATTTCGGGACACGTCCCTCTTCACATTATTTGGAGATGAGACGAACAAGCTCCTTCCCTGGCTAGCACTCATAATGGTGTGCAGAAGATTATCATCCCTTACAGCCTGAGACGCACACATCTCTCTCTTTTGGTTCACATCAAATGGCTGATGTCATAACTGATCACATATGCAGCACCATGGCAGTTGCAGATCAAACAGAAGCAGCTTCCTTGGCTGTAAAGGTTAAGAGGGTTTAATTCCACTTTAAGGCTGTCAGCAGGTTGGCTTCTACTAACTCTGCAGTGCCTAAAAATAGAGAGCAACTGAGCATGTGCAGAGCAGGGTGAGACATTGTATTACTGGACTTTACACAGTATAGAACAGCCTTTCTCAACCTTTCCAACACAGAGGAACCCTTTAAATAGTTCACCCGTCTCAAGGAACCCCTGCTAAAAATTAGAAATCTACAACTCGTGATACATTAGTGTGATGGTCAGTGGGAAGAATGGTCCTTACACTTGTGGTCATTGGGAAGAATTACCTCCTTACAGATGGCTAAAAAGATCAATGGTGTCGGTGGGAACTTATCTAAGTGGCAGAAATTGCCCAATGCTGGAGGAAGCCCTAGCAACCTCTGGAGGAACCCTGGTTGAGAATCACTGCTATAGACACTTATTTTTACTGTTTTACTGACTGTACTGTTTTACTGACTTTAGTCAGAAAATGAAGGTTTGATATGATTACTTTTATTTGAATGTATATCCCAAAATAAAGTGTATCTTTCATTTTTACTAGAAAATGTGCCTGCTACAACGGTAAAACAGCCAGAGAAAGTGGTGTCAGCAAGACAAGAGATATTCCAAGGTGAGTAGATGGAACTAATGTACAAGCTAACCTAAAAGAAGTATGGGAGTAGTATTTTTTTTTTTTTTTTTTTTGGAATCGCTCTTACCTAGGTGGATGCAACATCGGTCCCCCTCCCAAGCCCTGCTCTAATATTGAGAACTGAGCGATCTAACACCGCAGAACGCTCGGTTCTCACCACTCCCTGAGCAAAGAGCTGGTGACTGTCTGCCCCCCCACATTCACTGGAGAGCTGGGCTGTGGAGGGGGCAGGAGCTGCCGTCTTGGCTGAGCCGGGTGCCAGTCCAGGCATGTGGGCAGATCCTGACTATATGGTCGTGATCTTTCCCGAGCCTGGAATGGCTCTTTGACGTCAGCCGACGGCAGGCCTCGAGTGCCGAATGAACTGCACTCCTGTGATCCCCAGTAGAAGTACAGCCAAGCAAGCTTTGGCTGTACTTCTCTTTTAACAATCTCCTTCTGGGGGCTGAAAACGCATTCAAAGCTAACAGATGAAACTTTTAACTGACCAGCATAAGCAAAGCACTGAATGTGCTAAGCAAAGGATTTGATATTTAAATCTGTTATTTTTTTTTCCAGAGCAACTTGCAGCTGTACCGGAATTTAAAAGCCTGGGACCATTGTTTAAGTCTTCTGCCGAACCCGTCGCCCTCACGGAATCTGAGACCGAATACGTGGTTCGCTGTACAAAACACACTTTTGCTAATCACTTAGTTTTCCAGGTGAGACTAAATTGGCAGATGAAGTTGTGGAACGTCTGATCTGAGAAGTTACTCATGCTTTAATGTATAAACAAAGGTTTGTGGAGGACCCTCCAAATGATTGAGGTGTTTCCAGTGAAAGATACTGTTAATGCTGCAGCTTAGAAATACATTTTAGACTGTTGTGTGCTTCTTACCTTGTAGCAACAGTTCAAGGAAGGCTCTTCTCTGTTCTGACATGACTATACCCCTGTGCCAGCACTGCAAAGACATGGTGTGAGGAGTTTGGTGTGAAGGAACTCAAAAAGTATGCACAGAGCCCAAATATAACCCCTACTGAACACCTTTAGGTTGAACACGAAGGCTGGTCATGATCTGGGTCTTCTCATCCATCATCAGTACCCAACCTCACAAATTAGCTGAATGAGCACCTGTTCCCACAGGCACCCTCCAAGAAGCTTGTGGAAGCTTTTCCAGAAGAGCGGAAGCTCTT